>NW_020799097.1:18562737-18634894 GCF_003259725.1 Athene cunicularia
AAAAAAAAAAAAGCAAAGCCTGACTGCTAATGAAAAATAGGTCTAAACACAGTTAAAGAGGTATTCAAGCTTGTGGTTAGGTTGATGCCAGATGTTGATGCAGAGGAAAGGGAAGTTGAGGAAATTTAAGAAAAATAGGTACATGAACCCTTAGGATATTGGGTTACCAGCCAGCTGGGAAACACCTGGAATGCAGCTATTTAAATCTGTTTGAAGTAAGGGTCTCTTGGAGAGGGACTGGCCAGAGAGCCTGCAGAGCAGCAGAGGCAGACCTGAAGCCCCTTTTGCTCCTTCTGGTGCCTTCTGTGTCCCTCAGCCTGCAAGGGGCATCTCCAGAGCCCCGCGTTCCCGGAGCAGGGCGCAGGCAGCGGGGAGGGGGGGCTCAGGCTGTCCGGGGGGGCCGGGAGAGAGCTGGGGCTGCAGCCGGCCTGCCAAGGTCATGGCCCCTTAAGGGGTGGTGCTGGAGCATCTTCAGAGAGAGGTGGAGGGACAGAAAGGGGGTGGATTTTATTGACAGGGAACAACTTTTTTTTTTTTTTTTTTCTTTTGTACATTAGGTTTATTCCCCCCCCCCCCTATTTTTTACATTTTTACATTAGTGCAAACTTATTTTTATGCTGAGCTGTTGATTAGTTGGCATTTATTTCTGTAATTACCTCAAATGTCATTTCATTCATTTATATCCAAAAGACTGCTGCCAGCTTTTATAGATTTCTTTTTTTACAAGGTCAGAATATACATATGCATGCATACATAAAACCACAGAGAAACAGATAAAAATTAATTCACTTCTACTCATACTCATATATAGATGTACAGTTAAATTATTTTAATCTCCAGTTGCTTGAGTTTCAGTCTTGCATAAGAATAAAATATTTCATTAAATATATATTATATATTATATGCATTATATATATATATCCCTCCTGGTTTTCAGAATTGCATAGAAAACATTGAAAATAGAAAGTGAATGCATTTTAAGGGCTATAAAAGTGAAAGGGCAAATAAAAATCCATTTTTTATTATCTACAGAATTCACCTAAATTCTGTGACCTTAAACAAATTCAGTTCTCAAGTAGAATTTATTTTCTCTCTGCCAGTGATAGTGGAGAAACATCAGAAAACCAGTCAGTGTTTAGAGCAGTTTTTGGAGACTCTGTTTCTCCAGGGAATTCATTCTTGCTTTGGTCATGGGCTTATCCTGCCTCAGTTCTCCACCTGCGAAATGGGGCTAAACATCTTTTCTCTGCCTGGCATGAGGTGCTCTAGGAAAATATATATTCAGGGATATTGGATATTAGTGCGGTGAATCTGTACAAACATTTCAGATGGGGGCAAACAGACAATGCTGAAGTACATTAAATTATTACTTTCTTCTTTGCTTTATAATTTTACTTTTTTGTGTTTGCCTCTTGCCTCTGTCTGTAATTTTGCTGAAGGGGTATGTTTCTAATTAATGAGAAGCTGAGTATTCTGGTTGTGGCTTAGCGTTTTAGGCCTAACTGTTGCTCTTACTATTGTTGTTCAGAAGCACACTACAGCCCCTTGGGGAAAGTCTAATTCAGACTTTAAAGAGACAGTTCAGATAGAGTTCATTTTAACTTAACTCATTTTGGTCATTTCTTCATGAGGAGGATTTGAAGTGTTCCAAGAAAGGCACCCCAGAGCCCAGGTAACACAGTGGTGAGCAGAGCACCCTCTCGCTGCGTCAGCACCGGTTTAGGGAGAAGGAGGTTCGGGCAACAACAGTCCCTACTCATTGCTGCTATCCACACTTCTCTTGCTCAAAGGCATATATATTCAAAGGTGCGGGAGATACTGGGTGACTCAGTTTTGGGATGCTGTTAAAAGGGCCTTTGGTTTTTCAAGGGCTCTGCACCCTCTCCCAGTGAATATTATAATTTCTTTAAATCTTACCCATTATTCTGTCAAGGCTCCTGGACTGGACATTGAGCACATGACTGAGCACTGCAAAAGGCCAGGTTTGCACCCTCCTTCCTGCTTCAAGACTCATTGGCCTATTCACAGACTTGCTTGCCTAACACACCAAACATGTCCTCATGCCTCTCTTCCCAGACCTTCATGCTTGGAGTCTCTGAGATTTGCATTAAGACATTTATGGCATTTTTGAGATAGTGTCACATGTTTATACTAAATGCCATGAATTGAAAACTATTTTTAATCTTTCTTTTTCTTATGGTACAATTTGTGTAGGTAATAGAAACTGTGATGCATTTCATTCTCTGCAGGAAGTATTTTTAAAAAAGTGCTATAGCTGATTATATCTGCTATCTGTAAGCCTTCCTGACATACACTAAAGGAAGATGTGTCTCTCCTGTAAAGTGATCCAGTTTTGAAAAAGTGCACTCTGATATTAGTGCATTTACCACTGCTTAATGGGTTCATAATCGTATTCAGCATTTCAACTGGAAAGCAGGAATAGGAAGTAGGTGGGAAAACACGCTCATGGAACCCTCCCTCTTATTGATCATTATGCACCAAAACCCAGAAATGAGCAGAGGGGTGGGAGATCTTATGTCTGTGGACAGGTAGGAGACACCAGTACATTACCAATCACTCAAAACTTGCATTTTGAAGCCAAAACAGCTGTGAATCCACTGAAAAGACTGAATATTTTAACACACATATTCTACTCATAAAACCACTTACTCTTGCTTGCCAGTACTGTAATTTTATCTACATTAACAAAAAGCATTATGAATACAAGTCAAACTGGCTATTGCAATAAATGAAAATGGCAATTCCATTTATTTAATTGGCAGGTTCCCAATATCTTTTTATTCTTACAATGAAACAGCTGGGATCTTGTGAAAAGTAACAACTACTGTGTAATAGCTGCTACATGATATCATAGATTTCATAGGAAGAAGACAGAGATTCACCTGGCAAAGAAGAGATTGCTAAAATACACATAATTAAAATTTAAAATAAAAATCAACAACATCTTTTGTTCTTCCTATGCTTTGAGGAATAATTTTCTGGGTAACAGAGTCATTATTTCAAGTACTCATTCCAAGTTCCATTGTGTCGCTATTAGTCCTGATGAATAGTATCTATTCCATAAATAGCATCATGGGTAGAGTCTGGGGTCTTTAGTTCTTTCACTTTTCATACTGGCTCATTATTCATTACAAAAATGCCTTATTGATCAAAGAAATTATTTGTTGGGTAAAATACTACCTAAATTAGTGAGTAGTGTATTAAAATTTGTTCATATTGGTTAATCTTCTTTCTTGAATTGGAATCTCTTCAGGGTAGGGACTATGCATTTGGGGGTCTCCAACATAACAAGATTCTGGAGAAGGTATTTGTGTATCCCCATAAGTAGCATCTTTGATAGCAATAGATAACATAATGCTTTCTAAATACCCAGCTAGAGTCAATGCTGCAAGCACTGCCTGGCATTACATTTTTGTTGACGTTAGGGCAGTTTTGACTTCCCTGGAAATGGTTATTATTCATCCTAGAATATTTTTGGCACACCTGTAGAACCCCAAGCACATGTATATTAACAACAATAGTATAATGAGAAGTGATATTTTAAATAAATTCATAACTTTTAAGATCAGCGGGATTGTAAGTTTATATGGTCTGATTTCCTATGTATTAGAAGCCATAACGTTTTTTCCTGTAAAATTCCCCTTGTTAAGCTTAGTCACTTGTGTGTGGACAAAGCATATTTTTCACACTTTTTTAAAAATGTCTTTAGTAGCCACATCTGCAAAGCCAGGCTGATTTTTTTTTTTTTTTTTTTTAATATTTTAGTGTCTACTTTTGGACACCAAAACACATAGAATGTTGACTCCTTCGGTTATTACCAAGTGTTACAGCCAAGAAGAATTGTATTTGCTGAGCAAAACAGATGGTGCAGAGGACCTCACTTTTCTCCTGTATACATTTTGGGGATAGTTACTTTGGACTAGCTCTAATCAGGTTGAATAAATACTCCCTGGCTTTCACAGTACCTGAGGTTTGCTTCTCCACCACATCTTCTGGGTTTGTTTTATTTTATGTAAAAGGGGAGGCAGGTTTTGTGCTCAGAGAATTTCCCACAATATAAACCAAAGCACAGTAAGTACAGGTGATTTGCTTCAAAAGTGCACTCCTGAAGTGAAGGAGACGGAAAGTGATTGAAGTGATGAGGTTTAAGACCAGGATTCAGCAGCATGAGTCTGTAAAAGAGACTCTGAGAACAGAGGAAAAAGAAACAGGTTGCCAAGTTACCTAATGCCTGAGCCTCTTGTTCAGGTTTGCATTAATATAATTGGGTTGGAGCATAGAGTTTAATGACCGACAATCATTCAGGTATGATCCTAAACATCATGTTTAGGAATAAAGTCACAAGAAAAAAGTGAAATATCCTACCGCTGGTGTGATCATTTTACTTTTTTTTGTGTTAAGTTGCCTGTCTAAGTTTCAACCATCTAAAAGATTCCAACAACAAAACTGAACAGAGTGGGCTATAGAAATCCATAATCAATATTTAACAGTGTTTTAAAATCCTGTACCTCTAAATTAGAGCATTCAGCTCAAATTTTAAGAAAGGAGGAATGGTTCATGGAAATGCCTCAGAACATGGACAAGCCATTAGATTAACATTTGCCAAAGTCAACAAAATGAATGGAACATCTTCCAAACCAGATAACCACACAAATAGCAGCAAAGCCAGAGAGGTACTTAAATAGAAAAAATGTATGTTTAACTGCATACGACTTGTATCAGAGGGTACTGGACTCCCTGATGATTTGTATATTCCTAGCTGCGACGAACTAAAGAGTCAGATCTACTCTACTGACAGTAATTGTATTAAACTATCTGTAGTGCTACAAGTAAAATGTTACACTCCTCCCCTTCTCTAGAGTTTGGACACAAAATTGAGTTACTGAGGTAAAACAAGTTGTCAGCCGGTAGATGATAACCATAACTGCTCATAAATGTCTGTATCAGTTTTAGTCAGTTTTATTTGTGATGTAGGGCCTTAATCTAAACTTCAGAGAAAGAGACTAAATTACGTTAATGTTCATTTGTCCAGGCTAAGAGCCCAGACACAGAAATTCACTGCAGTGTGTTTCGTGGGAAGTAAAGCCTCTTTAACGCTGTCTTCTGCCTGGTCCCCTGTTGTGGAGGAAAAAATCCTCATATAAAAATAGTTGTGCTGCTTAACTACTGAAATAGCTTTTTCCCACAGGATGGAAAAAGGCTAAACTTTGCTTTTAATAAAACAAAGTTGAGGAACCTGCTAACATTGTACAAAACCAATGAAAAGCAGAAATGTCTTTTCAAAGGCGGCAGGTGATCCAAGAGCTGGAGGAAAGATGTTTGGGTTGTGCACAGCCAGCCAGGCAGGCTTGAAAAGGGTGGTATTTCAGTGCAACATCTGTTTGCTCCTGAGAGATGCCAATAACATTTTGGGAACATCTCTTCTCTGGCGCAAGAAACTGCAGGAGAACAGTCAGAAGGGACTCTACATTTGGAAGAGACAGACACGGCTAACGTGACGTTTGTGGGGGAAGCATCCTCAGCCGGAGAGGGACACAGGGAAGCCCTGTGGAGGCCGCGGCATGTGTCAGGAAGCGCTGCAGACCCAGCTGTGCAGCCGGTGGGGAAGGACGAGAAAACAGCCAGCCAGAGCTGGGATGGGAAGTCTGAGGAAAAGTGCTGCCAGCAGACTCTTGCAGGTCAGGGACTGCCCTTCTTCCCCAGAAGCAAAGAAACGCTTTGTACTTGTGGATATGTAACACCGCAGCACCGGGTATCACCCGCCAAGGGCGTGGGAACAAACCCTGCGTGAGCACGGCAGGAACAGGCGCAAACACCACAGCAAGTCTCCAAGCAGATGTAGGAGGCAGGTTTCTGCCTTAGCACTCACAAACTATATTTCTCTGTACTAGCTGCTCCTACCTGTCACTCTGTCACCCAGAATTTGCACCCCATGTGTTTATATTATTTTCCTAAAATAACAGTAAAACGGTGCATTAATGTCAGGACTATGAACACATGATATTTTTTTTTAATTTTTTTTATTTCTAGCTTGAAATTTTGCACCTGCAAGTATATGAGTTCTCTAATACCACTTCCCAGTTTAAAGTTTTGCCTGAGAACTTTGTGCTTTCTTTTAACTTTTACTTATAGCTAGGAGAAAAATTAATTTTTCATCTCAAAGGCTAAAGTAAAAACAACCCAAAACCCCCATGTCAACTTAATTGGAAATTATTAATTCTTGCATTATTTTCTCATTCCAAAGAAAAAAAAAGCAAAAATCATCCCTGTCCCCCCAGTAAAAGATAATCAGGCCACCTAAGAAAAGGGAAACATTTTATTTAAAAATATATCAAAATGAAGTTTCAGCTTTTCAGGAGTTATTCTTGATTTCTTTTATTTAAACTATGCAATAAATTCATTTTACTCCAGTTCTGAAAAGCTGTTCATCTACTGAATGTTGGTAATGTTTTTCTCATCATATCTTTTAGACATGTTTCTGACAACATTAAATTTGTAAGGTAGGTAAATCGAGAGACAATTTTTTTCTGAGACCTTTACATTGTGCAGTAAAATTGATCATAGTGTAAGGTAACTAGCTACCTTTATTTGATCTGGTTTAACTGTTGGACTGACTAGGAAAAGACCTAGATTAAGGAAACTGGACTGCCCTGCCTGTTATGCCCAAATAACCCTTTGTGGCAGTTGGGAAATCAAGAGTGAGCTACACTTGTAGATGACAAAAAATACTAGGGGAAAAAAAAAAAAAAAAAAGCCTAAAAAGAAAATAGCCTGTGAGATGTAAACTTAGAAGGTGAGGTTTGAATGAGATGGAAGGCCAGCCTATAGACAATAATCATACTGATTTTAAGTGATATTTTCACTGTAAAACAGTTGTCTAAGTCATCTGTAGCCTGTAAGATCAGTGGCCAGATCAGAGCGGTGCATAAAAGAAGATTAATTAAAGCTGGTGTTGCAGCTTGGAGAATAGTGCAGGAAGGGTAGGCAGGTCTGAGAGTAGCCCTGGAGCACCCCATGGAAAGGCTCAGGGACAGGAAATTCTGTCCTGCCACTCGTTTTTCACTTCTGGTGGGCTTTGCCTGGGCCAGGACAAGTCAGTGCTGCTGGGATGCTGTGCTGCTATTGCTGGCACACGGTCAACGCAGCCCTGACGGTGAGGAGTGATGCTGCTTCCTTCCCTCACTGTGGGTCACATACCCACACCACCGTCATTTGATGACTCCCCATTTCCCCATTTTTAAGCTGCAAAGAAAAGACTACATAGGTGTGTGCTCACCCTGGCCTCTGGACAGTTATACTGCCTCTCTCTGCCTAACTGGCTCTCAGCTAAAGCCCCCTATTGCTGAACTCAACATAGGCAGAAAAATTTCAAGGCCTGACGGTGCAAAGGTGCCTGAACTCAATGCCCTTAAGCAAAAGTGAACTCTTGATGTCTTTGGGTTCAGCTAACTACCTATACGTAACCATTCAGAAAAACAAATGCAAAACTCTAATGTCTCAAAATTTCCTCCCTTCCTCCTTCCAGATTTTGAAAACCCCAAACCTGTATTGTTTGAAAGGAAAGGACAGTGCTGACAGAAGCATAGCCAAGAAATAGCTGTGCCAGGAAGGGGCACGTCACAGCATGCTGATTTCATTGCTGCAGAATTAAAGGTACATAGGAGGGAAATGCTTCAGGATGGCTGAGAAATCCCCCTGAGAAGATATCTGGGCTGGAGGGCAGGCTCTCAAGAAGATGCAGAGAGGGCAAAGCATCTGGGCTGAGGTGCTCAGAGGCAAGTCTGACCTTGAGGAGATGAGAGGTGCTATAGGAAAATCATATAGGTCAAAAGCAGAGGAAATGTTATCTGTATCTCATATTTTCATTCTATTATAAATCTAGTTACCATGGCAGCAGCAAGCAGTTTTGGGGTTTGGGTTTCTCTACAGACATACAGGCATCTTTTGAACTTTCTTCTTTTTCCATTGCCATATCTGCCCCCAGGAGGACAGGCTGAAAACTCACTCATATTTGCTTCCATATGCAACGTATTAGTAATGAAAACAACAGCAACAAAAGTAGTATAAAACCTCACCATAAGCATAATGGTAGTATTTTTATCTTTTCCTCCAGAACACCCAGCCCAACCCTCCCACTTCAGCTCTCCAGATTTCGTCAGCAACAGAATGGTCTCTGCACAGTTCCTGCCCCTCCTCATGCTGTTCTTACTCATTTTTAAAGCAAGAAGAGAAACTGATCAACATCCATTCGTGTCTCCATTCATTCAAATAATTTAACTATTTCTCTCACCTAACAACCCTCTAGTTTGGACTCCTCTTGGAACACAGCATAACTTGACCTTCCAACTCTTATGGGTTGGGCTAACCTGGAGAAAAAAGTTGTGTGGGAAGAAGAGAAATACCCATATTGAGTTATGCCTGTTTGAGCGAAGCTGTCGGCAGGAGAGACCAAGCTCTCACACTGAGGCATGAAATCATTCTGGCCACCAGCAGGCTATGGCTGTGAGAATTAGGGTATGAACCCCAAACTTATACTTAACAACAAGAATCACTGATGTGACCCTAAAGAATCTCTCTTCTAAAGTAAAATCAAAGAATTGTAGTCTTAGCTGCATTTATCTGAGTGTAAGTTGAAAGAGTAGCAAAAGAGAAGTAAAAAATGACAGAGTCTGCTTTCTTTTGTGCTACATCTGAACTGACTACAAGATAATACAATAAACAAGATAACAAGATGAAAGAGCTTGAGAGGGCCTATTTTCCATTCCCTGGTCCAAAGGAGAATCAATTATTTCTAAACCATTCTTGAAAGATGTTGGACTAATCTGATCTTTACTGTGGATGGCTGGCTATTCTCCGCACCTATGGTTTCAAGGTAATTGTAGGAGGGCTCTAGACAATTAAAAGCAAAGAACAAATAAAGAAAGTCAGAATATACTGAGGACAGTTCAAAGTAACATAGCATTTTATTTATTTAGGTTTAGACCTAATTTTCATGATATTTTAAATTTATTTATATATTTATTAACTAGTATGGCATATTAAGGCCATGTGTTACCTTTACCTTGTGCTGAATCATACCTTTCCATGGCTTACCCTATTGTTCCCAGGAAAAAACTGTTTTTCAACAAAGTTAACTCAAGAAAGCACTACTCCCTTTTTTTTTGAAGATCCATTTTTAAGTTGAATCTATTTATTTATTTGGTTTACAGGTGAAAAATATTTCATAACTTACATCATCAGAAGAGGGGGAATTGTGGTAAAATGAAGTTTGGGGTCAAGAATAAATGGCCAGTGACTGGAGTTACTGGAAGACACTGTGTCTTCCACAAAAGAGCAGCCGAAAGAAGTGTGTGGTTTTACAGCATACTAGAAATTGGACACCAACTCCTATGTGAGTTTGTACTATGTAGCAGAGGAAAGATGATCTACTCCACTTTTAAACCCATGATTTTGCAGCGAGCATGCTGCTTTCCTCCTCCTGCATGGGAGGAATGTTTATCTGGCACTTAATGCAGATCCCTCTTTACACTACTGAATGCTAATTTATCTTGATACACTCGCTCTCAGAATCCAGCCACTATGAAATAACTGTAAATTGGTAACTTTAATTGATGAGGACTCAAGCATTGTAGTTCTCAGTGGGTTTAAAGGAAAAGAAAATGCATAATAAGTAAATCAGCTCTCCTGAGGTCTCCCCTCACCAGTCAACAATGTCAAGTTTTCAAGAAAAGGAAGAATGGCTTTTGCAGGCTCAATTAAAACTGAGCAGTTGGAACTCCTCGTCAAGGTGGTGGGTACTTCTGAGGCTGCAACTCAATTTGAGAAACGGCTTCGGACTTGGAGGAATACTCACAGTGCTACTTTACAGTATACTGAATGTAGGGACCTAAATGTAGCTCGAGGGTAACAGTGGCTGGAAGGCTGGCAGTGCTCCTTTATATTGTATGGGCTTTGTGTGTCACATCAAATGATTTACAGCTGTTGCATGAGGCATACATGCTCACTGCATTGTCCTTCTGCGATCAAAATATTCTTGCCTCACAGCTTTGCAGCCTGCAAAGTATTTCCACATGTTTGAAAAAAGGAGGTCAGATATCCCATGGTGTTCTGCTCCTCTGCTCTTCTAACTGCAATTCTGGGTTGGTGGTCACCTAAAGATATTTGCATCATTTCAATCATATGAGTATTAATGCAATAGCTATGAAATATAACAGTGAGGCCATTTTTGTGTCTTTCTGACAACTGCCTAAATCTCATCCTTCCTCATCGTTGTATTTCCCTCCTTCTCTCTGGGTAAGTTCTTTGAAGATAAAAACTTTTGAGCTCTTTTTCCTCCTACGGAGATGAGTTAGTTGCTTTAATGAAAGCAACCACCTCATGGAAGCTGCAAGGTCTCAGCTTCCACAAGGAAAAGACATGTGACAAGCATTTTTTCAGCAGCACTGGCATCAGGCCAACAATAATATGTCCATAGTTTCCAGTGACCTCTCGGCGAGCTCCAAACTAAGATGATTTTATATTATTCCTCTCTCTACGTATCCTTGACAAACAATGCAAAGGAAAGGCAGGGATTTAACTTTGGAAAAGACCTTGTAAATGAAAGATGAAAAAGAGGCTACCTATCTAATATTTACTTCACACGGTTGTGGTAGTACTGACATTTAGAAGATGAGGTAAAGTGGGGGGAAGAAGTTGTGAGCTGGTATTTGAACATTACCTCTAATGTTGCAACTTTATGCCACCTTTAATCTGTTTCAGGAGTGCTGGGAAGTATTCTGTGGATTTTGTTCTGTGTGTTCTGTGCTTTTTGAATTAAACATTTATTGCATGGCTTTCTCTGTCTGCAAGCTGCTAGATCAATGATTTGAGCTGTCCCCTCCAGATCTATATTTCTATCGACTGGTTTTTTTTTTCCCTTTAGAGAAGATATCTGAGCCACAGTTTCAAATGGGGAAGAATTCTACTGAAAAAGGTGTTAGGAAATGCTAATGTGCAAGGGCAATCCTCTTTCTGACAGATGGAAGAAGCCATAGACAATACTAAACATGTGAGAAAAACCTTAATAGTTTTGTAAACTTTGCACAAAATATTATATTTTTGAAAACAAAATTTAGATTTCTAATAAATGTAGATGAGCATGACATTTCATTATCTGCCTTGGGCTTGTCTTTCTCTGTGTCTGCTAGGACAAACTGGTCACATAACTCAGTGTCACTGTTGTCCCAGACATTGATGCACCATGGTATTTGTTGAACGCAGGAGTGGGATGTCTCAGAATTACGTGGTTGATCTCAGAAACATCCCCACATTGCTCAGCCACTGCTCTTTTTCAGTAGAGAAGGGGCTCTCATCTGTTTTTCCCTCCGTCCCTTCACCAACCTGACAGACATGCATCAGCATCCTGCCAGACAGAGCTCAGCTGCACCGGTGAGCGTGGCTCTTCCCAGCGGGCCAGGATGTCAGGGACCTCAGCATGAGGCCGTGCTGATGCACAACACATGAGTGATCAATCAACAGCCAGCAGTATGATGGGATGCACGAACTTCATGTGCACCAGAGTCACAGAGGACAGTGCATGGCAGCGTGCCAGCATCTGCATGAGGCTCTTGTGCCCAGACAGGATCACCCCGCAGCAGGAGCAAACAGACAACCCGGTTATCTGGCAAAGGAGCATGAGGTGCCAGCAGAAGGGCTTGACAGATGCATTCTCGTTCCTATGGGCTAGGGATGCATATCTCTATGTGTCAGTTATGCCATGGGTAAACACATTCAGCGCCTCAGAAACCTTGTCCCAAAGAGGATTCGAGTGCCACACGAGTCACAGCAGACATTGGTTGGGGAAGCAAGGCATCCTAATGTGAAGCATCTCCACTTAACCTTTCAACAAGGACCAAATGCAGGTGAGTCTTTAAATATAGTGAGTAGCCACCTTCTCCAGAATGAACACAAAGATGAGTGACAGAATATCACAAATATAGATGACAAGAAGATACTGAACTTTCCAGAAGAGGGAACATGCACATCAGATTTAGAGTATCCTACAAGAAGTTAAAAGGTTTTGTTATTTTAAATGGAGACACGTTTTTCATGAAAATGTCTCCAGTGTTCGCCTATCTCTAATAATCATTATGTGTCTGTTTGTAAATGACAAAACAAGAAAATGAAGTGAAATAACAAGAAAACTAACTACAGACCTTACTAACTCTCTTTGATGCCAACAATAACACCTATACTAGCAAACATGTAAGTGTCCCTCCTTAATTCTTGAACTTCAGTTATCTTCTGATAATGTATAAATCCTGTTAACACTTTCCCCAGGACTCACAAAGACATCCCTGCCCATATCCTCCCTGTATCAACCAGCTCAGACAGCCGGCAGCTGCGTAACAGAAAGGAAATGAAATTTTCCTGTTAGCAGCCTCCTTCAATTCAGGGAAACAGGGACAGGCACAAATCTGCCTGCAGTACTCTGAGGACTTCCCGTATGCTAAAAGTACTTTCTTGGAGAGAGTGGTTAAATGTGGCTCTTAGTAGATGGGTGAAACCATAATTCAGGCTGTGTGGCTGGACCTTTAATATAGTCTTTTTGACTGCTTTAGCAGTTTCTTGATATTCAGGTCTCTATTGTCAGTTTTGAAGAGACAAGAAAATGATGCGTTTGCTGAAGTTCAGCCACTACAATCTGTAAAACCAAGTGATCGAAAGCAGCATGTTTTTGGAGTACAATTGTACATAAATGATCAGTCTCTCAATACTAGGATTAGATCTTTGATAATAAATTTTGAATAATTCAAACTACAATTCAAAGATAGCTCAAACACTTTTCAGAAAAAAATTTAACATTGCGATGTGTAAGAGAAAAATGAAATGTAAACCAAATAAAGGAATGCCTTTTTTTTTTTTTTTTTTTAGGACTTGGATAATTAATAATAAAATTAGAAATATTTATACAACCAGGTCATGTTTGGATCTGACTGAGGAAAATATTAGCAGCTTCCAAACAAATTATTTCCTTCCTATCCTATTTATTTAATCTGTCCTGTACCAAAACAGCCCAGTTTACAGTTGGTTCATGACCCTGAATACGTCTGCAAAAATGCAATGCTGGAATATTTCATTCAAACTCCTTGAAGTTACTGTGAATTTACTTCAGATCAAATGAGGCCAAGATCTCCTATGATAAATTAAAATCAATTGATAATATAATAGTGTGGTTACACCACTCATGACAGTTTTGCCCTTGATATAACTTAAAATTCAGTTGCAAACAAACTGAATCATGGCTTAGATGCAGATTTGAATGTGGATTCTGCTCTTCTATGTCTGCCCACTGGAAATACATTCTGGATCTGGCGTTTGTTAAAAGATGCTCCATGTGCACAAACACTTAGTCTATTAGTAAATCAGCTCCAAATTTGCAGTCACTTATAGAGAAGGAGAAGATATGATAGTTTGGTTTTAACATGCTTCTTTCTCTATAGCTATTTAATGGTCTTTCAAACAACTCTCCATGTTTTCAGACTGCACATAAAATATGACCAACTCATCCTGTAACATTTTCCAGGGTAGCATTTTAAGAAATTAAAATCTTTTCCCTGTTAAAATCTTTCTCAACACAGTTTTCCATCCCTGTAATTATCTTCAAAAATCCACATTCTGAAGGATTGCACCCTTACACATATTTCAGCCATTAACCATACTGTCTTTTTCCCTGTTGACATTGTGGCTTCAGGGTGTGCTAAGGGCCTGCATAATCTTGTTTTCCAAGGCTTCTGCCTTCTCTGTGGATGACAGGAGGAAAGGGGAAGCCAGGTAAGGTCCAGAATTTCTTCAAAGATTAAAGCTCTGGAAAGCGTGCAGTAATCTAACATCTGTTACTTTGGTCCTGGAGCTGTGAAACTGTGCTGCTGTTCTGCCATCTGCCAGACAGTCCAGGAGGAGGGGAGGCTGCTCCTTCACCAGTCAGTGTGATTAAGGTTGTCTATGTGTTTGTGTTTGTATGCAGTGGGGAAAAAAATTGATTGCACACTTTGTGCTTGGCCAATGCCATGTGCAATGTGTCAGAGAGGAGAATGTGAGTCGCTTTACCTGCTCGCATTTGGACAAAGCACAGGCAATAAATAATAAAATCAAAAGGCCACACAGTTATTAACATAAAAATAGCATCTGTGCTTCGTGTGCAATTCACACAGAAGCCACACACCATTCTGATTTTATACCGGTGGGTGAGCAAAGCACAATTAATTCACCACTGCGCTTTAAGGGACTTTTGGTTGGCTCAGCCGGAGTGATACAGACCACTGCACCCCCAGGAAATGTTCAGTCTCAGAGGGAAGCATGAGGTCTTCACGCAAGTTATCAAGCTTCAGCCCAAGAAGATTAGTGGTGATTTGTGTACCTCTTGATGACTTTTCTCTATATTAATGGAGACTAAATATTTTTTGTCTGTATATGCTATTAAGGCATAGCCCGTTTTAGACTCACCACTAAAGTCTGTCAGCACAGTCTGCCTACGTGTGCAGTGACTGTAAAACGCCCTTGTGTAGATACAAACCTTTTGGATTGGGTCTGGCAGTAACAGTGTACCCTGAGTCACAGGGCAACACGTAACCATGAGCAATGAATGGATACTGGAAAAAATTTAGGACATCTTGCATGAAGTTGCATTTGTATAGGGGATGTGTTGCTCTTCAGAACTGGGGAGAGTTCCTGCCCCAAAGAAGTACCATCCACACAAGAAGTATTAACATGCCCAGGTTATGGTCACTTTCACAAAGAAGGAACTGACACCAGACTTGATTTCCAAAGTGTCTTAGGCACAAACTTTTATTTATCAGCAGGAAGAATCCATGATTTCTATCAGGAACTGAAACCAAGATGTACAGATTTGGGTACATTTTTCCCTTCTGCTTGGAGAAAGGGATTTTAAACTTGCAGACCTTATTGGATCATATGCATAAATTGTTCCACACCAGAATTAAATGGGTTTAGATTTTCCTCAAAACAGATGTTTAAATCTTTAGGGAACTTCCTTTCTAGAAGTTTTGGCAATTCCAGTAACAGGCAACCAAGTCAGACATCTGAGCTACTGCACCTTGGGTGCCTGATGTGACAGCTGGAAGGGACACTGGGCTTTTTGCACCGCAGACCAGAAATGCAATTGCAGTTCACTGAAACATTCACAAGCTGGATTTAAACTAGCTAGATCCAGGACCAGTCATAGAGTAGTAATGGCAGAAAAAGCATCATGATCCTCTAGGACAGCAGTTGCATGTTTAGTAGGCTGGAGAGGCGGCTATGCTGAGACTAGTTCTTGAAGTTGCTAGTTTAAAACTGTTGCAGCCATGTTGATAAAGCTGTGATTATCAATGGATTCTGCAGTTTGTACAGACAGCAGCACCTGTGCATAGCAGATAGTGAACTGATTTCAATAGGGTTACAGAGAGTAACAGTCCGGCTTGTGGCAAGGATGGGAAGTGCCCTCACATACCTGTAGGTTGATGTGGTTGTGTTGCTTTAGCACAAAAGCAAACTAGAAAATAAGGCAAGGCCTAATTTACAGGTTTTCACTCTTCCTTCTGTTCTTTTGGACCAAATCACCAATACTCCCTTCACACACCAGCTCACTCTTTTCATGTGCACAGCCATACTCTCTGTTGGTGAATCCAGTTTTGAGAGCCCAGCTCCTCCTGCTGACCTCTTCTTACGGCATATCAGGTGAACAGTCCGGATCCTACCTCCTCTTGCCATTTGCTTGCTGGCATCACCCAGGGAAGGGCAAAGAGCGGAATAAAATGGGAGGACTTTCTCCCTTCCGTGGCTGACAGCCCTGACAATCTGGCCCTATACTTAAAGAAACACAAGGCATTCAATTGTATGTCATTTTGATGACTCTGAATAGCATCTCTCTGGAGATGAAATAGTAATCATCACCAGAGCTACAGATTAGCAACTGATAGAAAAAATAGGCATATCATTAAGCTTACACGGTCCCTTGTTATCTCACCACTTCTCATTCAATCCTTGCCTGCAAACAGAAGAAGGGAATCCCTGCACGGCTACACTGCTGGGTTTGCATATAATCAGGTGTCGAAGCCTGCCTCACTTAGACCTTTTGTTCGGCTGCGGTCCCTACTGGATTTTTTTCCTAAGATTTGTGCTTTCACCCTTGGATAATAATATAACAAATGGCTCTTTGTCTCTTTAGGTTTGTTCATATAACTTGCATTAATATATTGACAATGTAATAAAAGAGACATACAAAGAATCCTCTTGTCTTCCTCAGCTACAGCAAAAGCTGTGGCAATTATTGCTGATGTGAAGCACAATCTGAGACTCCAGTGGATAAATGTGAAAAAATGTAATTTTGAAACTCAGCTGTAGAAACAAAATAAACATCAGTTTAGACTTATGAGGATTTGCTTCATGTTTAGTAAAGCTCTTTTTATTAGGGCATTTATCAGATGGTCTGGTGGTTAGAATGAGTATTTTTAAAGGTATTTCAAATACAGCAGTGATGACAACTTGAAAAACTAAACAAAATGTAATTGACTTCCAGTAAGTTTTTCACTGGAGCTTGATTGTAAAAATTGTATATATGGAAGTTTCAAACACTCCTATTTAAAAGGTTGATGTTAAATGTGATTTTTTTTTTCTTTTATGTGGGATATCTTCAGTTTGTATTCTGAGGACAGCTATAAACTTTAAATCTTCCAGAGTCATATTGTGCTGATAGCCAAAATCCAGAGTTCTTTATGCTGTTGCAAGTAAGAAAAAAATAATGATAGAGTCAGGTCCTAGTATTTTCTGCTCACAAGGATTGCAGGATCCCATTTCCCTGGAAGGACATGAGCCTTTGGTGCAGCTTAGGATGTTCCTTCTACCATCTCATGAAAAAACTCTCTCTTCTCTTCCCTTCCCTGTTTCTTTCAGTCATATTCTAGTCTTGTCAGGGTTTTGCTTCATATCTTTACTGTGTTTCTCACTCTAACACATAAGTGCACCTACTCGATCATACTCGGTGAAGCTGTCTTTCCAAATAGGTCAAATCTCTAAGTATATTCACGTATGCCTTTAAATTCTGGTGATGATGTACACTTGTATTTTTCTCTCAAAAATTACTGCGGCTTCTCAAGAGGAACCTAAATCTGAAACAACTGTTAGTCTCATCAACTCCAGCCTACCACAATGTGGTACCTGGTAGGGAAAAGTTCTGTAAAACTGGCTAGGAAAGTATTGTATAGAAAAGAAAAAAATGACAGTCAGCACCTAGGCCTTAATAAATCAAAGGCAATAACATTGACATGTAATAGCTCATATCCCCTTTTAATGAGTGAATCTGGAATTCAGATATTTGGAGCTCTGTTTCTGGTTCTGCTGTGGACTCGTGACTCAGAATAGTTGTCACAAGCTCTGAAAGACGTAAATAGTACTTACCTGCATTTCAAAAATACTGTGAAACATAGTCACTGCTTTGAAATGCTCTCAGATCCACAAATGAAGCTCTTGTCTGAACAAGAATAAGAGTGTAAGGAATAAATTTTAATGAAATTCTGATTTTACTGATACCAGTGAGAAGTTTGCCATTGCGTTTGTAGGGCCAAAAAATCACCCCCTTTAGTGGTTGAGGATGAGAACAGAATTTGGCTAATAATTGGTGCTCTATTTGTGAGTCATGTGAAGAGCTTAAGGGAGTTAGCAGCCTCCAGGGTTAGTGCTGTGAATGGGAACTTCCAAAATACCAACTTGTGTTTTCAGTCCTAGACACATCTTGTCACGAGGCAAGATCATTATTGCATTAATGGAGGCAACTTCTATGGAAGAGACTGGTATTTGTGCATCAAACACCTTTAAAAAAACGGCTAGGGAGGGAGTAAAGATTTCTATGTGTATTACCCTGATGCATCATGCAATTCTAAATATCCAGTATTACTGGTCTTGATAGTTCTTTATTATTTTCATACTGTTTCATCTATTACATATTTTTTAGCCTGTTAAGTGATCCGTTACTTCTATGTTTAAAGGATTCACTTCAAGAAGAAAAAATACCTTAAAAAATACATATAAAGACCCCTAAGATTTGTAGAAGCTAAATTCACTTTCCTCCTTGTTATACTGGCATAATTCAAGGCAAATAAACTGAAAAATTTGCCAGTTTAACACTGACATGCCGATCCTTAAGTTACAGCTTTAGTACATTGTCACTGATTATTATTGTTACATGCATCACAGATCTGTAGATTCTGACAAAATAAAAATAAAACTGAAAAAAACCCCAAAACTCAACAAGTTTTGAGACAATATGAATATTATGTGGAAACCAAACATTGTTGCCAATGCAGAGAGTTTTTAAGTTAATTATTTTTTTTCTGTATTCTGAATAAACTTGCTCTTTTTTTTTCAAAATGTTGAGAAATTAACAAAGTCTGGAAAAATTAGAAAATAATAAAGTAGTCTTAATGAGCTCTGCTTATCACAAAAAACTTTAATTACTGCCAGGCATTTACTGGTTTTTTTTTTTTTTTTTTTTTTTTTTTTTTTCCTTAAGAAACAACAAATTCTTTGAAACTTCAGTGGGAAATGGCTTACCTCAATTGTCATTTGACATGAATTCATTTAAATAGCTTCAGCTGAAAGAAAAATACTGAGACATAATTCACAAACCTTGTGAATTCCTGTGGTTTTATCTAATTGACAAGATACTCGGGGACCCACAGAGTTCATGATGTCATTGGAGGAGAGACACGGCCTTCTGTCTTGCAGGGTGGCCAAAGGGAGGCGTTTGCAGCTGATGCTGCTCCACAGTGTAGAGGTAGCTATCTGCTGGCTCAAAGTCCCATTGACCTGCCAGGAGCCTGTCAGGGCCTGAAGCAACTTCTAAGATATGGAGAAGGCTTCTCTTTTCCGTTGGCATTGTCCAGCTTCCCAGGCAACACTTAAATATTTCCTGAGCAAGACAAGTCTCCTCTGGGAGCGAAAGATGCACAGTCACTTTCCCAGACCATGGGGGGCCCAGAAACTGGGCTCCTGACAGCATTTTGAGAGAAAGCACCTGCTATTTTTGATTAGTATGTCAGCTCTCAGGGCTGCGATTTATTTAATTAATTTTGGCAGCTAACAGAAATGACTAAATTAAAAAGAGGGGAAATCAACACATTGTTTCTGCAAATCTGTTGACTGATTAGCATGGGTAAATGAGTTGCAAAGTGAATTTCAGCTTTAGGGAGGACATGTTAGCTGCCTCTTACGCTTCATAATTCAAACTGAAACTCTAATTGTGGTGTATGCATTTCTTTTTGAAGCAGAGATAAGCATCTTATCGTTTAATTTGTTTATAGTCTTTCTGAACGCTGGAACAGGTTTCCCAGAGATGCTGTGGTGTCTCCATCCTTGGAGTTACTCAAAATGAAACTGGATGTGATCCTAAACTACCTGTCCTAGCTGACTCTGCTGGACAATCTTCAGAGGTCCCTTCCAATCTCAACTACTCTATGATTCAGTGATTCCCAAGCACTGCTTGAGAAGAGAAAAAAATGCAATTACAGTCGTTTAAAATAATGAAACTAAAGATCCTGAGTGAATTTCTGATATGACAATTACTGGAGCAAGAAAGTAGTTGGTGGGCCAGACATTGTAATATTTAATATTCCAAATATAGAACAGATAGCTATTACCTGAGTCAGAGCTATGCTGTGATTTGCCAGTGTATGTAGAAGGGTTCAGTGATGATTTCCCTACATCTTACTGCCAAATAATCCTCTTTATCAAACAGTTTCTTCAGACACGGTTTCTTGTTGTTATTAATGGTATGTGGCTATTAAGAGCCTGACCACATGAAGAATTTAATGTTCTTATTGAACCCAGAGCACACTCAGGTCGCAAGCTGGTTTCAGCAGTTTTGTAATGTTTTATCACATTGTTAATTCCCTGCTGTTAATGATAACCTTGTGCTCTAAGTCCCAATATGATCTTGGATGGTTTGTTCAGCATTTGTAAAAACATAATAAATGCAAGTGGATGCTTGGCAGGGAGAACTCTGTCAACAATGCAGTGTTGACTTGTAACATCAAATAACATTTCCATTTCCTTAGAGAGATTTTGTGGCTTGTTAACAAGCTTTTTTTTTTTTTTTTTTTTTTTTAATTCCCCCCTCTTTCCCTCTTCTTTTTTTCCCTCCCATTTGTCAGAGAAAAAAAGTTATCAAAAAAGAATATGGGTTGTCATTTTTGATACTAGGTTTTATATCTTGGTATAATGTCTCTGTTACATCTCAATTCAAATGTCTAATTTGTTCCTTTCAAATTTTGGGTGAAGATGCAGTCATCCTGAAGGTAAAAAGTTATCACCATGAAAATATAATGCATCAAGGGATGTATGTTTCTGCAACATAGTTAATTCTAATGAGGTGAGATTTATCTTTCTCAGCTCAAACATCAGAAAGTTGGTTACATGTAGATCTCATATTGCTACTGGAGAGAGGTTCCCCGTTCAGCTCATAGTAGGCATCTAAGATAGGTGACAAAAAAGCAATTCTGGAGACTATTCTTCCTCTCCAGTGACTAAAAGAATGACTGGTTTAGGCACTGAAACTATTTTTAAGTGTGTTAAATTGAATGAGGTAAAACCCACCCCTGGAGACTACAATGATTTTCAGCATTCTCAGAATTTTGTAACAAAACCAGATCCACCTCTTCATGATTTTTAGCCCGATTATAGAATCACTGAAAAAATTTAACTGGAGGAGGCCTCTGGATGTCATCCAGTTCAACCCTCTTCTCACAGCAAGGCCAACACCAAAGTTAAATCAGGTTTTGTACAAAGACCAAGAGGTGTATTATTAAGATGAACAAGAAAACATAGGTGCTAACAGGATTCCCTTCCCTTCCTTTCCTGACTCTATGGAAGGGAAACAAAACATTTGGTTAATTCTGTTCAGGTTATCACAGTACAATAGTCTTTCAATCTAGAAAATAAGAAGTAGGAAAGGGACAGCTAGGGGGAAGGCTCAAACCTGCCTGTCCATGGGAGAAGTGGCTGGATGCCAGTGTGACCAGGGCCAGGAACAGAGCTGATGAAGAGAAACAACTCATCATTTCAAGAGGGGAGGAAAGGGAGAGGGTGTAATCGCAGTATACAGAGAGTGTATATTCTCTCAGTCAGAACCCTGGACACAGTACAGAAAAAAATTTAGATTTTTCTTAAGAAAAATTGTGTTTGAGCAATATATAGCTACAATGGTTCTAATTTTGTTACTATTGTTCTTATTACAGACCTGAAAAGTCTCAGACTTGAATCATTGCCTCTTTGTCTTAGTTGCTGTACAGATATGAACTTAATGAAGGTTCCTCTCCTGTTAATCTCACAAGATAACTGTAATACGAGAGACAATATGACTGCATGGAGGAAATTATAAGGGGAAAAAGAAAAAAAGTCATCGTATTAGCCAGTGCTCTCAATATACCACAAAGCTGTCCCAATCTTATTTGATTTTTTAAGGCATTAGGAAAACAAGGAGAAAAACGAAAACAAGAAATGAAGTTTAAGACTATAAATCTCAAATATGAGGAGAGACATCAGAAAAAGCACAAAAGTGATTTTTTTAAATTACAAGGGGTGAAATTAGTATTACAGGCCAAGTGGAATGAACTCTAAATGTGAATAAGCTTCAAGATTTGTTAGGGATGCAGCAGAAAATGCACAAGGTATTAAGCCTCCTTTAGTGTTTGATGCGATAAACAAGGACAAGGTGCTGGAGAAATTCAGAACGAGGAGTGCCCTGATGAAAAAGACAGGCTAAATAACGCACAATATTGTATAATACTTTCAGCTGTGTGAATGAACATAAAAGATCTGCACTTGAGAAATATTCAGGAGCTGCAGAAAGAAAAAGAAAAAGAAAAAGAATAAAATTTGCACTGAAAGTACCTGGTATACCGTTTTTAATCTGGTAAGTACCTGGTATACTGTCCATTAATCAAATATATCTTATTATCCAATTTTAAGTTTGTTGGGGCCCATCTTCATTGCTTTTATGGTTTCAAAAGTTCCTTGTGCATTTTTTTTAGGCTAAAAGCAGACATAAGTCAAGTTTCATGATTTATACTGTACTTTGTCTGTTGAACAGGATGCTTTTAAAGTTGAGATAGGCAACTGATGATGCAAAAGGAAAAGGACAAACTGAAGAAAGTGTACACCTCAGGCTCTTAACCCTGGATTATTCCAGTTGCTGTGAATGTGAACACTGCGTTAGTAAAAAGGACATCAGACATACACCAGACTAACCCACATATGTTCACTACATGTCAGACCAGCATTTCCTTTGGAGATCTTCTGCTCAAACATGAATAAGGCTAATACTTTTTGATGGTGAAACTAACACATGTCCTAGCCCCAGACAGCATAGTGACAGCCAGAAAAGAAGAGAGAGGCACTTAATCTGGCCCATACATGGGATCAGTCTGATTACAGTCATGAAGTTTGTGGGATGATCTTTCTGGGATGGTAAATGTCACAGCTGGAAAGAAAAAATATTGTAAATCCAGTGGCAACGTGCTCTAAGCTTAGTCACAGGAGCACACAAGCATAAACAATGTCATAAATATGTTCGTACTTTTTAATAAGACTTTGAGGTTCTGAAATGGATAACAACTCCATATTGAGTAACTGCAATACCAAAGTTTTGGTTCCCCCAAAAGGGACAGAGCAGCCACACATTGTGCTAATGCCAAGTCTCCCTAAAGACAAAACGTGTTTACATTTATATTCTGAGAAAACCTAGGAATTATATTCTGTGTTCAAGAACCTTGGAGCCGAAATACTGGAGGGGAGGACAGCCAGAGCTGCATTGGAAACAAAACGGGGATGCAAAGAGGAGGCTGTGAAGCCCAAAGCCTGAGAAAGAGCATCTGGCAGTGGAGAGGGACTGTGGTCACTACAATATCTTCGTGTCAGAGCTGGGCACATATATCCCCAAAGTGTTCTGGTCCTCCAGCAGAGCAGGGAGACTTGGTCCCAGCCAGCGACCTTTCTCTTTGGAGGGATATGAGTGAAACCAACACTTCATTGTATGTAACTCCAATGGGAAAGGTGAGATCTCTGAATTGAATGAATTTGAGACCCAAGGAATGAATAAAAGCAAAAGATCTGTTGTTAAAGTTGTCAATGATATAATTTTATCTCTTTCCAGGTGAATCAAATAAAAACAAAGGAAGAATTCCATCCACACAAAATGCACATTTGTATGGAGACTGGAGAGAATATTCTGTCTTAAATTATTGAAAAATCAGTTGAAGGATATGGAGTGAAATAGAGTTAGTCTTTTAGCTTCTTTTTGGTGTAGTGAAATTGTGATTTCCTATGGATAATGTCAGCTAGAAAGGTAATTATCTGAGTTAAATATCATCTAATGAAAGCTCTTGGTAGGGTAGGAATACTGATGATGATATCAAAACCTGGCTTCCTTTTCCCTATATGATTTCTTATGTTATGTTCATTAATGCTTCAGTTTTGCAGAGTGTACATACCCACCCCCACCCATCCTGTTCCCACATCTCACAGCTTCAAGGAGACTTGAATGCTACATATAGATCTTGAAGTGACTTGATAATACAAATAAGCTGAATGCTGGTAAACAATCTGAGTTTTATTCTGGTTTCCAATGTTTACATTATTAAAAAACTCCTCTGAAAATAACACTGATATTTCTGTGCAGCTGGAGATGAAATTTAGCATTGGCCAGGCTTTGTGTGTCTGGGTATTCAGTGTCATGATACTCTATAGAAATTGTCACTTTTGTGGAACTGCCACAAAGAGAGGGAGACTGCGCTAAACTATTTTTCATTCTTAAACCATTCCTGCTAAAGTAAGCAACAATCAAATGCTTATAATGATATTGACCTACTTGTGAAGTGCTTTGGGATATGTATTGTTATTCAAATGCTGTGTTGTTATTATTTTTATTTCATTTTAATTGCATTCTGTCATGTGCAAAACTTTTAAAGTATCTATCTGCTTAGCGTAACATCTACCCGCTTGTTCTCTGAAGAACAGCACTTGATTTTTATAAAGGCAGAGCAAAATATTTTCAGTCACTTCTGAGTCAGAAGATAATAAAATGTACTCACAGTAAACCAAAGTCGCTTTTTTCCCTCATTGTTAAAGCTAACTGTGATCATATGGATTGAAAGGAGACAGAGAAAAAACTTGTGAAAATTGACTTGGGAATAATTCCCATTATGATGAAACACCTTTGCTTGAGCTCGGCAAGGGGAAAACAAGGTTATAGGTGCTCAATCGCATCAGCTAAAATCCAAGTAGAATCCCTTCAACACACTTGCTGTGCCCTACATGATAATCAGGGATAGCTGGTTTTCATTAATTAGGGGTTTGGGCAAGGACTGGGGTTTGTTCTTGGAACAATTTGTGCAAAAGACACAGTAAGTGACTCATATTCATAATTCTCCAAGGCCTGAAGCCCTGTCTAAACATAGAGTTTGTATTGCTTTAAATATGCAGGTTCATTTAAAGTAGTAAGACTGCAAGTCACATCCCATCTTCCCCTTTTCAAACCCAGCTATAATGATATAAAGTGATTACATCAGGATAGTTGGTTCCAGTGCAGAAAGGGAAATAAACAAGTTATACTGGTATTATCATACATATAATGGTACGATTCTACGTACACCAAAGGTTAAAATGATCTGTGCATAATGTTTAAAAATAAATCACATTCTTAACTGAAGCAGCTGAACTGATAAGAAAGCAGTTTTGATAGAGAATCTATTTTAGGTTCAGTTTTCTTTCCCTGAACTCCACCACTAGCAGCAGAAAAGGACCATGGAGGGGATCAAATATGGGCCTATGCAATACTGTTGGTACTCCTGGTGAATATACCACCGATTTTAAACCTAGAAAACACTCTGAAAATGTTTAAACAAAACAAGAAGATACTTCCTTCCCTTCCTGACCCTCCAAACAGTAAAGGCAGGCTGCTATTGTTGCCTTTAACAGCAGAAACAACTATTCTGACTTTTTTCCAGAGCTTCCGTGGACATAGTATTTAACTTACTGACCCATTTCAGTCACCTCAAGACAAGTTCAATATTATGAGGAGTTGTGATCATTTCTCAGCACACAAGGTACTGCTGTAAATTTTTGGAAATCACATTGCCACTGATCCTTGAAACACCTAAAGAATGTGTATTACATTTACTGTTTTGATAGATTATGACCAGTCAACATGACCTTCTGCAGACCACAGGTCAGAGAATTTCATCCTTGTCATGCCTGTTTCTCATCCAGCAGTTTCTTCTTCATTAGAGAGCTTTGTGAAACAATTAAATAGTTCCAGAAAAGCTATATTAACTGGCAAGTCTGAGGCAAGCGAACAGCAGAAGCAACATCAGATCTACAGGTCTTTTTCTGTATTCAGTCCAAGACGCCATGTAGTTTGTAAAAGTGCCATAACGTTTTCCTCTTGTTATTTTTATAGATTCTGACTGCAACTGATTCAATAAAAAAATGTTGTCTTCACAGTTGTGATTTTGAATTAAATTAAATTCTAGTGCACTAGTTTCTACATCTCCATATTTATTTATTTCCCTAATATTTTACTTTATCTTTCATTTTAGCCTCTGAAAACTTGTGTGTGTGTTTGTTTATCAGAAATTGGTATGGGAAGAAAGAACTGCTCAAATTCTAATGGAAGTCTTGTAATTTGTCTTGATTTTTAAATACTTTTTTCAAAAGTGCTGCTTTCTGAGGATGTTTCAGTTCCTGTTTTTCTATGGTGATACATTATTAATAATTTTTATGTCTAACAAAATCAAGTTAACATGGCTGATAGAACCAGACAGACAATTTCTTATCTTTTCTGTAATGACTCTATAGACTCTAATGAAATTTCCTTAGATTTGCATTATGAGAACTGGGAGCAGCCTGTTTCCTGGTTCTTGCTGCTCAAGTGTGTGCCCTCTCAGTATGGGGTGGACAAAGATTTAATCAACTATTAAACTTGGTGTTTTGGTCATTATGTCATCTGTGTCTTGGCCCTGTCCCCCCCCTTAATCTGTTTAATTTGCTTTTGTTTTCTTTATTCTGTTCATCTGATTTAATGACTGATCTTTTCTTTAAAGCTTCTTCCTCAGCTGCTATGAAATAAATGCAAGGAGGTGAACACTTTCCTCTTTTTTCAGACCAGAAGAAATAGATTAATGGTGTGAAAATCTCTGATTAAAAAATTGCTTTAGCCTTGCTTTTTCTAAACTCACCTGCATCTGCTAATAATAGTCCTGGCTTTCCCATCATGCTTTCTTACTATTCCCACCTCTTATCTTGTATACATGTAAGCTTTTCAAGCTGAGAGATGGGACTGAATGAGCATTGACACCAGTCTGTGCAAAATAATTTTTTCATAAAAAATCCAAGATTTCATACAGAACTACTTGAGGAGGTGAGAGAAGGACAAGTCTAAGTCTTGGATTATACTCCCTAAACACAGGGACATGTCTTATTGTCTATAATAGTCTTATTAAAAGCCTTGAGTTACACATGTAACCAAGATTATATGATCAGGTCCTGAATAAGTTAAAACATCAGATACATGATATTTTACCATTTCAAATATACCAGTGTGTACTTACAAAATATACATTTTAAAAATACCAGACCCAACCAAAAAAATGTACAAGATAGCTATTCAAATAACAGCTTTCTGACTGTTTGACCTAAAAGATGTCACGGTAAAAGACATCTACAAAACACACATTTTCACTTTACATTTTTAATGTATCCCGCTGGCTGCATGTTGCACATCCTGAGATAGCACTCGCATTGAAATCAACACAATGAAATGTGACATGTCAGATCAATGAAATGAACAGCACTTCTCCATGTGTAAATTGAAAAGGCATGCAGAAAGTTTATGCAGAAAGAATTGACAAAACAGATAAATTATATTGTTTGGCTATCCTTTTCTGTCACTGATAACAAGAGTTGGATGGGACATCAAACAGTAGTAAGTCTTTTTAATTTTTCTTGTTCATTTTTACATCTAGCAATAATGATTGCCAAAAAAAAAAAAAAAAAAAAAAAAAAAAAAAAAAAAAGTTAAATAATTTCTTAAGACAGCAAAGGATTTTGTCTTTCTTTTTTTCTATTTTCTTTTTTTTTTTTTTCATAACTGTTTTGCATGATGTCTTTGTTTGCTGCACTACGGTTTAATTCTCTGGCTAAATAACATGGGAAAATATATTCCGCACATAGGCACTGTCTCTGTTTTCATCTGTTAAAATGAAATGGTAATTCCATTTAATCTATTAACCACATTTGTTTGCAATTATAAGATATATATTGCATACTCTCTTTCCTTAAAACCACTTCACAATCTGTTACCTTCCCTTTTCAGAAATGGAAGTGCTATAGTTATTCTTACTCTCTGCTTACACAGGATTCCTCAAAATATCACCAGTGACATCACACTTGCAAAGATAATGATTTAATAGCCATTTTTAGCTGGATATTGTTGTTTTGAAATCTGAAATTAAATGCACTTCTTCCTTGGAACACTAAAAGAACATCATGTAAATTAACCAAAGCATAGAGGCACACTGATGCTTAAGGCCTTGAAAGCTATTCTATACATTCTGCATACTTGAGAAACAACAAATAATTAAATGGTTCACTCCTTCAAACTAAGCTAGTCTTTAAAAAAAAAAATTCACAAAACCACAGCCCATTCTCTCGCAGTAGAGACTTTTATGCCTGTGCACAAATACAGGACTAAACATTTTTAAAAATACTCCTTCCTGGAGAAAGCACATTGGGATTTAATATTTGCCCCCAACAACGGGTTCACTTGGCTAAGCATCACTGAGCATCAATGTATAAATCGTGCGCTCTCATTCAGAGCCACTGCATTTCCACAATATAAGTGCATGAGACCACATGCTGGTATTCTCCACAAAAGTCACTTGTTATTTAAATCAGAACTACAAACCTGCTCCCTCACCTCCCCCTCTCCAGCCCCTAGAGGGGCATATTCTCATTAACATTCTTAATGTTAATTGGAATTACATGTGCACATCAAGAGGAGAATACACCTCCAGATGCGATATTTGCAAGCTTCATATTAAACCAGGCTGTGTTGAAATAAAACACATAATTGAACATACAGTCCTATCCTGATATTGAACAGTAATATATGTTTTCATGTACAAAACCAGGTTTTACACACAGACAAAAATTAATTCAGTATGATACAACCATAGCCTCCATTACTGTAGGATCTCATCTTGCTGTTCTTCACTCATGTGAAAAATCCTACAGCCTACGAGGTACATATAGGCTTATGATCCAGCACATTTTTCTGTAATGGAAATTAGTTGCACATCTGAACAAATCTAAAATGGTGACAAGAAAGCATGACTTAGACTCACTTGTTTGGAAAAGAAGCTGTATGGTTCAGCACGAAAATTAATTTTTAAAAATTACAGGTTTAGTGTCCATATTTTCTAACCTCATAAAAATAATGCCATTTTGTTGTTAATAAAAATCATTAGTTCTCAAAATATAATCATCTCAGAAATAAACCTCCAAAAGTATAGCAAATAACCAACACCAAACTCACTTTCAAACATTCTTTTTAAATTCATTATCATTTTACAGCTTTAATTATGTTTACACTAAATTCCCTACAATTTCTGCTTGAAAAATGTAAATGCAGAGTAGATTAGAAAACAGTGCAATCTGAAATCTGGAAAACCTGAACAGATTAGTTTAATCTTTGCAGAAAAATCATGCTGGAATACTATTTTCTTTACTGAGCCTTTCCACTGTGATGTAATGGGAATTTTCTATTGTTATTTTTAAGCAATTCAAACACAAATCATAAACATCTCCAACAGAATTAGATAAAAGCTCAGTCCCAGAAGCAAGGGGCAGATTTGACTCCAAATGCATAAACTGAGGTTTCATTCCTTTGAAGAAATTCTCCTAATATTGTTACAGAAACATACATTGAAATAATGTCAAATTCTACTAGAAATCCTAATAAATAAAACCATATGCTGAAGCATCTTCAGCTAGAATTCTCCAAGGCTATAAAACAGACACATACAAGTCAGACAATATCAAGGAAAATGGGGTTGGAGCTGAGGAAAATATTCATTTAGTAATGATCTTTCTTCATGTAATGACGTGTTAGGTTTAAGCCCCTGACATCTTGGAAATGCTCATGTATGTAAAATCTCATTTGCCTGTTCTTCCTTGCTAGCAAAGATGGTCATCAAAACAAGACTTGTTTGGGAATAAGTAATGTAAACGTCATATCTATTTTGCTAATATTAGAGGAATACAGACGAGATGTATAACAGAATATTGTTTAAAAAGGAAAAACCAACCCCCTCCCCACACTAAAATAATATACTGAATGCCAGGTTTCAGGTATGTTGCAGTCACAAATGCGAAAAAAAAAAAAAAAAAAGAGAGAAGCCTTTCTAGGTCATCTATTCCATCCATCTGCTGGAGTAAGATCACTCCTTACAATATACATGCTAGAGCTTTTCTCAGTCTGATTTTAAATGTCTTGTTTCCATCTGTTCAATTTGACCTTACCTATTTCATCTTGGGTAGTTAAAATGGCTGCTGTATAGTGCAATAATTCAGGGCAACATCTAAAAAATTAAAAAATCAGCATGCAAAAGTCCTCTTATCCTTAGTGCAGCTAATTTTGAAGATAATGTTTACCCACAAGAGATCAAACTGGACAAACGATGCCTATAAGACTGTGCCGTCTGCGTGTGAAGCGTCATCTTTTACTGTATCATATGGATTAGATCCTGAGCTAATCAGTCAGATTCAGTGCTGAACTGCTTTGGGTCCATCTTACAATGCAAATATCGGGGGGTGGGGAATGTTCAACGAAAGTCTTCTGTGGTTAATGAGTTGCCTTTTCCATTCTTATTAACTAAAATACTTTAACCACTTTGATTTTTTAAACTTAAACAATTATATTAGATGTAATCATTATTTTATTAACATTTTTCTCCAAGGATTTTTCTTTCTGATTATGAGTACTTTACAATTTCAGACAGTATGATGGATGCTACTCTTCTATGACAAGAATTTTAACAGCCCTTCTTCAGCACTCAATGCACACCCAATTATGCGTCTGAGCTAGTAACCTTGAATTTATGTTGCCATGGCGACAAACTGGTCATGCATTATGGATTATCATTGAAATTCTACACCCCTACCTAGCATAATGAGAGTTGGGGACTTAATCAAATCAGCCATTCTGTGTGACACAAAGTGAAGAACTAGCTCTTATTGTTCAGCCTGGAGAAAGGAAGCAGGCCTGATGGAGTGGCAGCTGCAGTGCCGCAGCCTGATAGATTGCCCTTATATACATTTGTGAATGTATAGACAGATGGTTTTCAATGCCTGGAATTTCTGGCTTAGGAAGCAGCTGTTCGGGTAACCTCTGCCGTCTCACCTTGTTGTCATGGAGCATTGCACCGAGACTGAGAACGCGGACGGGTACATTGGCAATCTGACCGAATTTACGCAGCGTGGCACCCCTCTTTCATCCCAGGGTGGCTGGGCTGGGAGGGAGGGAGGGCTCGGGGGGGAGCACTCCCTCAGCTGAAGCAGGGTGTTTGGGCATCCTCCAGCCCCTCTCCTACCCTGTCTGCACAGAAAAGGACAGTCAAAATCGTTGGGGTAAATCATTTCTGGCAATTTAATCTAGTTCGCTTCTCCTCCACTGTCATAGTGCGACATGCTATTCGTAAGCAGGTCAGGGATCAGTAAAGACACCCAGGTTTCAGCTTGCCATACCGTATTTTGTTTGTGTCTGAGAGAGAACACCTGCTTTACTAAGGCCAGAGCTGAAGAAGGTTCAATGCCAGAAAAAAAATCAAACCAAGTGGATATGAAAAATCAACAACCACTACATCCTTCTTACCTGCCAGACTCTTTTTCTGCTTATTCACTGAAATTTCTCTCTGAGATATTGTAGGAATATTGAGATATTGTAGGAAGCTACAGAAACTGCTGGGAACTCATTTATTTCTTTTTTTAATATAATAGTAGTAAAAGTGTAGAAATCTAGAAAAATTGAGACATAAACATATATAAAGCTTAGATGTGTTTAGTGTAAGTACCTGAGTATTTTGTTCTACAACAAAAAGCAGCTGATTAGTATTACTCATTTGTTCTTATGATTATTTTTAATTATTATAGCCATAACAGCATTATTTTTCTCCACTTAGTTCTCCATGCCTCAAAGCTTTAAAAGCTTGAAAGCTTCAAAGCTTCTGATGCTTCATAAATGTACATTAATAAAAAATAATTTTTTAAAATCTTGATTAGCAAATTATTCTCTCACCCTTATATTTTGGAAGTCTAGATGTTGTTACTGTAATATAGTGTATTTACTTATTCATATGTATAAGGTGACCATCACCATGGTTTCAGCATAGGGAGTGCTATGTGTCTGTCAGCCTTGCCATTACAGATTCACTAGACCTGTGATTTTAAAGCATGCAGCGTTCTCCCAGAATAAAGCCTGATATGACAATAGCATTTCAAATAAATATTTTAGATCTAACTGCTTCATTAACACCACTTTTCCTACTGCCAAACTGTCTGTGTTTATGTTTTGATTTATAAAGTGTAGAGCATGCATATGTTATGAGATTTAATTTTCAATGCATGTGCAGGAAGTGAATATTTCAGCAGGCTTTTAAAACAAATGAACGTACAGGTTATCCAGGAGCCTTGAGTAATCATTATCTATCTATCTATCTATCTATCTATCTATCTATCTATCTATCTATCTATCTATCTATCTATCTGTCTATCTAATCTAATTCATATATCTGTATAAGTACAAACCATCCCTCACCTTCTGTGCAGCTTTTTACTTCAAAAAGAGCCACCACTGTCCTGTTTTGCCCCATGAGATTGCAGTAACTCCCTAGAAGTCTTTGCAGTCTATCCACAAATGGTTTGTGAACTGAAACATCCCAGGAAAGCCTGGGCATCAGAGACTGCATCCACTCAGGGCCTAGTTCTGCAAGCCGTCTTCCAACTGGAACCAAGGAAGTTGTTCATGCCCTCCCTTGTGGACTTACTCTCCCAAGTAAAGAACCTGTCATGTCAAAAATCGGTTTAAATCTTCTAAACACAGCCCAATCTTGACAGCAGCAGATTTCAATTACTGTTTGGTTACTAAAGTATATCTGGGGTTCTTCAGAATTTCTCAAATTCAAATACTTTTTCTCTTTGTTTAAAAAATACTTCCTATTCACACAAAACTTTATTTGACAACACTGGCTGATTTAGAGTAAGGAAGAAAATTCAGTGTTAGGGATTGGTGGGATAAATAAATAGACTGATATTGTAATCTTTCTCAATGAAAGAATGAATGAACCTTTTCTGAGTTCAATTTATAGTGCCTGGAATTTCCTTGTGTTTATAAATTTAAGCCAAACCCTTAAATCTGATGTTAATATCAACTTTACATCACTTAAAGTAAAATTTTTATGGTTGAATAACTTTTATTGTGTGGGCATTTTGGAAAAGGATGTTACAGTTGGGTCTAGCAGAGTGAGCCAATAAAAATAATAGTGCATGCTTTAAATTAAAACCTAAAGAGAAAAATAAGAAATAAAAGAGTATTAACATGGGCACAGGGAATTAAGTGCTGCCTTCTGTTTAAAAACATTCCACAAGAAAGAAGAGAAGATTTTCAGAACTTTTAAATTGTGTTTTAAAGAAACAATTTTTAACAGGATAGGCTAACTTCAAAAACAGTGTAACAGGATGGTAAGGAAAATGACATTGGGCTAAGATTGGGCCCAATACTCGATTTATTATCAAGTTGTATACTTCAAGGAATAAAGAAGTGTGTGCAATATTGTTCCTAATATCAACAGCAAGGAAAGAATTAAATTTAGATCCTATTTTTGCAACCTTTATTTAGGCTATGCAGAAGTTTTTCAAGAAAATTGGTCTCAGTAAAATTATTATCAGAGGTAAATTTTTCCATTCCAAAACTTATGCTCCCAGAGAAGAATTTGAATATCAAAAAGTATTTAAAGTTTCTGAAACAACATTGTCATTAGCAGGAAAAGCTTAAGAAGACACTTTCGAATTGTTGTCACTTTATTTTTATGCTAATTTGTGGCAGACATCATTAACAAACTCTGTATCTGCAAATAAGCTATAAGCATTTCCTTGGAAACTTTAACCCTGCCAGATTTAATACTGTCTCTTGACCTTTTTAATCAAAGAATCATCCAGCATTCCCCCCCTGCCCTTACCCCCGGTAATCAAGGATTAACTATTTCCTTGATAAAACAACTTTAAAATGACCATTTTCTGTGTTGCAGACCATGTTATTTTTTTCTTGCAATTTATAAAAAGGAGACAGAACTGTAAATTTTAGTTTATTACCTTTGTTTTTTTTTCCCAAGTTATTCATGCACTTTGTTGCAGGGGTGAGAAAGTCCATATAAATATATATTGGGGAGGATTTTGCAATCATTTTACAGTCTTCCTCCTGCTGTTGTATGGACCACCAGTAGCCACATGGCTGCAGACTGGGAAATCTTGCTGGTGTGTGAGTATGGCGGCTGCAGTTCACCTCTGTGCTGTCTGATCATCTTGGCTGTGGCTCTTCACTCAGCTTAAGGAGGCAGAATAAAAGATACACTTCCCACCTAACATTAATATGGAGACAGCCAAGTTGTTAACATTCTTGGGATTCAAAATATAATTTATTAAATTCTTAAACTTTTGGGGATTTTTGAAGAAATACAGTGGAAAAGCTGCATTTTAGTCATTTGGAAACAAGGACATCAGATCTGAAGAGCTGTATAGGGTAATACAGGATACAGGTAATCTTAGAATTTCAGGGTCTGAGCAAAATACTGTTTCGTTTTCTGAGAGGTCATGACAGTTAGTGTGCTAGAAAATGAAGGTTTGTTTAAAGACACTACCTCAGTCTTAGTATGTAAAACCTCCCATTTTGCTTAAATTCACCCATTTTGTCACAACCAGTGGAGCCAGATGATATGTTTTCCTTTACTCTGAAATGCATTTAATCACAAGAGTCAAATGCTCGTGTAGTGAGAACATTTTTATAATCCAGTGTACCAGTTTGCTCACTTCTAGGATCTGACTGGTGTGCTCACAAAATCTTTCTGCTGTCACACTGAGATGTTTCATTTCTAACTGCAGCTCAGCTGATGAGAAACATCTATGATTACCCTGTCAGCAGAACTCCCACAAAAATATAATTAAAATAGCCTTCTTTTATGCATGCATGTGTTCAAGACGTTTGGGATGGTCACCTGAAAAGCCCACCCTCCATCTGAAGGGTAATTTATACTGGTATAATTCAAACTGCTGCTAGGAGTCTCTCTTATTTCATTTTACTTGGATATTCGCTCAAAGTCACATACTCTCAGTGTCCTGTAGGTTCGAATAAGCCTAACTGGCCCTGACCAGCCTCTCCCACCCTGCCTATGGGCCCAGGACTCTGTTTCAGCTAACCCCAGGGCTGTCAGTCCCTGCCCCAGCAACATCTGCTTCTCAGCCCTGCTGCCCCCCTCAGCTCAGCATTTACAGCAGTATGGAAAAGTAAAATGTCTTTTTTTGTTGTTGTTTTTTGTTTGTTTGTTTAGCTTAACAGAATCTTTTAATATCTATATTAATTTCTATGTTGCATATTTACTCACTATTAGGTTATATGGCGGTATATCATTTACTGATTTGGGCATCTTGTGCATGAATGTGTGTGCATGCACACCTCATTAATACACATGAATGATCTTTTGGACACTTTTCTTCCTCTGTGAATATTCAAACTTGCATTTCACATAAATATTTGGGAGTTTTGTTCTTTTAAGTCAGTCACATGTTTAAGGTACAAATATACCTATGCAACAGCTACATGTGCAGTATGATGCGGCAATAGAAGCAACCAGAGAGGTAACAAACATAAAGCAGGCTATGCTGCTCAGGGTGTAGCCCTGTCTGAGCATGGGGCTCATGTCATTGGTGAACACCTCTGCCTCCGCGAGGGCGCCTGACTAATGCCGCTGGCTCAGCTCCAGCCACCTCCACCAATTTACACCCGCACAGCTTTTGAGCCAGAAGGCCGAAAGCTGACTTTCATAGAAAAGATATCAGATAGAGCTAGAGTGTTTGCAGCTTAGCAGGCAACCTCCACAGGCAGGAGGCTGATCTTTGTAAGAATCAAAAAGTAAAAAGTGATTCTTTGGGAGTCAATTTGTGGCACACATTTTTCTGATACTAGAGTACGTGTGACTAGATACCAGAATGTGCACTGAACAGACGGTATATCCAAACAAGCTGCCGCAGATTTAATGATGCTAATTGGAGTAACTGAAAGTCCACAATGATGCTGCAGAAAAAAAGGCAGTTTGGGATGGTCATTTAATCTGGAAATAGCTTTAAAAACTGGAAGATGTGTCCCTGAGGACAGTCCCTGCCAGATTAACCGCCTGGGCTCTGCAGCCCTCTCGAGGCAGTGTTATTCATTTATTTTAAAACTTGTGAGAGGAAGGCAGGTGAGACAAGTCTTAGGCAAATGCTTTATAGCAAAAGTTATAGTGAAGGCAGGAGAACAGTTTAAACAACTCTATATTTTACATTAAGTTCCACTCTTAACAGTAGGAAAATTAGACACACAATTATTCAACTGTGGTTCTTTAGCAACTCTCCTTATGTTAAGGAGTAATTTGATAGGACACACCTGTTTCAGTTATTGTTAAAACTTTTATTCTTAGGTAAACTTTCTTTCAATGAAAAAGGGAGAAACTTTCAAAATCACTTCTGCGGACACGCCCTGGAGCGGCAGCACTCAGTGCCGCTGAAGAGCCAGGCCACTTGTTTACATGCTTACCAGTAACCCCACAGATTTGAAAATGGACCTCCTACCCTCAGCTGGTTACGAATACTAATAACTATATTTTTTCCAGTTTTAATCCTGTAGAGAGTTGTATCAACAAGTCACAGATATATAGTCCAGCCAGTTTTAGCAGCAGTACGTACCACTGTGCTACAACTGCACTTAGATAAATACACTGACATTGCTAAGATTCAGTGTGCACAAGAGACCCTTTGGCACACTAATAACGAATAAAGCTGAGTGACACTAAAACCACGTCAGTTCTTCCAGAGCTCGATGTGTGACACCCGCAAACATTTCTTTTCACACTATATGATTATCCCTTCTTCCTTAGCAAAGCCTCTCCCAAACAGATGTTGAGTCAAACAGCAAGATACTTTCATATCTCTGCAAAGCGTAAAGCAAGTATTAAGAAAATTAAAATAACGTAGACTGTAGAATAAGAATTACATGGTAGACTAGATTTTAAACATCAGATTTATACAAAAGCATTATTGTTTCATGTGAATAGGCAACCAAATACGGTGATGCAATGAATGAACAAATGTAGATACTGGACTTCTTTTATACACTCTCACTCCTACCTCACCATATATGTAATGTGATACAATAAAAGCTTTCATTTCGTATACAATGACAGGCTTAAATAAGCAGGCCAGTCTTTTCTTATAGGCAGCTATCACCAAGATAAAGTTTGGAAACAGATACACAGAGCTTTTCTTGGGAAAATAAAACAAGGGAGGTTTGGGGGAAGATCTGAGAGAAATGATTTTTCATTTTCTGAGTAAAATAAATGAAAATTTCTCTCAGGTATAAACATAATAAGTATCTCTTCTTTCTGTATATATGGATTTCCTCTAGGAACAGGCAAGAAAATTTAACCCAAACACTGGCCTAGTTACACAATTAAATATTTCAGAAATTAGTAAAGATGAGCCTTTTTATCAAGAAGGAGGAATTCCTGGTGATGCAGTGCTCAGAAACTGGTTGAGCTCTTTAATGAAGCGGGAGTCACCCTGAATTGCTGGACGATAGGCACTCCTCTATTTTCAGTTGCTGGGAGAATAAGAGAATAAGGAGTCAATCTTTCTCATATTCCAGCTATGTAATTACAAAACATAGCTCTAGATAATCTGTGAAAGGGCTCCTGAGTGCTGAAAGAGGGTGTACTCAAAACCTCTTACCCAATAAGCTGGGCAGCACTATGAAGTATGTGGAATGCTTAGTGAAGAGGAGACAAAAGATCCAACCACTCACAAAACACAAGAGAGAAAGGAGACAGCAGACTTCACCTCTCATGCACCAGTTAGCGCAAAGGCTGGCTCAGGAAAACTATGGTGTTGCATATATAGGATACATGGCAGTGAAACCAGTGAGTTAAAAATCTGGTTTCAGATTTTAATTTCCTCTATATGAATAATGTGCATAAATTCTGTTCAGAGAGACCCTGCTTATTAGCAATATTCAAACGAGTTGGAATCTGCATCAATGCCCTGTTTAAACTCTTTAGGAACACTGTTTTTGAAGTAATCAACAGGAATATTTAATCTCCTCAACAGGTCTAAGGAATGCAACTTGATGCTGTATAAACCTACATAACAAGCCTAACTCTGCTGAAAGTGCCTCAGATTTGCTGCAGGACCACAGTGCACAACCACCATGAGCATGTGAGCTACTGGATGCAACACGAGGGGTAAAGAGCACGTGCACAGCCATTGCATCAAAAATTCACAGAAATATTATGACTTTTCAACAAGAATAGGACTACTACATGAGAGGAAATCCTGGCTATAATTCCTCAAGGTTTACACACCTTACATCTCTGGGGAAGAAAAGAGGCATAAAAAAAAAAAAAAAAAAAAAAAAAGCAGCTAAGTAATAATCTTACTTCTCTAGCCAGTAAGTCAGTCATGTTCTGTGGGGTTTTCCTTAGGTGAAAGAGCATCAAGCATTGGAACATTTTATGGTTTTTTTTATCATAACTGTGGTAAAATAAAGTACCTATAAAAGGAAAGAGTGAAGTTTGAGAAATGTCGTGCTAACATTTCTTACAAACTAGTTTCTGGTGACGGCTCACCGGTTGCGTCTGTGTCTGAGTGGTTGGTACAGGTCTCCTTCATCAACAGCATTAGCCCAAGCGCAGGGATACTGGAGTGTAGTGTGTGTAAGCCTGGCCTAGAGGGATGACCACAGGGAGGAAAGGCTCACCCAGACCTCACTATCTTAAGTTTTAAGCTGCTTTTCCTAGCTCCCAGGTGGAATAGTATTTATATTTCACAACAGTTACGCACCCTACATAAATAAAACTCTCTATTTCACATGTGGTTGTCCCCTGGGAGAGAGGAACCACGGGACTTGGTGGAAGCAGCTTATGGCAAGTTCTGGCCAGAACTCTCTAAAAATGATAACCAGACAGTACCTCCAGGAACTATCTTTGCTCTCCCAATGAAGAGACAAATGTTTACATGCCATATTCTCTTCCCGAGTTCATTTTTTAAAAATAAGCATCAGAACCATGGGATTTCTTGTTTCGTTCCAAATATGAAATGTGGTACATAAAAAACCACAAGTCTTTAAACAATGCTTTTTGTTTGCACACTTCTGTTAATTGCTACTTATCCTGTTCTGCGAGGAAAAATCTCATTTTACAGCCTCTTTCCACAGTGTTTAACTTTATATAAATATGTGCAGTCCTCATGTTAGGGTTTTTTTTCCCTTAACCAGAAACAGTTGGCTGGAGCATAACTTTAAATTGATTTTTTTTAAAGACATAATATAACATTATGTTCTATTATATGGTAAAAGAATTGGCCTGTGTCTCCTGCCTTATGCTCTTCAGATCAGAACCATCTTACTCCCTCAGTGAGTCCACCTCACTGTGTGACCTGTTTAACTGTAATCATACCTTGAAGTCTTTGATTACAGTAAAAGCTGATGCCGTGGTGAAATTCCCTTTAATATTTACATTGTGAGACCTGTTGAAATGATGCAATGTTCTTATCTGAATTGTATTACCTCAGTGTGTCGGTGAATCAGCATCATTAGATCTGCATGAGTTCATACTTAAAAAGGATTAAAAAATATTCTCTGTTCTGGGAATGGGGGGAAAAACACTGATAAAAGCAATTCTCGTTTTATTCAAGGTTTATGACATTTCTCTACTTATTCTGCTTTTCATTTTGGGTATTTAACAGTTGAGAGTAAAACTGCTGATTAGGCAGTGGATGGACAGAAATTTTTGGTGTACACTGCTGCTTTTCTGCAAGAAATTCTCCAAAATCCTCTGTCTGGAGTCTGTCTGTCTGTCTGTCTGTCTGTCTGTCTGTCTGTCTGTCTGTATGTATGTATCTATCTATCTATCTATCTATCTATCTATCTATCTATCTATCTATCCATCATCTATTTATTTGTTTACTTACTTATTTCCTCTGGTCCTTTCTTAACAACATTGCTTAGATTGATTTACTTATGTCTGAAGTCTGAGTGTGCAGGATATGCTTTCTCTGGATAGTAGCTTACTAAAAGGCAAGACAGGGCAGCAAAAGAATAGTAACGTCTGCTATGTTACAGGAGTGCCACTAATAATCCTAGTTAAATCTATGCTGGAGTTTGTACTGAAACAAAAATTTAATTTTTTTGGTTGCATTTAAGACAAATTGCTCAGTTTATAATATTTTACTGGGATAACATCAAATGAATATAATGCAATTTCAACTACAAATTACATTTTGTCTTGTTTTTCTGGGTAGAATTTTAAGTCCATATTATTTTATATAGTTTTTCTGGAGAAAAAAAGAAAAAAAAAAAAAGTGGTAACCTTTCAGCATTATAGGTCTCTTTTCAAAATATCACAGCTTATATTGTCCTTTCCACTTGTCCCACCATCCAAGACCATGAATAAAAAAAATGTACATTCTTCCGGGATTAATATCATATCATATCATATCATATCATATCATATCATATCATATCATATCATATCATATCATATATATAAAGGCTTTTTTTGAATAATAGGTTGAAACAAATTTTATGTCCACAATTGAATTAATCGTTACTGGTCACTGTGGATGAGCCCAGGAAAGGAAGTGTATATTATTCTTTACATGAGCCCTAAAAGCTCTTGCCACTGCAAACTGTATGAATAGCTCTAAATTATTCTCCTACATTGATCAAGATAACAAGAACCAATTTTCCCCTTGAAGCATTTAAATGAGATTTTGTTTCATTTAATCAACATTTTTCTTCATATTCTTTCTCTTCAATTATTGGTTTTGCCAACATCTTGGAGTTTTGGCTATCAAAAGTATTAGAGCTTCAGAAATTCTCTGAAAAAGAGATTTTTTCAAAAGCATTGCTATTATTGCCAATTTTTCAATTAATCAAAAGAATTCTAATATAACAATATTTTGTCAGAATTCATATGGCAGTATTATACAGTCAATGCATTTGTGTCAACCAGAATGTTAGGAACTAGATGTAGTCATCAATATCACTCAGTTTCAGATCTGGGTTTCACATAGACACTGTGGTTATTGTACGCTTAAACTATTCTGAAACAAAAGATTAAAAAAAAAAAGTGTAATCAAAGAAAAAAGACTTTTGGCTATAATGTCTAGACATAGGTTTTGATTTAAGTGTAGTTTTTTCTCAAAATCAAGTTACACCCAATTGAATTGGGTACCTCAACATTTGCTGTTTGACATTATCGCATGTAATCTCATTCACATTACTGTGAGACTGATAATGTCACTTGCCTGCACTGGCTGTAACTGTAGTGGAAATCCAATGAAACTACTTGTGAAAGCTGCTCAGGAAGAGAAAACTGCACTGGCAGTCTGCATGAAACACCATACATACCGAATACCTGTATACATGCATACAGAGATACATTTACTTTTATTGAGTTTTGCATCAGTTTTGCTGCCATCCATTTTTTTTTTTTTTTTTCCGCTAAAGGCTCAGAGTGAAATACAAAAATGTAACCATGCAAGTAAGTAAATGTATTGTACAAAGCATGCATTTCCTATAAATAGGGTTACATAAAGATGGAAAAATGCAGGACATATATGTAAACAGTACTTGTTTTCACACCCCTCCCTCCTTCCAAAGCAGTGATCAAGCTGCTAATGCTGTAAGAATACAACCTTCCAAGCTGACCAATATTTTATTTCAGCTCTTTTTATGTCTGTAAGTCACTTATCTGTCATATTCGGATGTGTTCTCCTTGGGGCACAAACCATCTTTTTGCTTTATTTGAATAGAGCATTTTATATTGGAGTTGTGCTCTGTGGTAAGATCTCTGTGCACTGATACATAAAAATACTATCATTACAAGGTATTTTGAAGCTAACAAGATAAAAAATGTCATTATGAATGCTCTAGACTTCTTGGCAATGAATGGTTATTGATACAGGTTCAGAGAGCCATGCACTAGCTCTTTAGCATTTTATCTAGGAATTACTACAGCAAGAGCAGCTTTCAAGAACCATCTCTTTAGAGGAAAGGAGAATCTGATGCCAAGAGACCTTTAAAAAAGTCTGAGGGACAGATACTGAAACCTTCGCTCCCATTACACAGTACTGGATTTTACAGCTGATCTAATTTCTTCTGCTAGAAATGAGATCTCACTGCTGGCAACGTATGTGTCTAAGGAACTCATCTAGAGAGAGGAGCAGAACCAAGTCCTGAGCTGGATGGACTGTCAGTACCATCATGTGCATCCATTCACCACCAAGACACTAGAAAACACTGTAACCTGATTGTCTTACTGACCATACAGAAAATCCACAGAAATGTTCTAGGGAAAGGGGTGATTTTCTTTAAAATAATGGTACAAAAAGCTGTTAAAAGACGGAGTTTTCTTTATATACTTCTCCAGTGTATTAGCACAGATAAAAGTTCAACCATATGGAGCTTGAATAAACTGAAAGAAACTTTTGTGAAAGTTCTCAATGAGTAACATGTTTTTACTCTTCCTTCAAGAAAAAAATATTATTCATTTCAAGGCCTTACTAAATCAGGTATTTAAACTTGGTCATGCTATATAAACATGATATGAGAGAAAGTAATTACTTGTTATAATATAGTCTAGTTAAAATTAGACGCTGATCCTTCAGTATCTATTTAACATAGGCCATTAATTTTTAAGAACTGTTTTCAGCTTGATGTTAGATGGCAATAAGAAGAAAATGTCACTTCCAGAACAAGTATTACAGATGTAAGGCCATATATTTAATACTTACAGAGGTTTATATCTTCTGGGTGTAAATGTTATACAAACTCTGCAACGGTCGCAGAAAACAAGATTCTGTATTGCTCCTTTTTCATTCAAGAAAACTGAAGCACAATGACTCTAAAGTGCTTACCCAAGTAAATCAGAGAGGCACAAGAGAGATGCTATTTGCAAAAATTCCTTGGGTGGAAAAAGGTTAATTAATTAAAGACAAACATCCTCTAGGAATTTGACAAGTTTTGATAGTCTTACTGCTTTCAGAGACTGTTTAAAGGTGATGTCACTGTACTGAACAGCTGGAATATCTACCTGAAAAGTGGGAAAGGAGTATAAGAACAGTTGACCTTGAAAGTCTTTTCCTGCCTGGATTTCCAAGGACAAAAGACAGCTGGGTCATTTGCCACCGGTACTGTCCAGAGCTATTCTCTTTAAAGGGAATTGTTTCTACTCCCACAGTCACTGAGGAACTGAAGGTAATCTCGCCTCTTTGCCTTCTTTAATCAGCTACCATTAGGGTTAGTTGCCTGCTTGTGGGAAAGGCTACAGCTCCTCTCTGGAAAAACATACAAACAAACAAAAACCCCACATTATGGGTGCATCTGGAGAGTGTCAGGAAGTGTGTTAGCCCAGGAAGGAAATGTGGGCATATTTCAATTTACCCGACTGAACTGATCGGATAAAGAAACATCAAATGGCAACATCCCTAAAGCAGTGTTTTCTTCCAAAGAAGAAATCCATGCTGTCAAACTGGAATTCATTCATAAACAGCCAGACAGTATCCTCATGATAATGGTGGATAAGAAATATGATGTGTTAGGAAATTGGTCATGTACAGCACCAGAAAGAGTTCAAAACAACTTTCTGTTAGTATCACTCTTGCTCTCATTCACTCTTTGCACTCCAAGACAGTGAAGATTCCTTCCAAGCTTACATTTGTGCTTATGTTTTTTGCAGCGGAAACAAAGAATATTTACTATGGCTGGGGCCAGAGTCCGTGGTAGAAAAAGGTAGGTATGTGCTTGTACCCCAGGCTATCCAAAGTCTGATGCAAAAGAAATACATATTTGTGTGCCCACACGTAGCCATGCTGCATTCTAGTGGTTCTCTGTATTGCTGAATCTGGGTACCAGGCCAGTGGGACATCCTGGAGAGAAGACCTTTCCTTCTGGATAGATACGAATGCTCTACAACAGACCATTGTCTTTAGCTCATCAGAATGGAAGGTTCATTGATCTGCCTAACACGTATTCTGAAAGGTACTTAAGGGGTCATAATTAGGACTGGGTAATTGAGTACCATTAACAAACAGGCATATAGAAATTTCACATTTAGCTCATAAAAGCACATAGCTCTTCTACATCGTTGATCTTTCTCTGGAAAACACTGGATATTTTTCAGGTGTCTTGTTGCCTGAAGCAAGCTCCTCTGAAGCCAAACAGACAGATAAACAAATAGAAGTCTGTACTGATCCTAGCCTTGATATTGAACTATGTAAATAGCCTTATTTTCTGTGTTCAATCAGGAAAAAAAAAAAATTGCTTTTCTTCAGCTTAAGTTTCCTTCTCAATTCATTGATGAAAAGGGCTGAAATCAGTTAAAAGGATAACTTTGCCAAGCTTTTCAAGGGATAATGAATGTTCAAGTACTTCCACCTTCCACACTGGGAGCTGTGATAGAAGAAAGTGTTGCTCCATGGTGCTTTTGTGTCTTGGCTGCCTCCATCCTCCGGTGTGTTTACTACAACTTCAGCAGGAGCTTAAGTGGTAGAGAGCTTGGCATGCTTCAGGAAAGGGGCTGAGCTCCCCCACCGACACCACTTTCCGTGGTCACAAGTTCATGAGCATTGTTAGAATTTCACACTCAGAACCAAATGTTCATGGGACTTAAAAACAATTCCCTGTCTGCATCTGCCGGCTGCTCCTACTCATTGATTTATGCTCGTGATGCTCAGAGCTGCAGCATAAATCTGGTTATGTAATAGAAACTTGATAACAGAGAAAGTCAATACAGGAGGGCAATAGAGCTGAAATTACACACTGGCACTACTTTTTATTAACCCTTTCACAGTTCACCTTAGCTGCTTCTCGCAAAGTTGTCTGAATTTAGCAAGAGGATTTTCTTGCTATTTGTAGCAGCACCAGATTGACCACTCTTCTCTATGTCTTGCTGGAGCCAGAGTAATTTTCTAGAAACAACATCTTTTTGCAACAAAAAGCTCTTTCTCTCTTTGCTTCAGTTAATTATATAATGAAAAATGACAAATTCTTGCACATCAGGCAGAATATGTATATAACAATATTAAGTTATTTAAACAAACCTAGATATTTCATATCATCAGAGTGTTTCCAACTTGGACAGGTTTTCTGAGGGAAAGCTTCTTTGTCAGTTTGTTTACTTGGTTGATTTCTGTTCTTAGTCACAATTTAGGAGCTGAGCCCTGGGCTCTGTGAAAGCAGGAGGTTTGGCAGGTCCACAGAAGAACTTCTGACAGCTACAGTCTGCATCATTCCTCATTTTAAGGAAGAAAGAAAACTTAAGGTTAGAGTTCTTTAAACCATTCATACATGAAACTTCCACTTTAGGTTCTCATAATCTGATTCCCCCTGTTATTGGAAACACGGTTGTTACTAGAAACTCATTTATCACAGATCTTTATATTCATGGCCTCATTATTTCAAGTCCTGATGATGATACAATTTCAGTTTTTCTTTTTTCTTGACTGAAGCTAGGGGATTTGCATATTTGATATCTGGGATTTAGGGAGAAACATGGAGATGAATATGAATAAAATCATTATCTGTTCCTCAAGGTGAGCTTTGTTTCTCATGAATATAAGTAAAATACATTTGATTTTATATGCATATGTTCTTTATAAAATTCTGGTAATAACCTGATCCTTCTGTTACTCAGCATAAGATGACTAGAATCATCAATATGTGAAAGACATTAACAGAGTTGATATAAAGCAATATTTCATTAGTGTCCCAAGAGCAGTACTATGAAATATGAAGCTAACACTGTTATAAAAACTTATCTGGAAACTATTACTTGAAGAGTGGAAGAAGCCTAAAATTCCCACGTTGTCCAGGTGCTCCTGAAGTTGCTTAGCAACTGCCTCCTTAATCACCTTCTCCATAAAGGGAGGTCTGATAGAGGATAGTAATTAGATGGTTTCTTGAGGTGGGTCAAGATCTTAGCATACCGTTGCCAGGATGTCATTTTGCCCTTCAAAAAGAGGTGTTAATGAAATGCCCATCCACTGGGAAAGTGCTTCCTCACTAACTTTCAAAAGCTCTGTGGTTTCCTGACTGGGGTTCTTTGTCTGCTTCTGGGACAAGACACTTTCAAAATCAGCCCTGGGTGTGCTCATGACCTCTTGTTCTGACATCCCTGATTGATGGCTAACAACTTCAGAGATTAATAATTTTGACCATCAAAAATATGAAGATGTATTTGCTAATTTCCTGTTTCAGAGAAGAGGAATTCACAAGGAACTCAACTCTCCTTATTAACTTTGCCAGGCAGGTCTTAACTGTGTGTATCGCAAAGGTGAATAACTATGCAGACAGGAATTTGGGGTGGAAGGATTGTAGTGAAGTACATAAGGTAGGGGGTTAACACTTTGGGAAAGAGTTTCCTGTCATCACAAGAAATTCCAAACTGTAATTTTACTAATGAAAATACAAATATGGTCTACCAATGGACATGAAAAAAATGACTGAAGTCCTCTTTTTTAGTTAGAGAAGACTGAGGTAAAGGGGACACTGAGTTCCTTGGCCTTACTTGTCTCCCTTGGCACTGAATCATCCTTCCCATTCATTTCACATTTTTCTTGTTCAATTTTTCACCACTAATGTATAAGCTCTTCTTCCTGCGTACCTCTTAATTCTCAAGTGCGGTTGAGCTTTGGCTTTCCTGACACTTTCCCACATGATCAGGCAATGTTTCTGAACTCCTGCTATGCACTATGTCCTTCCTTCTACCTCTTGCCTTTTTGCACTACATCTCACTTGATGTGGACACACCTTTTCAAGTCGGGACACCAAGATCATCTGACAAGGTTAATTTACAATGTACTATGTGTCTGCTCAGTAAAGAGTCTTTTAAAAATTTTCCTTGTTGTTGTTTGTTTGCTTGTTTGCTTTTAAATAATGTTATCTTATAACTGATTAATTAATTCCTATCAGTTTTGTAAAAAAAGTTGGCCCTAGCAATATGTTATTTATTATGATATTTTCCTATCATGATGTGCTCATTATTGCATTTGTGCATATGTACCTACTGTGACTGCTGTTCTGTATTCCTTTATTTCTGTTTTCATCTTGTTAAAAAATCTGAGTTACTTTTTAATAAGCAGATTTTAGTTCATGATATTTCTTCATTCCATTTCTGCTTAAAACAGCGTATATTTTTTAAAAAAATGTATTATTTACTTATATATTTAATTATTATGAATTAACATTTATTTATGAGTCATTCATAACATTTGAGAGGTTTTCCTTCCTTGAGTTTTAAACATACTATAGAATCAGTTCTGTTTACATGTACACTGGAAGGGCTTTCAGAATATTTCAGAGTATTACTGACTCACCTCTGGAGTTTAACAAAGATTACTTGAGGTCTTAAACATGCATATTTTCTTATGTTGCAATTATATTTGTACATTATTCCTCTCTCCCAGCCTTTAACTTTTAATTTCACTTAGCTAAATACATATTTGAAAAATGCTTTTTTGGTCTAGGTGGGAAATTTATTTTTACCTACTAGAAACTAAAATATTTGTAACCGTGTGCAAAGTAAGGACCTAAGTGATAAAATTGAAGCAAAATGTGGTTTTCAAAGTTGGATCTACTTGCACTGTTTAAACTTAGCATGTGTTTTTATGCTGGTTGATCAAACCTAGAAAAAAATAAAAATAGACAATAGATTTACACCCACCACCGTTTATTGTAAAATACACCTCATGTTTAAACTCTTTCCCGCCTTCCCAGATAAATGACTGATCTCAAACACGTGTGAAACTCAAAGTTTAAAAACAGACCTGCAAGATACTCTTCATTATCATTATTTTTCCTGTTGTAGCCTCCTCCTTTCCTAATACCTGACTGTAAAACCCTTTGGAGCAGATAAGCATTGGCAAGAGGACTAATTTCCCCTGTTTGAGGAGAAATGTTGTTCTGTGACAAAGTCAGAGTCTACAACCAGAGCTCTGAGAAGCCTGTATTGCAATGCAATCAAAAGCCTTGGAAGTTATTTCACAAGGGTACTTCTGTAACCTCAGTCAGAACCATGATTCCCAAAATATATGAAGGGAAATAATGTGTACTGAGTTTAAAAAAAACAAAAAAAGTGAACTTTTCAATGCTTTGTGTGATTTAGGATATAATTGTTTACATTAAATTAAAAAGCCCTCTATATGCATTGGTGTATCACTGCGCAGCATTAACTTATTTAATGTGTACAATTAAATGTAATCAAAATGCTAGTTCAATTAATCAACAGAGGGAATGATATGTACTCTAATCAGAGTTCTTTACAGAAAATGTTTGTTGTTGATGCTGTTATTTGGGATATTTTGAATGGAGGTTGATTTTGTAGTTTTGTATAGTAAGAGATTTTGCTGTTATGTGAAAATTGTTCTATGTCTCTTTTCATTTTCTCTTTTTGTCTGGAAATCCTCTATTCCTTTATTTGGGACTTCTGAAAAAAAATGATTTCATTTTTGCCTGGGAAAGTACTAAGCTTATGACAGGGTCTTATGAATTTGAAGCTGAAGGAGGCATGGAGGAGAGAAAACAACATGGGAATGTTTTATCCACCAGCTACTTATTAAGAAAATATTCAAAGAAATCAAGTAAACAGCTCTTTCAATTAATTTCTCTTCTGTCCTTTCAAGCACTGAAGATCCTTTAAGTACATTGCAAGATATGCAGTAGTAGGTTATGGCTGACAGCTCCTTCGGGGAGTAAGAATTTATGGCTAGTTAAGAGAAAAATAAATGGGGAAGAGGTACCGGGCATTCATCATCTACCCAACCTCACCAGAAAAAATACAGACAGTTATTTTCCTATACATCCTTCCTTCTCTCAGTGACCCTTTAAAATGGTCAATAGTAACATTTTTCTTGGGACTTGATGGGATTTTCTGTTTACTACAAATGACCACAGTCTTGTAAATCTCAGGTAGTTTGCAGATTGAATTGTGTGGGGTCTTCTGTCTATTCTTTAGGGAAGGTGTCCATCTGGATCTGACATTTTTTCATTTAAGCAAACATTGTACCTTGGATCATTTAGCATTGCATCAGGAACACACTTGCCTGTTGCAATGAATACTTAACTGGATAAGGACCATTCACTCATTCCTACTAGCCAGGGTATGATACTCAGAAGTGGCAGACACCTGTGTCACAGTGGGGTTTCCATTTTAAACTTCAACATTTCCAAGGAGCCTAAAGTGCACCAGCTCACCCACTGCAGCTCTCATCCCGCAGAGGTACTTGGGCTCTCTGTGGGATGAGAGCACGGCTGAAAGTTCAGGTAAAGGCCTTCGGGCTAATTTCTGGAGACATCTTTTTGTCCACATTGACGGAATACCTGAGCATCTAAAGTAGGTGCCCTGGTCTGCCTTGTTGAAGTTACTACTTCACTGGGATATTTAACTTAAGCTTCTACCATTAAAAATATGGTCTTAAATCTCCTAGTCTTAGACACTTTTTCTTGGCACTGGATTATTCTTATGAATTTAGGAACTATTACTTAGTAGACTACAAGCATCTTGGTTTTTCTTCATTCTGGTCTTCATTAAGACCATCAACAGACAGAGCTATCAATTTCAGGAGGTAATCTTTCATGATAATAATCTAATCAAGACATATACAAAACTCTTCAGGCTAAAAATGTAAAGTCTGCCTTTTATTATCCTTGCTTTTCAAAGTACGAGATACTGTATATGTATTCAGTATTGTTAATAATAGTAAGGCATTTTGTTGCATAACATGTTTACCAGTAATAATTAATAATAGATCATAATTTTGATTATGAATATGACAATATTTTTCAAGTTAGAATTAATTCCCAGGAAATACTGGGAGTATTGTAATTACACACTTAACACAGGAACACATTTTGTAATCAGTATCTATGAAAATTCAGAGGTCTTATATTTTCTACTGCATTATTATTTTACCTCATTTGTGGAAAAGCAGTATACTCTGATTATCTGATAATTATCGCTCTCAAACAGAAAATCATCTCTTGGAACATATATCCCTTATATTTTATTCAAATTCAAGACTCACCAAAGCCACTGCTTTCATATAAGTTTGAGAGTTACTTTTGGTATACAGGTTACTTTGTCGTATCCTAGAGTAAAAATTATCAGTAGCTCAGTTGCTTTTTATTAAATGGTTGAATACTGAGACTGTAAATTTATTATATAAATAGAATATACATATGATCAGACAGTATTAACTGACAGTCTATGAATGTATAATGTTGTCTGCCTTCTTGTGACTTTTGATGTGTCCATAGGCTTATTCAAAGGAACATTTAACAGCAAGATGAACTTTATATGTGCCTGCAATCCAGCGAAATTAATGAAATCAAATATGGATGGAAATTCACTATGTTCAAGCACACAAAACTTCATGCAACAGTTAAGGAAGTTATTGCTGGTAGTAGTACAGCGGACCTAAAGTGCAAAACCAGCTAAATAAAAAAGGTAAAGTTAAACAAAATTAAGAAAGAAATTTAAAAAAAGAGAAAGAACAGAAGACAGGCCAATGTTGCAGACATAATGAAAAGGCAACAAAGAGCAACACACATTGTGCTCACCTCTTTAAAATCCTCAGCTCTTAATAGCAGAACTATATGCTCCACACCATCTGCCAGCTGTGAAAATCACACATACAGGTACTGTAAAGTACAATCTAATTAGTGTGCTAAAGCTTAATATATTTGAGATTTTTTTTGGTAAATATAAAAACAATTATAATAGAACAAATCTATTCCCATGACAATATAATGAAGAGGTTTATGCTTCTGTAATGAAATGTTTCATTATTCTGCATCATGCCTTACTGAATATATTATATAGTCTCATGTACAGCAATTAAAATGGTAATATACAGGAGCAGTCACGGAGAATCTGAACCACTATATAGTACTGAGCAGACTACCAAGATTTACTTTTGTATGGACATGTCACTCTGAGGTGTGAATTTCTTGACCTTTATGACTTTAGATAGGATGCTTCAAAAACAAGAAGTAGCAAAACCTTCTTAATATATCCAACAGTGATTGTTTCTTCAAACTAAAGAAAAAGACATTTAGAAAATCCCTTGCATGTATAAAAGAAGGTATTCCAGCATTTAGACCATTCACTCTATAGGCTTGAGGACAGAGCTGCAAAGCCACAGCGAGGAAACAGTAGTGATGCAGAACAACTGTGGAAAGCACTGCATTTTCTTGAACAATTTTAAAGCACAAAAGCATGCCTTTGAAAGATCAACTTCCTTCCTTTTGCTGTTCAAAAATATGAGAAATGCTGCAAGATGATTCAGCCCATTCAAGAACCAGCCAACAGGGACCTCAAGGAGGGTTATGCCTAAGCAGGATGCAGTCTCCATGTTAAGCATCACCATCCACGTATTGTTTTAGGAGATCAGCAGGAGCAACATTTCTCCTTTTGTGTGGTGGTCCAGTGCAGTGTTTCTGAAACTTTTGGAGAAGACAATTTTCCCCACGACATTTGTGTTTTCCTCTAAGTTCAGTTCCTTATGGGTGGTAAAACCTGTCTATAATTACTGTGGGGAAATACTCTTAGCCACTTGTTTTAGATGAAATGTAGCCCTGCTGTCAATTAAAGATAGCTAGTGACTATCACACTGTCTGTAGCACACAGCTAGAAATAGCAGCAGAAAGCCACTTGGACTTGATGATTCTGAAAGTCTTTTCCAACCTAAATGATTCTATGAATAAATGAGAAGGACCACAGGTCTGGTGCCCAGCACAAGGCATGCCTTGGTTGCACTTAAGTGTTTCTGTTTTCTTTGCAAGGAAAATATATAAATACTCCAAGGACTCATAACCAGAAACATGCCCCAGAGTACCATATTGTGAAATCTGCATTAGGGACATGCTGTAAAACCAGTAACAAGCAGTTCTAGAGGAAAGACTTTCCAGTGGAGAATTACTTGACCCCAAGAGAAGAGTAACAATCCAGTTTTCTGGAGCTGACTTTTAATAACCAAAATAATTTTATTAACTTTAATAATTTTAATAATTTTTTTTTGGAACAGACCAAATTGCCTTTGAAACTACTAAGATAAAGTTTTTTGGGTTTGGAACCTAGGCGTAAAATTTAGACAATATCGGCAGCTCTGCTGAGGTGAACGAACTGACTTAGGTTTCTAAAGTAAATGGTTTGGATCATTTTCTGCATGTACTCTCTTGGTGCCAAGAGGTACAGTGGCGTATCAGCAGAGATGACAGAGAACACACATTGCATACTGCTCCTGTTGAAGTATTTACTTTGGAATTTAATCTTGTCTGCTTGAGGAGTCATAGTAACACAGCAGTACAAAACACAATGTATTTTAAACAACACTCACCACAGCTGGTAATGTAACAGTACAACTACCATACCTATTTGCACAATACACTGTATGAGCAACCTTTTTATTACTCCAAAAGCAACAAAGAACACTGTGTATTATAAGCCATACTACATATCTTATGGCCCTTGTGACCAATATGAGACTGAAGCTACTGAAAGAATAAATGAAACACATTCATGCCCATAATTAAAATAAAACACTACCATTGTTTTGTTATAGACCCAGTGCTTGTAAAGTCAGTCATAGTTCTCCCAACAGCCACCTCTGGGATATACCATGTGGTCATGCCACCTTGCTCTTGTTGGTACATAACATACTTTGTTATGGGTTTATTTTCTTTTACTTTCCTTTTTTAAGTACATTGAACATATATATTTGAATGTGAATACATCATTGATGCTCTTATAGAGAATATATGGGTCATGGTTTGAGACTGTTAGAAACTTTTCAGCTTCTCATGCCTGCTGTACCTGCCAGCTACCCCAGAACAAAACAGTTTCCCCACAAATTATTTATATTGCCTCATTACTAATCACTGCAAATCAAATCTCTGGGAAAACTTTGTTCCAAATTGTAAAAGAATTTTTAAAGGTTTCACAAATTCCTTGTCATTAAACTCTGGGGAAGCATTTTTTTATAACTCTTTGCAAGTACAAACTATCAATGTTTTATTTAAATTGCTGAGAAATGTCTTTTAGTGTACTACTTGACATTAAAAGCATTCCCTGGAGAACTTCTGGGGAAAGAGGCAAGGAGAGAAAAAAGTGCTGTAGAAATATATATAGAGGGGCCATTTTCTCATTCCCAAAACTGGGCAATGCTGAAGAAGAAGCTGTGAGTATCTTACAGTGTTAGCAGCCATGGGCTGACAGAACAGGAACAGTGAGATGAAAATAGGACTGAGATAGAGAGAGAACATGATATTTGAATGACCTTGGTGAAGGACACAAGCTGAGATCACATAGAAGTGGTAGGAAGACACAGGTATTAAAAGAGAATTAAAAGGACTTGGGAAAGACGAGTGTGGATCACCATGAGCATTTTCCCACTGTGAAGTGCATGTTTTCCATGTTGCTACTTCCAGATCTATTCCCACATCTACTGTCTTTACACTCTGTGCAGACATAACACTGTATACATGTACAATCCTGCGATTTTGCTAAGAGTGCAGTACTGTTTCAGTAGCCTTTTGTAAGCTGTCCTTAAGAAAGATTTTTTTCCCTAAAAGTTATGGCAACCTGGTTACAACAACAATAAAACCAGAGCTTCCTCAAGGAAATTATCAGGATGTTGACTTCTTCAGAAAACTTTTGAAGTGTGTTACTCTTGAGAATACTATTGTAAAAGTCTCCACGCATTCTGTAAATTAAAAAATTATATTGGACATTAACATTCATTTTCAGAACAAAAAAAAATTTGTTTGAGGTTTTGCTGTTCTGGGTGGAATGTGGTATAGATGCAGATGACAAGGTTGGTTTACTTTTCTCAAGAACTGACTACATATAGGTCATTTGAAAATATGAGTACAAATGTAAACTATATTAAAATACACTAAGTCCCTGTATGGACAGATTAAATTGTCTTAGTGTGTTGAAAGCGGGTTAGGTTTATTGAAGTGTGAGAGTAAAAAGAAACCAAAACCAGAATAGACAGGACTCTGAGTCTTTCTAAAAATAAACAGGGCTGTAATATACAGCTTGTTTTAGCTTGGGGTGAAGGAAGACAGGATAGTGGTTAGGGAGAGTGATCACAAGGTTTTTTTGGAAATGAGGTACACCAGAGCATGTTAGAAAGAAGAAATCCAGAGCATAATAAACCCATTGCTCAGTTTCTCCCATTACCCTCGAAATGCAACCAGTGCATGAAGTCTCATCTCACTGCCACTGTGGCTTGAATACTTTCCAATCTTTGATATGTTCCAAATTATTATAAATTCAGCTTCCCATATAAAAATCGGAGCAATGTAACATGCTTTTGGTGTGAGACTGAAAGCAGACATGGCTACGTCCCAGCTGGTGGAAATGTGGTAATGAATTTCAAATAAATTTCAAACATTTGTTAAACTCCTCCTGAACAGTTTTACTTGCTACCAGTAAAATATAGATGCCATAACTGAGCACTTACACTGAAGATTTTAATTATGCTCAGACTGAAAATAGAGTATAATATTGAAATAGTCTGTCTTCTGTTCCACTAGCCTGCTGCCCTTAAAAAATTGAGAGTAAACTTTCTGTTTCTCTTCTTTCTCTATTTCTCACTTAATTTACTATTAAAATCTACAGTTTTACAGTGGCCATTGAAACCAGGTTGATTTATATCTGATGATCTGTCTCAGAGCTTAAAGACTTAACATATATATTATGAAAACTCCTTTATTCTTATTTTAGAAATTTCTAAGTAGATTTCTTTAAAAAGCAGATTTCACCAAATCTATTTTCATAGATTTATACACTGCATTTGGCTGTATTAATGACTGAAAAACAAAAACCCCAAACATATGAGGATCAAACAACAGGAACTGTTTAGCAGAAAAAAGGCCTGTTATGCCAGCTCAGTTTTTAAGAGTGGGCCAGGAATTCAAGTCCTTTCACTTCAGTGGAATTAAGCTAGTTCCTCCCAAAGGAGGTTTTGACTGTGCATAGTCAGAGCAAGGTAGCTATCTTAGTAGTTTGTAATTATGCTAAGTTTAATTACATATAAAGTATGGGAGCTGAAACATCTGATTTTGACTTGTGGAAATAGAATCAGCATGTCCTATTTTCAGTTGTCCACTTAAATTTTTTACTCCTTTCGTCCTTGTCCTGAAATGAAGAACACTCCATCCAACATCCATTGGCACTGAAGGAATGGAAGATGCGGTAATGTGTATCATACATTTGGGAAGTCAGTGAATTGCACAAGCTGCCAATGAGTGCAGAAAAGATTCTGCTTTTCATTGCTTCCATCTGCTGGTTTCCTTTTGTGTTGAACTGGCAAGACAAGCAGCATCTCATCATGTGGAATTGGTGAAAATCTATTTAACAAGAAAACAGCAGCTTCCTATTTTGTATCATAACCTGCTGTATTTTGTCACTCTATGAAGTTAATATATAACAAAATGAGAAGACAATTACACAACATTATAAAGTGCTAGAATGTAAGTCTACTAAAATTCAGCATATATTTTTTTTTTTTCAAAATTTCCCCAAATTTGTTAGTTAAGGACCCCTACACAGGTACCTGATGAATTGGCTTGGTTTTCAAAAGTGTGTTTAAAAGCTTTTGTATTATTTGAGCATTGCCAGATTTAAAAAAAAATATATATAAAAAAAAATAATTAAGACATGAATTAGTTAATTAGCTCTAAGCATCCAAGTCTGACACAATGCAACATTTTCTGACAGTTGCAAAAATTATTTTACTGAATGTGCAATCATACCAACATTTCAGTGAAAACCCACGATTTATTTAATTTGTTGACTGTCCAGAACCATTTCCATGTGAATATTTTTTTTTTTGCATTGCAATATATATGATTAACCAATTTCAAACGTTATCTTTTAGAAGGTTGCAAACTTATACTTTAGTGTTAAAAAATCCATTCATTTGAGACTGTGCAATATCCTCAGTATGCAGATATTTGAGTAATAGAGGTATTCTCTTTAGGTGAAACTTATAAAACTTAAATGTCTGAATATCAACTGAATGTGATGCCTACCCATATACAGCCAAGATTAGTTAAATTGGCCACTCTGGGATGATTCTCCACCCCCCACCCCACCCCCCTTTCTGCATTAATTTAATAAAGAATAAAATCAGATTCTAAATCATACACAGTTTTTGAAAAAGTCTGTAATGTGTAAGATGGAATTTATTTGACCTGACTATAAACGTTTATAATGCAGATGTTTACATCTGAGATAGTTACCTCACATCCCTTCACATGCAATGTGAAGAAAACACTTTTGGAGAAGAACTCATTTTATCTATTTTAGATACTTATTTTAAGGCAATTATCTCCTCTTTATTATCTATAGAGAGGTTGTAGACAACTAAATCTGATGTACGCACCTATCTTTCAAGCATCTGAATTTGGAGAGGCATATGCCATCCAGGTGATACCTATTAAATCTTCTGTCGTTGCCAGTAGTGATGAAAAATGGAAAAACAACCTTATGTGCCCTTTAAAATGCCTGGATTTTGAGAAGCCAGCACAGTAAATGGGTTGTAGTCACAATTGCAAGGAAAGATGGTCGTAGTTTTTCAGCAAGCCTTGTTTTCACAGTTTCATAAAAGCATGCTGCTGTCTGGGCCCCAAGAACTCTGAAGAAAGTTGTCAACCACAGGAGGGCAAGGACAATGTTTAAAAATATTATGTAATGTAATCAATTAACTGACCCAAAGAACTTTCAGAACTTAAAATTAGAATAGAGCGTGGGGTTTCTTCTCTTTTCATTAAAGATTAGTCACTAATTTAATTGCCAAAATTTAAATTACATTCACTACTATAATAACAAACAAACAAGCAAACAGAAAAAGGAATAAAAATTCCTAGAAGAAACTTTGGAAAGATGCTACCAAGCCCATCTATGCCTCTTAGTAAAGTCTTCCCCCTCCTTCCAGAAATTTTTCTATATAATTTAATTATATCTATGATCTTGAGCTGTTATTCACCTCAGTCTCATATGAAGTAGTTATGTTGCTAGATGGGTCTAAACTAAACAGACAGATAATAAATCTCAGTGTATAGGTGTACCAAAAGCCTTCACACAAGGCTGGTCATCTTCGAACTACCTTGTGTTATGGAATCCATAATATCTTGCCTCATTATATGGGGGAAAAGACCACCATGATCAAGAGTTCACAAAAACAACTTGCCTTTAAACAGGCTGTGATGGGGAGAGACTTAACCCTGACAGTCTCAACAACAGACACCAATCATTATGCTGTGGCAAAACTCTTCCTGGATCCTCAGAACCCCAGAGGGACATTACCACAACTCAAGAAGCCTGGTATGAATATTTAATCTCTCTAAAATTGGATGATTATGCAGATACTGTGCATCTGGGAGAGTTGTTCCCCCAGGGGCTTATAAAAATAAATACTACATCTAAAATGTAACAGCCAAAATGCAGGTGGTGAATTCTCTCTCCGCCGCTTACTTGCAGATCTACTTGGCTTGTCCTGATGTGCCACAGAAACAAATGGGTCTTCTCTGAAAAACAATTGCTGAGGCACATGCACTGTCCGCAAGGGATGAAGGGGCTCATCACTGGAATATGAGGTGTTCCTCCAAGCCATCTACTACCGTATGGTTGATGGGTTTGATGATACAGAGGAGAATAGTTTATAGGATTTCTTTTTAGTGCGTGGTATATTAGCGTCTCACATTTTAATGAATTCCATAAATAAAAAATGATGAAATGCCAATGTTTTGCGAACTACATGCAGTTAGTTTCATCTTGAAATCTGGCTACATAAACAATGTTGCAACCAATATTTTTTACCCTGTCTTCTGTGTTGATGTTCTTGGAATTACTAGTTAAACAGCAATAGATCACTTTCATTACCAAAAATAAAATATTGAACTAGCATCATTCTGTTTTTTGTACTTTCACCTCAGCTTCATCAGTCACACTGAGAGCAATTGATCTGTTCTGGATAATGGAGACCTGTCTTCATGTGGGAAGCGATTTGTTCTAGCTGAGGCCTTTGGCACACTACACTCCAGTGCTCTAAAACAGTTTTAAAGTGGGGGCATTAGGCTCCGCGCCAGTCACCCTGTCTTCTCCACAGCATTTGGTTCCAGACTTCAGAAGGGTTATACTGGAGAAGAGAAGAAAGGTTATACAGGAGAAGAGAGGAACTGAGGCCTAACCAAACATGCAACAGGAGGGTTCTAACAGTGTCATTTAAAGGAGTGTAAACTCTACTGAAAATGACCTTTTTTTTTTTCCCTTTTTGGATGAAAATAATAATGAAACATTCCTTGGTGATTCTGGTTCTGTCAGGAACAAACAGCAGCTTGATGAGCTTCTACAACTGCTGTTCGTGCACATACCCCAAGGAAAAAAAGAGAATTAATAGCTTATTTGCTTTGCTTAGTGAGAGAGAAGCTGGCGCTTGTAGAAGAATAATTCAGTCAGAGAATCTGCTAATAAATACATAATTTCTTGCTTATTTTCAGGGAAAAAAATCTACTCTGACTTCAGATAGACTGATCTCTGTGAGACATAAAACCATGAAGTGCAAAGAGGCTGCTCCGGATGGCAGAGGATCTTAATCCCATTTGAAAAATAATGCCGGTGCTGCAGAAGCATTCAGCATATTGCCATGGAGAGGATAGAAATCTCCAAGTTTTCTTTCCCCCTCAGGTGGCTGGGCTGGAGCAATGTCGCATCACTGATCAAAAGCAGACTATTAGTTCTTTAACCTCTCATCCCCAGTAAAAGAAGCAAAGGTCACAAAGCCCAGGGGTTACCCTATCTGCCACCCCAGCCCAGCAACTAAGCCTCTAGCAAACACATTAGTGTTTAATTTGTCATCCCCAATGGTGTGGCACTGGTGCTTGTCCCACCACTCCCTGCAAGCAGTCGATGGGGGCTTTGTGTAGGCAGGCAGCAGAGTGAGGAGATGTGCTGGCCAGGAAATGCATTAGTGCTGGGGCTGGGCCCACGTTCTTTGAGTTTGTTGCCTTACCTTAAACACTGGATTTTTACACACAGCTTTAGGGGGGAAGGGAAGGGAAGGGAAGGGAAGGGAAGGGAAGGGAAGGGAAGGGAAGGTAAGGGAAGGGAAGGGAAAGGAAGGGAAGGGAAAGGGAAGCAGCCACACCAATGAGTAGCAACCGCTGGTTCTCCAAACATCTCCCCCTCTTCTCCCCTCACCTCCATCCTCCACCGCTCTGCAAACAAAGAGTGTTTTGACTGCTTGGATGACAGCACAGGAATTTGCCTTTTCAAAAGCACTCAATCTCTCTCTATATATATGACCTAAGTACTGTAACCAGAATCACCTTTAAAGCTATCACAGGGAATGGAAGCTGTAGCAGTGACCAGTTGCATTTTGAACCAATAGTTTCTAATGAACACATAAAACACAAAGACAAGCCTGCACATTAGTCCAACGGCATGATGGGCAACAGTCAGTAAAAACTGATTTAGTAGGTTGGCCGAATACTTTCTATTACTTTTTGGTTGTATTTGATTCCTTCCAGTCTCTCTGTTTACAAAGTCCTATGTTTACAAAGCTGTCTCAAAATTACCATTTAAATTCATTGCATAATACACAAAAATCAATTTTCTTGTTCAGCAGCCAAAGGGCAGGAGAACTAATTTTTGTTGCACTACAGCATTATTTCAAACTGGCCCATTTGTGACAGGTTTTCAAATGTACATTATGCTAAGTTAGATGCAAAGGGGGGGGGACGGGGGCGGACGGGAAGGGTGTGTGTGTGATTACATACATTAAAGGGTATCTGGGGAGGCAGTCATCATAGCTCTCCACAAAAGAAGTGAAGATTTCTGGGAAGTCTGAGAAGGAGGTGAGGAAATCCAGGTGCAGCAGAACTGCTCAGTTTGAATAGAATTCTCAGAATTGAACTCTATTGTACAAAATTTGAATCCCTGCATGTACATATGCTTTTTTAGCCTGGCCACCTCGTATTCTATGTGAAGACCTTGTCTCTGATGTACTGTTTTTTCCACCATAGAGTTTCCCTTGCCCTAATCCTGGTACTCTCATGCTCTGCCTCTCTATTCACTTGCCAAACTTGTTTTTCTGTCTGTCAATCATTCTGACTTTAACCTGTTCTAAACTTAACTCCTGCCCACCCAGTACTCCAGCTCCTGCGGTGCTACTACCAAGAGTTCTTCCCCAGTCTTGCTCTGACCATATAGGCCTTTTGATCCGCCTTGTTATTCATTGCCTTGCTCTCTTTCTTAGCTCTGTGGGCATTGCCTGTTCCTACTATACAGAGCTGAATGCTCTGGAGAAATTCTTGAATTCTAATGCTCTTTATGAATATAACTTTTATAATTTCATCTCTTCTGTCATCCAGAGTAGGTCTTCAGGTTTCATTTATGTCCTTTCCCAATGCTTGTTATCAAAGCTCTTACAATTTGCAGTTTTCCTTTCCTTAGTCTAAGATCTTGCTGGCATCTCAAAAAGTAAAACTGACAGGCTCATGCACAGCCTATCTATGCCTTTGTTATTTACTTCTCTTTACCACATCCTATTTAGTTTCCAGTGCCATTCCCAAATGCCTCAGCTCAAGCCCACCTCCTTGTTTCTTTGTTCAAACTTCTTTTTACCTTGATTATGACACATTATCAACCACTTCCTTTATGTATTCATTCTTCCTCCTTTATCCCTACCTTGTTGGGCTCTTTGTCATTGCCACCCCTCACCCATCTTTCCTTGTCCCATGTCCCTGTCTCTCTGTTCTCACTGTGAATTTCTCTGCCCAAGGACACAATATGATGCTCTCTGACTCCTTCCTTATTCCCCTCTAGCCTCGATTCTAATCTATGCATTATATTGAATTTGCCTTTATAAAAGTAAAAAGTTCCTTATCTACCTGTAAAACAGTCTTTTCCATTATGATTATCTTCAGTCTCTCTTCTCCTGAGTTCACTCCCCAGCTACTCTTAACTAACTCTTTGTGTACTAAGTAACTTTTCAGTTTTTTTTGTACTTAGAATCACATTTATTGAATCTTCTTCCCTCTCTTTTCTTTGACCTTGGGATTTTTCAGGTGATACTGGCTTACCCTTTTGTTTATACTGGTTCCTTCCAGACAGTGAGGTCTTACCCATGACATTTGTGCTAGTAGTTCTCATGTACTGTTTAGCATCCACAAACTTGGCTCCTCCATATTTTTTCACAACCCTCTTACCTCTTACTGAAATTAGAGTATACATGACAAAACCTGAACATCATCTTTTTATCATCTTCCATCCCTTTTCTTGTTTTACTGCCAACTTCTGTTGATAAATTAAAAATTTCAGAATACATCTCACCTCCCTCTTTCCTTCTGCCCCATTCAAACAGATTCCACCAAAATTCATATACTTGCTATTAATACAACATATGAAAACCCCTTTCTCTTCTCTTTCTTTTTGAACACACTTTTCCAATTCTTTAGTAGTTTTAGACCACATTTAGTAATGCCCGTTATATTGGCAGAAGTAAACTGAGCCATGGAGTTTAAGTATGTCTCTCCACTGAGTGTCTAAGGAAAAAGGGAGATATTAGAAGTGTTATCCTCTTGAAAAATATCCCATGGTTAGAAGAGCTCTGCAACTAGAAGTATGAGTAATGGAAATAGAGGAAGATCAGATGAGAAGGATTTTAGCCTGTGTAGAGCTATTCCAGGTTTTGTCATATATGCATAGGTCACATCAAGATCTTTAAACCTTCTCCCTCTTTTCATCAGGATGTAGTTTCCTATCTGTAGTGTCCTCTCTACTCTCTTTTTCACTTTTTGATTCTTTCAGTCACGGATAGCTAGAAAGCATTGCTATTTGGAACATCACTTATTAGTTAGTATTGTTTTCATGTAAATCTCACCTAAATTTCGATGTTTCCAGACAAGAAAGTGTACAGAATCAGGGTTGCCTGCTTTCTGTATGAGTGCAATAGGTTGTGATGCAGGAAGTTTGGATGAAATTTGGGCCACTGCACAGCTCTGAGGAGGTGGTGAATGGCTGTCTGTGCAGGGTTGCCACATAGGTGTAAATGCATAAAGATGGGATGAGAATGTAGGCAACACTGTGGAGGTACACAGCAATTTCAGGGTTGTACAGAATTGAGTAGCTATGGACACCATTCTGTATGGATGGGTTGTTGTCTGTGACTTTGGTGAGTAGTTTCAGTCCCACTGTAGGTGTGAGTTAGAGACAACAGATTGACCTATGTGGGTCTTTCATCCTAACTTTTACTGCTTTGCCTAAATACCTTACCTTTGTAAATAACCTTACATTTGTTTTTCCTCTGTCTGCTACAGCAATGTTATGTCTCAGATTCTGACCATTAGGAAAAAATTACAATAGCATTCCTATTCTGCCGGTGGATGATTTAACCCTAAAGCCAAACACTAAAGCCAGGATCCTACAGGCTGCTTCTTCCCACTGATTCTCCTGAGAACTAGGCAAATATCAGACAGCTAAAAAATTTACTGATTTTGGCTGTACACCAGAAGAAATCTATAACAGATTAAGAAACAGTCCAGAAACTTTTGAGATCATAAATGTTATGGCAGCCACTAAAAAGTCCTCTGCTTACATATTGTGTTTCTCCAGTTTTGATTGCAAAATTGAGTTTGTATTTTCAAAATGTATTAAGAATATCTTTATAAAATAACTGTATTGAGGAGACAATCAGGCTTTATTTAACTGAGTGAAAAATGTCTTAAGTGTGTCAAGAATTTAAAAGTGTTTATTCCCCTTTATGGGGCTTCTTTCAGATGGGCACATAAACATTGGAGTGTTACTTAATTCTTTGTAGATGAGATAACATCACATCTCTTTGACCATCAGAATGTAAGTTGGTGTCAATTTACCCTATTCAGACCACATTCAAAGCCCTAATTACCCTGCTGTAAGAACTTTATAGTCATTTCAGATACTGATCGCGGGACATAGTTACTGTATATACTGATTTTATCCAATGACTATTTTAATAAAAAGGAAACCTGTACTAACAGATGACTTTATAGATACTGTTAGTGCTGCTTAACAGTTTTATTGGTCTTAGAAGTTCAAAATCATGAAATATTTCTATTATATCATTTCTGGGGTCTTAGGCTATTATATGATAGGGAATGTGCTGTATTCACTAGTGAATGAGATCTGGTGGTACACCAGTCCTGTGATATATTACACTGTTACCCAGATGCATCTAAAACCAGTTTAGCTACTAGAAGGTCAAAACTAAGAAGATAGTAAAGCCTGCTATGAAACTCTGGTGGCTTAAATAACAGAAAAATTCTGATTTCAGCCTGCTGTTTCACAATGGAAATGCTTTTATCCTAAACTAATTTCTTGCCCACAATAAATAATAATTTAAATTTCCTGCTAATATTACATAGATAGCAATCTAGCCTTTCAGTTGGCATTTGGAGGGTAGGGACATCTCATGTTTATAATTGGTTTGCTGTTTTTTAAAATATTAATCTTTTTTGGAAGGACTATATAGCTTGTCAGCAGGATATTGAAGGAGGGTTTGGGGGATTCTTTGTAATTGTTCCTGTGTGGGATTTGTGTTTTATTCTCCCCATGATTTCTTTGAGCTTAACAAAAAACAGAGTTTAGATGATTTGTTTGGTGTTTAACTTGATTATTTAAATAAGAGATAAGCAATTGCCATTACAGCAGCTAGGCAATAATTTCCTGGGGTCAGGGTCTCTCCTGCCCAGCATACACCCCTATTGTTAATGGAGCTGAACATGCACACACAGTCTTAGAAGGGAATGTTAAACAGTCCCCATTTATTTTACAGTGCAAATACTTACATGACAAAACCCAGACTTCAGGAGTCAGTCTGAAGACTTTAAAAAAAGAGCTAGAAGAACAAAGTGATTTAACTACCTAACCATTACTCTTCCCTCCTGAGTCCAAACTTTAGAACTGCAAAACTTTACATAACCATCATAATGCCACTTAGCCATCACCTAATCCTAGTGAGGTGGGGCACAGACATCAAAGATTTTCTCAGCATTTCTTCAGTGGACTAGCTGAGCTCTCCTTTCAGAAACACAGTATATCTCACTAATTGTACAAGAACCTTTGTTACAGGTGCCTATCAACAAAAAACTAACGCTTATTCTAAAATCCCTAAATATGCTTTGCCCAGACAGGTTTCTTGTTCAGTTGGATGAGCATCTGTAGCAGTATAAAGGATTAGGGGTCAAACTGTGACTGCTCAAGCACGTTTACAGCATGCAGTGGGAGCCCTAGACCAGGAGTCTATATTGGTCAGAACCATATCATTAAATCACTTCATGATATAATGACATTTTTTTTCTCTTTAATACTGGTATATGCCTCTGGTTGCCTTTTAGCTACCTTTCAATCAGCACAAAAGTGTGTTTTCCCTCACTTTTCTTGACTGGCTTGGCTTTTGCAGCTGCCACTGAGCTGAAAGTGCAGCAGACAGTGGATACTATTAGCAAGCCCGAGCACTGCTGAATCCCATGTTTGAACGTCTCCCACCCCACACTACAGTCACCTCTTCAACCAGAACAATAAACCTGACTGAAGGATTTATTACCTGTGCCTGGGGCCTCACTTAATATAGCCCTTTCCCCACATCCCTCCCCAACTCTCAGGTCAGGAGCAGCTTAGTCCTTTTTACTGCTGTATAGAAAAATTATAAGAAGGTTTTGGTTAGTTCTGGAGGCAACTTTTAAATTTTTAGCACCTGTATTTTCTAGACCAGGATGTGTTGGTTTTTTTGCTTTTTTTTTTTTTTTTTTTTAACAGATTTGCAAGTTGCAGTATCTGAGTACCTTAAAGATGCTTCACAGACAATTCTGCAAAGCTCTGTGACCACAGCAGAAGGACCTTTCCCGAGGAAGTCAATTTTACAATTGCTTTATAAAGAAAGGATATTGCCATTCTGATATTTATCAGTAGTAAAAAGTATGTCTCAGGAGGGAAAATATTGTCACAGAATTCAATCTGCCCGGCATTCAAATGACAAAGATTTTACAAGTGTTCCCTGTTTATCGAGAGTAAAGGTTGTCCAGATTTTAATAAGACTTACATTGCTAAATATCTGAGCAGCTCTTGGAGATTTCACTCTAGTGGCTGTTGAGGACAGTCCTTGTGAGAAAATGTTTCTGGGACCTGGCACTCATGGCTAATCCAACACAGTCACCTGTTACTGCCCTTAACCATTCTCTTCAGACACTGTCCAGAAGATGCACAAGCCCCGCAAGCATGGCTGAAGGACTGCCTGTGCATGGCAAAAACTCGAGCCAGTTTGGTCTCTTGGTTCCTTTTTTTTTTTTTACTTTTGACAGTTCCAAAGAGATCTGTGTAACTGACATGGGAATGAGGTGTAGCTTGGGAAGATATAAAAGAGAAAGTAAGATGCTTGGTAATCAACAAAGGAGGTATTTGCTATGAGGATATGGCAAGACGCTGTACCAGATACAGTGATATTGCTTATCTTTACTAATGATCTAGAAAAAGCAACAATATGTTAAGACAACTTCAGGTTTCATTGTTAAAGATGCTCCCCTGAAAATCATATGAGCTGAATAGTTGCTTCTGTAGTGGTAAGCAAGGATAGAAAGATACAGTAACTCAAGTGTCTCAGGGCACCCCCCCTTCTTTAGTAAGCCAAAGTTTCAGTTCCTAAACTGAAAAGCATGTTAAAAGCAAAGAAATATTGAAAGGAGCACAAAACCCCAACAGTCTACCTTGAAAAAGCTGATTTTCAAGAGATACAGTATATCAAGACATAAAGACTTTGCAGAAGCTTTGCTTCACCCTCAGAGAATGCGTATTGTCAGCTATAAAATGTCATATACCTCAAACCTAACAGTAAAGTTTCTTACCATGAATACAGAGGTGTTCATTTTTTGTTATGGCATGACTTGTTAAGATGCATGAAGTTGTCACTCCAGCTAGAAGAAAGAGATATGTTTCATTTTTTCGTATAGAATACATATATAAAGAGAACAGTGAGACTGCTTTTATTTGACAATTAAAATTGTTCTAGAAATAGTGTGAGTCCTGTGTGTATCTGTGGATTCGTTATCTCAATTCCTGCACAGATTTTTGTGTGAAAACTGATACAAAGCTTTCCCACAGATTCTTTCTTAGATATTCCAAACTCCCCTCACAATATGCGAGCCTTATATGTAAAGTTACAAAGTTTTCCATGCGAAGAAATTCAATGAATAGGATGCAAAACATATGAGTGTATTTTGTCTGGTATCTATAGCCTATTGTCTGAAAGATCTTATGTCTTTGACATAATAGACAACAAACTTCCTTCTGCTTTCCGTTACACTCATATAAATCTGGAGTAACACCTTTGGAATCTGAGATGAGTTCTGCCTCAACCTCTCTCTTTTTAGATGCTGGACCATGGTCAGGCTTTTGAATAACTGCCTCCAGAGCTAGGATTCTATTCACAAGTAATCCATAGGAGGTGCATTAGAAAACACAGCTCTAAACTTAGGGAAACACTGGGCAATTAAAGTCTGTGCCACATAAATCTAAAGCCTAGCCCGTAAATTTCAGGAAATGTATCTGTGTGTCGCATGCCCAGGGCTGAGGAGCAGGCATGCCCGCGCAGGCTCTGCGGCTCGCAGGCTGCCTGGAATGTGAGGCTGCTCCTGGTTCGCAAAGGGAGGCAGGATCCCTCTGCTCTTCCCTTTTCACGTCTCCTCCATTTATCTGGTTTTAATATACTTCCTTAAGTAAAATTAAGAAAGGTATCTTAGCCCCATTTTCACAAGCATTTAGAGCTTTAGATGGCCTTGAAAACCACAGTGCACTACATTTGTTCATTCTTTCTGCTGGGAAATGACACTGACGCAGTTTTCACAAATCAGTTAGGTTCATCACTTTTGAAACCACACTGTAAACCAGGTTAATAAAATAACCCATATCAAAATGAAGCTGACTAAAGTACTAGAATTAAAAGATATGGAGTTGTAATTTTTCTGTAATTGTAACCTGCAATAATTTTTCTTAAATTATTGCAGAATCTGCTGCTTTGCAACTAATTCTTCATGAAACATATATCATGTATAAATCCACTAAAACTGTGCTGTAGAAAACTGACAGAGATGCTCTTCATGTCAGGATCAGAAACCTTCTTCTGGCCTTTCTTGTGCATGTGTGTGGATGTGTATACAGGCTCTATTTCTCTCCATGATTGTTTATTTTTTGTAGAGAAAAGTTCACACATCAGCAACATTTTCTAACCACTTGAATTTTGACTGATTTCATATTTTGTTAGGAATACTTCCTGTCTTTACTTGTACACCAAGCCTTAAATATATTTTCTTGTATTTAAGACACAAGTGTACAGTAACTTCATCTCCAGCTACTTAACAACTCATGTGTAATGTCTTTCTCATTTCAACAATTCCCACCAGTCAGCTCACAGTTTCATTAATTTTTCAGGTGAAGTTTTGCTGATATGTGGTTAAGGGATTGAAAACATTGAAATCCATTACACTGTATTTCTCTGCAACCAGCTACCCCAGGAGTAATTTACTTAGTGTTAGTACAACATCACTCCATACCATTCTGACAAAAATTGGAGAAAAAAAATCACACTTCTGAAGACAGATAAATCAGTTTTGCACTAGCTCAGGCCAATTTTCGCAATAATGAACCTATTGATAGTACTAAAATTTACATGGGTTAAATTATCTGTAAAGGTCATTTTTCCAAAGGGGAACTGAAAGCATATTAAGCTTCTGTTTTGGGAAGAAAAGGGCAAAAGTAAGAAAATAAAATTGGAAATATTGTTTTTAATTGATTAAAAAAAAAAAGAAGTAAAGGACTTGGTAGTGTCCAAATCATACTAAAGCAAGGTATGGCAAAATCTGACTCACACAGACACTGAGGGCTGCCTTGCGGCATAGGGCAGTGGTCCCATCAGAGACAGGCTGCCAGGCTGGCTGGCCTGTTGGCCTGGCCTGGTCTGGAAGCACTTACCTGTAATTAGAAATTACTACAACTTTAAAGAGTCCTTTTTAAAACAAAAATGACTTTCTATGAAGTAAACGTTGTCATCAATCCTTTTAGGTTAGTCAGAATCACTGGGCCTACTCCTTACATCCGTATGTCTCTTAATTCATGTAAGATTGTGAAGGTATTGAAGAAAGAAAAGAGATTTAGCCCCAAAATGTTGCCTAAAGCCCTAAACTACCTTATGATCTTAGATTGAATCTCTCTGAAGTAAACTGACTTATTTCTATTTACTTCATTTTGTTCTAGATGAGGCCCAAGGGGCTGTAAAAATTAAATATAAGAGCAGACATTTATTTTACAGCATGCTTGCACTTGCTGTGGAGACCTGAGTTACTTCTACTAAAGGAGACAGCAGTTCCCCAAATACTATCAAGTAACAGAAAATTTGCAAATCAGCTGTTCATATCATGAAGACTAGTGCCAGTAGGGGACAGAGAAATGCCTGGGTGAAATATGCTGGGATGAAGGTTATGCGTATGGCATAAAGGAAGGGCTGAGCTTTCAAACACCTTGCAGTCAAGAAAAATGGTGAAGCTTGGGCTTTGTTCCCCCAAAATGCCTGAACCTTGAAGCAAATCTTACTGCAAAGACGTCTTCTAAATGACTGAATTATGTGTCCTGTGCGCCAAAGCTTTTGGTGTCTGTAGTGTTTGTGATGGAGAAAAACCCCAGACCATTCAATCTGAAATATTGTTGAGAGTTAATTTAACGAAGAAACCCTGCCTGGGACAGCCCATAAACTGCTCAGTACTGGAAGATATTCTTTTTCCTTTCTCTTTCAATATAAAACCAAGAGCTGAATAGCAGATGTTGTACGTCTGCCTTGGCAGCAGGATACAAATCTTCCAGTGAGTTTGGGAAGGTTTGCAATTTCAGCATGGGCATGGCTTCCTTTGGGCCTTCCTAACACTTCCCAGGTGAGGCCACCCCTGCCCACCTGGGAAGCTGGCTGTGGGGCCACCATGCTCCCACGTCCAGGGAGGGAGGCAGGGCTGGCACACAGATGGATTCTGCTGGATGCTAAAAGGGCTCATTACCTGCCCAAGTCACAGCGCAGCCCCAATTATTGCAGGGCGCTGGGTTCATTGTCAATTAGAGTGGCGGCAATGGCAAGCAGCAGTTGTGACAGATGGCTGGGCTCCAGCCACCTTGTGGCAATGGGATCAGAGCCAACTCAAACCTTTTCTTCCCTCTTAAAAAAAGAAAAATAAAAAGGAAAAAAAAAAAAAAGGGAAAAGACTTCTGAATCCCAACACAGAGTTGTCAGTTAGTTGCAATGTATAAGGGAGAAGTATTGTATCTACAAAGGCATCATTTATCTGTTCTCTATTAACCCTTACTTTCAGCTTTTTGAAGTCAAGATTTTGTTTATTTATTACTTACTTCAAGCATGTTTTAGCAGGATGTTCAATCCAGAAGACAGTTTACATTAAACCTTTGTTCTGAGGGGAACTTGCAAGATGTTTTACTCATAACTGAACCAATTTAACCCAGTTGTTCGCTTCTTAAATGGAGAAATCTTTCTCTCAAAACTGTACAGGATCTGTTTCTGAACAAAGCACATTAAAATACATACAAGACTGAACCTATGGTCTCTGGTGAAATCTGGTTCCCTTTATTGCCTTTAGGTTATGTTTACTCTCTGTTAAAAACTGGAGTCATAGCACCCTTCCAATCTCTTACAGGCAAGACTCAAGGTGCTCTCTGAAGGGCTTTCATTGCTTTCATTTCCCAGTGATTTGGGTTTCGGGTAACCCCTTTTTCTCTAGGTTCACCCACTATCATCTTAAACCTACTCTTGCAGGAATCAAGGAAATGCCCCAAACTCTTAAGTACCAAGTGTGGAGCAATCAACAGGAATGCAGCCAACACAGGCCACATCTTGACATCATTCTGCATCAAATGACTTCCGAAACAATTCAAGCCTTTGGCTACAGAATACAACACTGATAATCTGGTCAGATGTGTTCTTGAGGTTTATTGATACCACATGGGCCACAGCAGAAGCAAAAGTCTAGCTCTCTGAGGTGTAATATTAAGGCTCCATAAGGAGGTGAGAGGGAATACGTGAACAGGGATGGTGGGATCCCATCAGAGGAAGTTCTCCTCCTACTTCATCAGCAGCTAATTTGGAAACAGAAATGCAGAACAGTCTAGAAATTGAGTGAACACAGACTGTTTGATGTTAAATCAAAGGTGTTGACAGGTAGTATGTATAAATCTAAGAAGGAAACACATTTAGATTCTTTGTCAACTAAATCAGTGATTCTTTGAGAAAGAAGCAAGAGGAAAACAAAGGAGTAGATTACTTTCATGCTGATTTTAAACTGGTCTTTCTGCAAGTGCTAGGACAAAATGCTTTTTCCCTCAAGATCCAAGCAGCCCACCAGAGATTTCCATCCAAAACACTATCCAGAACAATAGAAATCTGTTTTCATAGAAGAGTAGGGTTTGGGTAGGCTAAACATAAATGTATCTAATAGGATCCTGACACACAAAATTAGAACAGTATGTCACATATGAAAGGCTACAAACCGGCTTTCACCAAATACCGAAAAAGAGAGGGAAGGGAAACAGTGAAGCAGAGAAAGCCCCAGCAGCATTATTAATTACTATATATTTTGTTACTTATATTGCAATGGTTTCTTGAGGGCCCTATCTAGAGTTAAAATTTAAGCTTGAGATATGTTCTGTTGTGTATCTGACTGGTTAATGCCCCCAAGGGGGTGAGAGAATTGAAAGAAAACTTAATCTCTGATTGTTAATAGTGTTGGCAATTGAGTACAGTCTTAGGAGAAAAGAAAGGCAATTTTTTTTTTTTTTTGTTAGTATTAATTTGAGCTTTGTAATATTTTTCTTAACAATAATACAAAATTTCCTCAAGCTGAATTCAACAGTGGAAAGGGGGCTTAATGAGCCACTACTGCTTAGTGTTTGTGCTGCAAAGGTTTGATTGACTTATTCAACATTTCCCTTATTCATTAAATAAATAAATGAAATCAAACCAGTTTGTTATCCTATTATATTAGAGCTTTTGTTGTCTATGGGGAAAGAAAAAGCTTTTCTTTTGTTTAACCTTTAGTGCAGAGGTTGTTTTTTTGGGGAATGGCAGACAGCACAAGAGAGAATCCTCTCTTCTCAAGTATGTTTAGAATTCAGGTCAGTCTGTCAAAACCATAGCTACAGCTGGTAAATGCTCAGCAATCTGAAATCAGTGATGTACACAGAGTAGATGATTCATTTTAGCTTTATTTTTGTCTTTCTATAGACTGTTCTACCTAACTGTGCAAACTGTGACCAGACACTGTTCCTTTTCTCAAAAAAATCCAAAAAATGCTTGTACCCCAGGTAGGCAGAAAAACACCAGAGATGAGGGGGTGAGAGAGCACCTGCTGTCTGGGGTTTTCAGGTGGAGAACTGATACACAAAGAGAATAAAGGAAGTGTCCGTGCTCACACAAATAACATGGGCAAAATAGGAGAAGAAAGGCTCCAGGTTCCTTTCAGTCATCCTAATCATATAATAATCTCTCATATTCTGATGGACAAGCAGGTAAAAATAGGAAGGGAGACATGCAAGGCCTTTAAAAGAAGCAAGTATTTGCATTTATTTGTATGGACTTTGGACCATATCTCATCAAGAGATGAATAAAATGATTTTAAGAAAAATTTACTGATTAAAATAAATAATTCTGCAGTGCAAAGCTTACTGATTAACTTCGGATGCAGCTATCTAGATCAGATAAAGAGTGAATCAGAAATCCCTTTTTTGCCTCCAAATAATAACCTCTGCTCTGCATTTCAGTGAAATACAGTTGAATAAATTATTTCAAAAAGTACTGTAAAAATGGCAACACATTGCTTGATAATTGTTACTCAATCTACTCTGAAATCAAGCTCTTGAAATTGTGCTTTGCAATAATTTTAAATGTAGAAAGGAAGTTCTCTATTCACTAATTATATCACGTGTGCAGTTTCAGGCAGAACAGAAGTTGGGATCTCTTCAAAGGTTAAAGTCAGATTTAAAATGAAAAGAGACTTTCAACATTAAGCAGGTGAATAACTTTACACATCGGAACATTCCATTTGGCACTATTCATGTGTATAATCACATATCATTACACTGGAGTTTAATTCTGTTAATCCTTATTTTGGGCTGGGTCACACTGCTAATTTTTAAAAGACTGTTCATCCATTTCAGCGCATATTTCTGGTTATGATGCAAAAGAGCTCTTTCATTTAAAGATATTTTCAAGAAAGAAAAATCTCTGAGTAGCCCCTCTCTTCAACACTACTGTTATTTTTTCCATTATTAATAGATAAATACAATTTAGTAGTTAATTGATACAGATGATATGCAAATGAATAATCACACTCTGCAGCAAGGGAAAAGGAGAAAGATAAGACAGCTTTTTATACAAGGCACCTTGTAGCTCTGTATTAACTTGCAGCCTCTGCAGTATCTTGTATATTGTTGACATTCCTGAGCTTGGGCTAACAGTAACATGCATATAATACTCCGATCACACCCTTCACTAGCTCAGTCAACCTTATTCACGTGTTACACACCTGTGCATATTTGCAGTCCATTTAACTGTGATGTGAGAAATATTAGCTTTCAAGGTGGACTCAGCTCTGCCCCCCCCC
>NW_020799097.1:18634944-18678870 GCF_003259725.1 Athene cunicularia
CCCCCCCCTTTTTGTACTTTGCGAGCACTAAATTAATAGTTAGGAAGTCACAGGCCCTACACCTTGCATAATTCTTATGTTTGATGCTATCATGGTATTATATCAGATTCACTTCATAAATTAAGTGGGGATAGAAGTATATCAAAATAAGCCCGAACCAGACAGTTTTTAGTTCTTCTCTCTACCATACCCAATGTTCTAATGAGAGACAAAGTTTCTTTCTCTTGTATCTGAGGTGATCACACATATTAAATTCTCACCATCCTGAATGTTCAAATCACACAGGAGTATGCTGCTACCTTAGGGAGATAAAATTTTCAGTGGTTTTACATTGCAAGATTATACCAGAAACAATGGGAAATCTTCTAAGGAAATTGTGAGATTATTAATGTCAGTAATTTAATAATTTATACCAACTTTTTAAAGGTTTTTTTTGTTTGTTTTTTGTTTTTTTTTTTTTTTTATGACATGGTGATGCCATCACCATTTGTGATGGCAGATGAAATACACTGTATTTATTTTTCTGCACTAAGGTCCTGATCTACATGGAGAACTCTGTGGATGGAGGGGATGTCACTATCCACAATCTATTGCCATCTGCACTTAAATGTAAAAACACTCTTACTCCTAAATGCCTGGGTCTCCCACTATAGAAATATGGTGGTGCTGGAAGTGTTTGTGTATAGTCATACATGAGTGATATTTTGATAGTTCACTGTCTTTTTCATTGACATAATGGTTAAATTCAGGAAAAATGTAGTCCCAGGGTTGAATTGAGATTGAGGTTGACCTGAAACCTGTCATCTGACTGCTGCAGTTCTAGCTCTTCCATCATCAACAGATAATTTCTGCTTAACCTGAATGAGGACATTCCAATTCCAATTTATCAGGAGCCAAAGCTAAGAGAAAGTTCTGGTTTTAAAAATGTACATAACGATTATTCTCTAACACAAGGTACTTTCTAGTAAGGGGAAGTAACTGTCATAACTACTCAGCACTAAAAGAAAGTTAATGAACAAGTAAGGTATTACAAAAGTCTTTTACATATCGTATTCACAAATAGTACAGATGCTGTTTAGATGTGAGTGTTGGAGGAAATAAAATTTCACTTTAAGCTTTAGGTCAAATGCTAAGTTAAAAATGACTGAACAAAACAAACAAAAAAAATTAACAGTTGGTAGCATGATCTCTCAAGCATGTGGTGAATTCTTTCTTATGTTCCTCCTCAGATGGTTCAAGGATGAGTGCTACATCTACTGAGGATATGCAAAAACCCTAACTCCTCTTTTAAAGGCTTGTCCTTCACTGTTGCCTGATTTACCCGTGTTTAAAGCCCTTTTAGTGTATCTTACTGCACCATTAGGGGACGCTGTGAATGAGCTTACTATTGAATGAATGAAAGCAGAGAATGAAAAAGGTCTAAAACCTGCATGACAATCATGGAGAAAAGGTAAGGTAGCAGCTCCTGAATGGTGAATGTACTCTCTTTTCTTCTGTTCCTGCTAATAACTTTCCAAGATAGCAGTGAAATTCAGTTTTAAAGACTTTTAAAACAAGGCTTTTATAATTTTAAAATGAATAAACAAAACATTAGAAAATAGATTATAGACAAATTCATCACAAGTGGGTATTTCGCTAAATGAATAGACAGATCTTTTAGTATTGCAATGTCACTGAATCATACCATAAAGTCATCAAAGGAATTGTCAGATTAGTGTAGTGGGGGATTCTACTGGGGAGGCAATGGCACACAAGGCTGTGCTGTTATCATTTTGCCTGCCTTAGTTTTTACAAAGAGAGTAATTGAACATAAGATAATAAACATACATCAGTGACATTTCAGGCAGCATTAAACGACTGCTCTAGGGGAAAAAGAAAGAACTGATACAAAATGAATGATTTTCAAAAAAAAAAAAACCAACAAACCAGTCTACCTTAATTTTGCCTCATATTGGTGAAATGGTTATAAAACTCAAAAAGAAAAAACAGCACAGAAATGCTGTATAATTTCTTCTGAGATCCTGACTGAAATGCATCCACACCTGTAGGTTTTAGAGAGCAGTGGTTCTACAGTCACTCAAGGGAGAATCATGTTTCAACCCTTCTTTTTCTACACCACTTATTTCTGGCAGTGAGACAATGAAAATGAACTCAAAGAACCAATTTGAAAATGATTAATTTTCCCACTGCAAATCTGTAACATTACCATAAGATGCAGAAAGCATAGAAACTTAAAAAATGGAATATTCAGTTATGTCTAGTTAAGTTTACAGGGTGCTAATAAGAAATATTTTTTACAGACTTTTTTACAGAAAGAATCTGTGTGCCAGTTCTGAACAAACCTGGGGTCACAGGATATATTATTTTTAACTATCTATAAGTAAGATATTGTTCTAACTCAGTCACTGGAAAGATTTTGAAGTATTTGTGTTGCCTTGAGCTAAGTACAAACAGAAAAGGTATAATGTGGTTACAGAATTTGCAGATTAGTTTAACAACATTGATAAAGTATTGCTAGTTGTGTTACCTGAGAATTTGGCTGATAACTTTTAATATTTTATAATTAAATTAAAGTATGTTTACAGCAGAATTTTAAATCAATTTTACTATGGTCTGAAACATAACTAACTTCTGTAAAGAAAGAAGCATCTCAGAATTATTTCTAAGGAAGACAAATAAATGAAACAGTCACACCCTGGAAGGTGTCAGAGGATATTAAGCATCTTTAAAACCTGGTGGGTTTGACGGTGTAAATGGCACATTTGACTTCAATGAAAATATCCTTACACAAGATATTGATGCAGTAATCGCCATGTGTAAACTTGGAAACCTGATGCAGGATTTATGCTCACCTTATTTTATGTTTATGTTTTATGATTATAATGTGGAAGTGTACACCAGGTGTCAGTCATCTGAGGATTCTTTTACAGGCAATAGGTTTGGAAGAGCACTCAAGTCATCAAGTATAGGTGTCTATTTTAGGGTAAGATGTTCCATGTCTTGGGATCCATTTATTGTATTGACTCAATCTCCAGTTACCACTTCAGCAGTCTCAGGTGACTAACATGTTTTACTGGCTATTTTGTGAGCAACCATGGTTAGTGATATGAAACTCACCACTACTATCCATACTCATGGTTCTGTTTAAGTCATTGGTAAATTTTCCATAAAAAGTGAGCACTTTGAATTACCTCCACACACACAAAAAAATTACTCTCCATTTTTTTTACAGCTTTAGTGTTAGAAGCAGTAATCCACTGAAAAGTGCCTGTCTTGCTGTTGAGTGCTAGTACATTCTTACAGAAATTCCCAACTACATAGATTTCCTGGCCCCACCATCACTTAAGCCAAGCATTACTTCAGGTTGCAACTGGAACTCCATGTCTCTTGAACTTCTGCAAAGCACCTAATCTCCAATTTCAAATGTTTTCACCTCATGCAAACTCATTGTTCTCTTGCCAGCTAGCATCATGTATTCAAATTTATTCCAATGTTAAACATATCCATTAGTCTCACAGTTAAGCAAGGTTGCAAAACAAAGAAGGAAAAAGAAAATCACTGAAAATCATGTTAAAATGGCAGGAAACCAGCTCCAAGCATATGATGCTGTGAAATGAAAGAGAATAGTGATATAATCCAGCAAGACTGAATTTAACAGGAGTTATTTATATCTGCAGGAGAATCAGGCCTTGTAAAATTATGTGTTTGAAAATATTTGGAGAAATAGTATGAAAACACCTGCCTAGATTCTAGAATGGGCTTGATATCATTTCAAGAGAAATCCATGTACAACAATTTAAGATAAATTATTCCTTTTCTTCTAAGCAGTTCTGAAGTATTAGACTTGAAAGAGTCCTCAGGTCAGAGTAAATGTCCTCAAATCCTGCCTTGGAGAGGGGCCAAAATGAAGGGAAGAGATTAAGAGTAGTGTAGCAGTCCTACAGTGCCTTTGGGCTAAGGGACCTCCTGAGGAAAAAACGTTCTTTTCATTTAACAATTTCCAGAAGACATTGTTTCCTCTTATTTATGCAGTTATTTTTTTATCCCCTTTTATAACATTTTAGCAGCCACAGAGTACTGTATCAAGGAAGCCTATACAATGTGAGATGAACAACCATTTTTGTTTGTTAGTTTTGATTATACAAACTACAAGTTTTATTTGATGATTCCTAGCTTTTTTTTTTTTTTTTTTCTCTTTAAGAATAGAAAGCAACTACTCCATATTGAATGTCTCCAGGCCACTCATGATTTTATATTTCTTTTGTCACATTCACCCTTTAGCGATCTTTCTTTTCCTCATAGGTTTTAGTCCACTTAGCCTTATACAGAAGTCAGTGTACCATTTTGACTTCTTTTGGTCCTTTTCTGAACCTTTTACAGTTAAAATATATACTTTTTGAGTAGAAGAACTAGTGGTTCCAAAGTACTCATAACTATAGCCCTATTCTAGACTTGTTCTGTTTTGCTATTTCTTTCCTAATAACATTAACTCCGTATAAACATAATATAATAACCCTATATAGTATAATCCTAAAAACATGAACTCTAACATTTGGTTAGAGTTTATTTAGTCATTGTTGAGCATTGATCTCATGTTTTCATAGAATTATCATAAAGTGTACTTACATATAAAAAATACAAATATCTACCATAATATTTGCTGATATTACTTATTTTAGTTTATTATTTTTGATGCCCTAGGAGCACTTCACATTTATTTAAATCTTGGTTTTCCTCCTTAGCCAAAGGAGAAAGCTACATACTTCTGTGGAATATTCTGGAGAAGAGACTAAAATCATCTCTTTCTCTCCACTGACTGCAGGAGGAATTGCAGGAGATGAAACACTAATTTAGCTGATGTCTAAACTGTGTAACATGAAAACCACTGTAGTCCCTGGTGTGCTGATGGATGAAGATCTCTTTGTTTGTTTGCTAGAAAAGCAGCTCTTCTTCAGATTTAGAATTAAAGCTATATCAAACTGAGAGAAAAAGTGCAAAGCCTCCAGAGAGTCTCTATATAGCTTACACACAATTGTACAATTGCAGGGTTCAACTCCCTCTCTCCATCTCAGCTGAAGGAATACAGATCAACCTCAGTCCCTTGTTAATATTTAAAACATTTTCCCTTGCTTCTTTGAGGCATCTAATATAGTTATCTTTGACCTATTGACTGGACTCATCCATATCAAGTATTGTTCTTGATGCTTGAGTATTCTTGTTCAAATCAATAAAGGTAAAGGTGGCATAATCTACTTATAAATGGAAGATGTCCTTAAATATTAAATGCTCTGTCAAGTTGGCTACATAAACTTATTATAATTTCACAAAGAAATTATGAATTCATTTTAGTGGAAATCCCCTGCAAGCTTGTTTTTCTTTTAAATTAAAGTATTATTCATAAAAACAAGCAGATCTCTTGATATTATCTATTACCTGTACAAAGACATGGTATAGTACCTCACCTGTATTAAGTTTCAACTTAGTATTGATACATAAACATCTCTGATTATTGCTTCAAAGATATGTCAGGGTGCACCTGAACTCAGTTCATTTTGTTACACTTTGAAGTACTTGCAACATTAGTGACAACTGAAATTGAAAAGAAACTGGAATCCATGCAGGGTCAGATTTCCTTGCTAAAAATCAGTTTTAAAAATAATATAAACCATACAGATATGTGCTCCTGACTAAGAGATTTTTATTATTTATTTATTACTAGCTGAAATTATTTTTGCTCTATAACCTACAACTTATGGCAGAACACCTTTTTTTTTTTTTTTTTTTTTTTTTTTTTTTTTTTTTTTTTTTTTTTTTTTTTTTTTTTTTTATGAGAAGTTGCCACCTCTCAGAAATCAAGAAAACATCTAGCAAAATCTGATAATTTTACAGTTGTGTTATCCAAAAGCACATGTTTGTCAAAGTCAGCTTGAATAGGAAGAACCATAGAGCTATAGCAAAGGTGCCACAGCTTGGCAACAAGTTGTGAAATCCCTAAGAAAAATCTCTTGAATAAGATGAATGCTGGTGATTTGAAAACTTGAGGCTGAGATTGTGTAGCCTGCAATAAAATGTACTGCCTCTTCTTAAGGGCAGCAAGAAATTGTTCTGGTCTTTCAAAACCAAATGCACTGTCCCTGTGACAAAGTAAGCAGAGAATTATGAAGGCAAGGAATTATTGCTTTAAGAGATTTTGTATGTTCTTCAACTGGTGTAATTCTTCAGTTTAGTTTCACTGAGTCACAAGCACTCCACTAAAAGGTCAAGGTATTACATAAGGGACTTAAGGGGAGCAAGGCTCCCTGTTTACTTCTCCAGGTCAGGATGAATTTCAACTTTGATAAAATGTCAATTCCACAAAAGCAGCAGGGTGTTAGGGTGCTTTTTGATCCCACAGGCAAGCAACAGTTTGAAAGAACAGTGACAGTGTTGGCATAAACCTTAGGGCAAAAAATGCCTCAAGACTCTGCTGCACACTTGTTTTCTGTCTTCTCTCTGTTTCTTGTCCCTCTCCTTAGTTCTCATGAGCCCCAATGCCATTTTCCTGCTTGCATGCTTGACAGAAATGTCCCTATTAAAGAGAGAGAAGAATTGCCAAAGTTGTTGAAGAAAATTTATAATACCTTGGACTGAGCCTACTAGTTACCTATTCTTGTTTTCTCTGAAAGAAACATAGCAACATGAATCAACCTGTTGTTCCCAGGATACCCTCAAGGAGAGGTGGCTCAGCTTGCTGTAAAATCCTGCCCTAACAACACCAAAGTTAAACTGTCAGGCACGTGCTTATCCCAGGCAGGAAAAACATCAGACATGGGAATGGAAGCGTCTGGGTTATGAACATAATGTAGGGATGGGGAGGTCACTGTGATTGTAGGAATCTGCACTGTGGGAGTGGGTGATGACCTTCAGGTGTTGGGAATGCTTTGGATGAATAAGTGAAAACCTGGCTGGGATTGTGATTTAAAATTCAGAATATCATCAAGTAAGGTTTTTCTGGCTATACTTGCTTCATGCACATAGTGCAATGTGCTGTGTAAGAAAAGGATAACCAAATATTTTTATAAACCATTTATTTTACATTACAGATGTTCATATGCATACAGATTGTTTTGGCACAGTATCGATGGTTACATCTTATGGAGAGAGCAGGTGAAAAGACTTGTTTCACATGTGTACCATATCAAGAACAACAACCCTCTCTCAGATGGATCCTCTTAGAGCTACTGTCAAGTAAATGATGCTAGTAAGAGATATTTCATTTATAATAAAAGGTTTTTTCTCTGTGTGTTATGGTCCCTAGATCCATAACAATGGACAAATTAATCAATTGACTGAGGAGTATTCTGCATTTTATACAAATGAGTTAGTTCAGATCAAATTTCAGTGTAGCTGTTCAAAACATAAGACGATTGTATTTTCTTTATACTTAATAACTGCTCCAGTGGTTTCACTCTTTGGGAGATTAATCTTACTTGGAGCTTTTTGATTAAAATCCCAGATCTAGCCTGGACTCTACATCTGTTTTAAATAGCAACAGCATTATTTCAAAAAGTGGATAATATTAGAGGGCAATACAGATTGAAATTTCCTTAAGTCATTGTCCCATGAGACTGTCTATGGTTGACTCTTCCCTGAAAAATTTTTAGAGGAGAACAGATCTGTGTCAATCAAACTGTATTTGCTCTACAAGGTTGTAAAATTCATAATTCCCTTCTGGACCTTAGATGTGTCTGTCTGGACCTTAGGTATCAGGCCTGGTTTTCATTTTATTAGGTTGAACTATCTTTGAAGTTCTTCACCTTCCTAGCAGGACACACTTTCACCAGTTAAATATAATTTTTTATTTGCTTTCTTCACCCAGTCTGCTTTTTCTGAAGATAATGGTAACATATTTTCGATTCCAGTACCAACTTTTTGGTTTGCTTTACAAAAAAGTTCAAGGCTGCAGAGTACATGGCCTTAGTAGAAAGTCTGTCCTGATTATCTCTTTAGTGAAACTGAATTTGAAATTTTCTGTATTCTAAGTGTACCTGTCTGTAATCATAAGATCAGGTATTTGCATAGTGGATTTGACAATAATTAGATATCTGTACTTTGAGAACTACTTTTATGAAGCAGTCGTGAGGTGTTCTGTCCTAGACCAATAAAGGTGTATCTCCTTGAGGCTGATAAGGCGTGTTTTGAACGCCAAGATATTGGTTGTCTTAGCACACATAACAGACTAAAGCTGCAGCATCTTTCCCTCTCAGAATTAGGATCAAAAATATATTTACAAATATGTAAGCAGACGGGACATTCAAGATTTCCACCATCCATGACACCTTTAATGGGCTTCTTAGTTGCTGCTCCTTTTCATCATCATTCTCATTTTTGTTTGAAACCTAACCTATGTCTAGGAAGTCTAGAAAACAATCTTTCTAAGAAAACACTTTCATCTGCAGTCAGGCATATGAAATTAAGAAAGCTCAAATTCACCAGAAGAATACTCCACCTTACAGTATCTTGCCTCCAGCCATGGCCGGTAAAGATAATTCACAGGAAGGGGAAAATCGTCTTGAGAACTGAATGAAACTTTCAGATCTGTTCTGAATGAAAGACCGTACCTATTCTTCACTCTGTATCTATTTCTTGTTGCATTTTGCTGGAGGCATAATTTAGCCTTGAAAACCAGCTTTTTTGGTTAATTGTCTCAGTGTATTAATTCCACTTTGTTCATAATGGTAGGATATAATGCAAAATTTCTGGTTCTCTCTTTGAAGGAGGTCAGGAGTTCATTTAAGCTCAAACAGACTAACCATTTTAAGGCTCACAGGGGCCACAGCATGAACACGAATCATGCAGCTGACATTACCTCTCACTGCCCCGGCTAAAAGTACTCACTGACTGTGGTGTATGGGGGAAGGTGATGAGATGAGGACTGAATCTTTGGCAAAAGTCCATAAAGGTGCTGGAAACTGTCTCTGTAAAAAGAGACTAGAACCCTTTTGCTTCAGCACCTTATCTGTTCTTATGATCCTTCTTGTTATTTTAATATTGTGGGTACTCATACATATTTCCCCTTTTGTAACTACCTGTTCTTCCCACTTTGATGTCTAGGTGTTATGCAGAGAGTTTTAGGAAAGTGATGAATAAGGCTTTCTAAAATATGGAATATTCTTTGGACAAAATGAAACAATTGCAATTGGAAGTGGACCATGCACCAGAATTATTGGAAGCTAGAAGTAATCCATGTTAAAGATGCAGCTCCAGTGTTAAATGATTTCTAATGCATCTTGTCTGCCTGTTTCATTACACCTGTGTTCTCTATAACATTATGTATTGTTATTCTCTGTGATACTTAGCTGCCTTCAATCTATAGCTATAGATAATTTAGGACTGTGAGCGTTCATAGCCTGTTGAACTCTCTTCTTACCAAAAATCACTTCACCCTTTCCTATGAAATAACTTCACTGTAACAATGTCCAATTTTTTATTTCAGCTCTATCCTTCTTCAGCCTCTCTTTTATTACAGTTTTTTTTTCCCACATATATTTTAATTCAGAGCAAGCTAGACTCCACAAACTACTGAAAAGTAATTCTAATAAATTGAAAAATCATTCATTGATGATTTTAGTAACTGAAACCTGCTGGGCTGTAAGTTATCATACTGGTAGAAAATCAAGTTAAAGCAACTGAAGTAATATACAGTAGTCCAGTAGCAATTTGTGCAGTGAAGATCAGGTTTTGGACTAACACAGCTAAAATATGTAAGGCTAACTCTTACCTGTTCTATATATGCCACTGAATACTACAGACTTAACCTGACCACATCTCTTGCACTGATTAAGGAGGAATACCCTGTCTGACTATGTAACCATCATTCTCTTTCTTGCATACTGCTACTTTAATTCATGGTAAATATAAGATGATACAAAGTGGAATTTTCTTGTGTCACTCTCCTAAATTTCCACTGCAAGCTAAAGAGAGTTGCTTAAACCATGTATGGGGAAATTGGTTAATTGGTCTTCATGATTGTGTGCTGGTGTAAATTCTATTGGTTCCCATGCTGTCTACACTTAAAAAAGAGGTGTGTTTTGCCTGCAAGTCAAATCTAAATCCTTAGTGGCATCAAAATTGCCTGAATAAGAATGGTTTACAGATCTGGTTCCTGAATATTAGTCATCATTACACTATATGCCCGATAAAGATATAAGCCTTCATCCCACTTCCACCAATTCTATTGAAGACATTTCAGTTTGCTTTGGTGTGAAGCAGACCCATAGCCACAGATTTATATGCTTTCACTGGGTACAACATACCCCTTCATTGCCATCTTTTTATTCTAGGGCACTGTGTGGCTTTATGCATAAGCATCTGTTTGTACTCCAAAAGCACACACACAAAAAAAAAAAAAAAAAAAAAGAAAAAGTACTTAATTTAAAAAAAAAATTGTCAAAGAAAGTCTGTTATGTTTGTACTTTTAATTTAACAGTGGTTGGGATATCTGCCAATGTAATATAGGCACTTTTCTGTGTGCAGGAAAACCCAATTAGGACTTGTTCTTAGTTTGATTATCAGTCAGAAACATGCATACAGAAATATTCATTAGAGACCTACTGAGAGCTGTGATAAAGCAGCAGACAGCTGAATTATAGAGTCAGCAACCCCACTACAATTTTACATTTGCTTGATAAAGGACAAGTAACAAAATATCTAAGATGTAATTTGGTGCCCACTGGAACTGTACTTCATTATGGCAGATATTGTTCTGACTCTCTTCAGGAGGTTGGTGAGTGTTTCATGACATGATATTGTGCACAAATGATAAATCACCGGACTAAATGTTGCACCAGCCTTCCATTCACATAGAGGTAACACACGCGTCGGCTGACGATCACCTCTCAGTCACAGCCTAAAGCCCGTAATTTGGGGTTGGAAACTTAGGATAGACTCCAAAAGCTTGGACTCAAAATGACAATACTTTTAATGGATGATTCCACTGACCCCACTCACCCAAATTAAACAATAGTTCTATACAGAGGCTAGACAGAAAGGGAAGGAAAATAATTCCTTTTGCATTTATTAGTTGAATTCGTGCATAATATTTCAGTTAATATTAGATAGTTGGGGTTTTTTTAGTTTACAGACCCTTTGGTCTTAACTTCTAGCAAAGAAACGCATTGGCAGTACAGCACATGATCTGAAATGGTATTAGGCCTTCAGTAGAATTGAGAAGGACATATGCATGGAACTGTGATATCAGTCAGCTAACTAGATCAAAGTCTCTCATACAGTTTATTTAAAAAGTACTTTAGAAATCTGGTTCCAATAATGACTTCAATGTGTTTTCCTTTCTAAACAGAAACAATATCACATTTGTAAATGAAAAAAATTATATTTGATCCCTTTATTGAATGTGGTGTTTCAGTAAAAAAGATGTTCAAGATATATAAACTCCCATCTAAAATTAAATTATTTAAATATTTAAAAAAAACTAGTAAGGATGAAGAATAATTCAATATTCTCAATAGGAATTAGAACTATTAGCAGTATATTGGTTGAAGCAGCTCACAAATTGAGCAAAAATATTAGTAGTAAGTATTTTTTATTTTGTGATTGAATTTTATTTAGACTAGGATTTCATAGCAGTCTTTATTATACACCTTGCCTTACATCAGCAAGCCTAAACTAAATACATGTTAAATCATGTTACTAAACAAAACTGTTGAAAGATCAATTTCCCTCAGCCCTTCTGGATATGTGTGTATTTAATAATTGTACAGTATTATCTGATGAAGGATTAAAACCAGTTCACTGTGTGAAAATAAGACAGAGACCCATGCCTAAATGTACTACTTTAAAACATGTCTAGTCTTTGAGCAGAGCAGGATACTAAAATATAAGTATTCCCTTCTCAACATCTTAATAATTTTTTGATTGGGAACTATATGCATATTTTTTGACATAGTTGTCCAAGACACTTGACTAGCACATCTTACTTCAGTGCTTGAAAGTCTCACAAGCTGTGAAAGCATTTTCCCTCAGAATATGTTTCCGTGTCATATAAGGTAATACAGTTTTCCCCAAGTTACCAGACAAAGAGCAGATGCACAGAAGCTATGTGTAGGTGTACATTAGCAGGTACAGGCAGAACTGAGCTTGGTCTTCCCGTGCTAATATTGGAATTGGAAATATGATGTGAAAAGACACCAATGTAGGCGTCTGCATCTAAATTTTTGGTCCAGACACAGTTCTAGCCACATGCTGCACCAGAGCTAACATACTGTGCTGAAAGTCTGGGGGCTGACTTTCACAGCAGAGGATGTGGCTGAAAGGATAGTTCAGACCTCCCCCCTTTTCTGCCTGTGTGTTCCTAACAACTCCCATTTGCCTGGCCTGAAGGTAGCTCAACTGTGTGGAAAAACATCTCAGAGACATTACCCAGCTAAAAATTTGCACAGTACAGAAAAATATCAGTTTTTCATCAGGTTAAGTCTCTTCTTCATCTCACTATGTAATGACATGTTTCTTAGCACTGGTGCAAGGCAATTAATAGGGACTTGCAGCCGTAGCAAGGTGAAGAGGGTTGGGCTATGCCTTTTGATAGCATCAATTGTTAAGGATGCATAAAAAAAGACATGAACCCCACTCATAGTATATTAGTATGGGTGTAGTACTGGAGAAACACCTAGTGACTTGCCCAGAAGTAGAGAAGATTCATTTTAGAGCAAGACCTGGAGCTTGGAGATGAGACCTTGTCTTCTCCATTTGAGGCCACCTCTCTGTTCTCAGTACTCTCCAATGCATCTTGTGCACACCTGTTTTTTAGGAGGTTATCATGATGACATCTCCATACATAGCTGGAAGTTAATGAGGCTTCATTTAGGCAAAGCGCTTCTAATATGTATTTAAATATTGTGATGAAGAAGGATGGTGTTATGACTGTGCCCATTGGCTCTGCTAAAAGATCTTCAGCCTTGATACAAAGTTCAAGGAATTAATAAAGTGAGAAAAGGCCTGTTGATTTCTATGAGTCTTGGTTCAAAACAGCTCAGTTTTCCAGCACTTGGACCCATTTTTAAGTATCATATATTTAGAGCTCAGGAAAACAACATATTGCCAGTAAACTGTTTGTAAACTGTGAATCTACCCCAATTTTTGTGACTATATTCAGTCTTCTGGTACAAAAGAATCATTCTCAGGAAACACATTTAAATGTACACCCGGTTATGTGGGGCTTGAGTGGGACTGACATTATGGTTAGATATGTACTAGGTATAATGTAACTTTTCTGTCTCAAATTGAGGGGTGATCTGACTGCTGGAACCATATGAAGTCTGAAAGGATATTTGCAAACATGGTTGCTTACACACTCAGATAGTTCAAGTTTCTAATATTTTAATGTTATTTAATTCCTACTCTGGTTTTATTTTCATTTTAAAGAACCATATACTTTTATAGAACCATAAAGACACATATACATATATATTAATACTGTATTCTATATTTTTTCCAGCTGAATTTCATTCTGAAAAAAACAACAAAGCTACAGCTGAATACCACATGAGAAATATTTAGCCTTGAAAGCACTATTTATATATCAAAAATCTTTATTAAAATCATGGGAGCACACTGCTGAGTAAAAACATCTGTCATTTCCCCTCCATCTTCTTTTTTTTTTCCCCTTAAACAGTAACACCCACATTTCAAATGGCTGAAGAGTTTATTTAAGTTATTCTGAGCATATGGAAAGTCCCTGTATCATCCACACAAAAAGACAGATAGTAGTGAAACTATGAGATGAAAAGCCCCAAAACATTGAACATGAAGGGAAAAGAGTGAAAGGAAACACAATCATCATATGCCAGAGCTATACTGGATATAGTAGGTTTGGTGATACGTGTTCAGTATAGTTATAGGAACTGACCTTTTCCCCTCTGTCATTACTAAAGATTGGGTGGGTGAGCCATCTTTCTGAAAAGATATATTTATGCTTTGCTGACAATGTTGTTTTTCATGTTTAAAAATAAAAATGCTCCTTATAATAGACATATAATTATTCATACTCTGGAGGCTCCAGTCTCAGTATGTAGAATACTGGAGAAAAAAAGATAGTCCCTGCCTTGAATAGTTTATAATCTACTCCATAAATCTGTCATTCAGTATAAATTTAAAAAGCTGGCCAAAGTTTTTACTCTTGTTTGAGCCTGTTTTTACTTATGTTGCTTATATATTGATACTAACCCTCCAACCTCTGTGGTCTTGCTTCTGATTTATAGCAGTGCACCTGTAAAAGAAGACATCGTGTCAAACGGCTGTTTGGATGAGCTGGGCTACTCCAATGAGTACAAGCTGAACACAGCATGATGGCTGTAGAGGCAGGAGGACTTGCAAGATAGCACAGCAGCAAGAGCAAAAGGCTGGGGTTTGTCTCTGCTGATGGACAGGTTAGGTCACATGGCTTCTGGGACTCTGTAGTCATTTCTCAAGATTTTTGAGGGGGAAATCTTCTTTCTTATCTTCAGCAGCTGCATAATTCTGGATCAGGCATTACATTACACTTCTTTTTCCAGAACACAGTTAATGACTGGCCTGGCCTCCTGCCAGGTGTGCATTTACACGCTGCTTCAGCCTTAGCTTATCTGGAGAATGAGAGCGAGAGAAAAATACTGCACGTGTAATATATAGCAGAGTGCCCACAGGGCAGTGCAAATGCTGTGTATAAGTGTCCTGCTAGGTCACTTTTGCACTGGAAATAAAGATTCTCCTCCCCATCATTTTCTCAACTCTATAGTCAAGTGAAAGTTTTTATGTTTCTCCTTTTTAAATTTTATTTTAGAAGTCTATTTTATACACATTTTCTTTTCTCCTTGAGTAAAAGTTTCATGACTACATTCCCTGAAATGAGAGGTCTCCACAGGAGCTGAAATCATCTCTCAGAGACATACAGGACCAGTTTGTCTGCTGGAGTAACTTAGTACATTCCATTAAGAAAGCAGTCTAACTTTTGTGGTTACATGTGTTTAAGTTTTAGAACTGTTACTGTTTCTATTAATGAATCTCGCTGTCAGGCTTAAGGTCAATAAAAGCAAGAAGAGTTTTAACCCAGGGACTTCTCTAGATCTCACGAGCAAAATATAAATGAAAATGTATTTAGACTGAATTAAATTAGAGCAATAATTCAGCTGCAGCAAACAGTTTTCAATATTTCTTAGAAATCCAGAGACAGTGAAAGAAACCCGTAGATTTTGACAAATGTTGCTGTTTCATAAATATATCAGATACCAAGGTATGTTCATCTGGTTAAAGTCTGCTGTGAAATTTCTCTAAGCCTAGTTGATGAAGTTTGTGGTTTATGTCCCCACAAGTCATCTTCTTTTTCCCTTCACAGCTGTTACACTCTGACATCCACCGTTTAGAAAAGAGGAAACACAGCTGGCTTCTTCTTCAGTGCTGTCATTGACCCTTACCCTGTCCATTACTGACGATATCTGCTCTCCTACCTCCTCATCAAACACTTCCATAACCAGATGTACCTAATCAGTTCTCAGAGACGTGATTGATGGAAAGTCAGCCACAAGTCCAGGTCTAGGCAAAGGACTTGTACACAGTACAGACAATATGTTGTCCACTCACTTAAACAAACTCTCTGCCTGCACTAGTTGGCATTTGTGACACACTGAATCTACAAAAGTACAGGATGGAAGGGGAGGGAGTGGTTATTATTCTTTGAAGGATGTTAACAGCGGATGTGCTTTCTGTCCCAGAATGAAAACCAAATTGCTAGTAGAGAGGAGCCATGGTGAAGAAAGAGATGCAGAACTGTCTGCATGTTTGAGCAGAATAAGCTGGTCTTGAGAAGAGCCTTATATGACCAGAGAGAAAATAAATCAGTCTGAAACAAACACTTCTGAGGCATCCAGATTTTGCTCCACACAGTTAAATGATAAAAGACCACATCAAGTATAGTAAAAATTGCCAAAGAATCCTTCCAAGACTAAAACTCCATTGTCTAAATTTCTGGTTTTAGAACAGCTCTGGCACAATCTTGGTCCAGGATAATGAACACTTTCCGAAATAATGCTTGGGTACGTTTCAGGCATCTGCACTAGCCAGGGATCTTCTCAATATGTAACATGAATACAACCATCTTACTCCAAAGGCCGAGAAATTTTAGTAGTGTGAATAGGACATACCAGGCCGTTGGCTTCAGTTCCAGAGAGGACATTTAATTTATCAGTACAGATGTTCAGGCTCCAAGGTTGAATACTCCTGTAGTAGTTATCAGTGCTCCCCCAAAGGGCAGAAGACATTTTTTTCAAACTGAAGTGCTTCTTATTGTCTCCTGCAGGCAACAGAGCAGCTGGGTATATCTTAACGTAGATTTTCACTGGTAAAGCAGCATCTAAACCCAGGGCGCAAACTTGTCTGGATCCTTTTTCAGTGCCTCTGAAGAAGCTTGGATGTTAAATCAGACTGACATAGGTAGGCACTGCCACTTGCAGTAGACAGCAGCACACCATATCCTGTTCAAGCACTGAAGCAGGAACACTTGTTTACCTTGCACTGAAGAAAATGTAGAGGAGCTTATTCCCAATGTAAAGTAAAAGCTGCCACATCCGTGCAGGTGCCGGTCCTTCAGCAGGCAGGTTTCCCGTCCGGCGCTGGCCGAGCCGCCGTCAGTGCCGGCGCTGCTCTCTGCGGGTGGCGGTGCCTCGCTGCGCAGCGCGGGGAGCGGAGAGGAACCAGGGGCGGCCGCCGGCGGAGGGGATTCGCTCCAGGCGCCCGAAAAGGAGAGCAAGCAGGATGGGTGGTGGAGGATGCTGGCAGCGCGAAGAAAAGGAGACTGAGGACACACAGGCTGCAGGGGTGGGGGAATCGAGAGATACTTTTAGAAGCAGAAGAGGGAAAATCCACATGAGGAAGCAGAAAAAGTGTAAGCTTCCGTTAAGGTGGCTGCAGAGGAAGGGAAAGAAAAGGAGGGTGACACGTTGAAGACTTACATGAGGGTGAGGAATATTCAGAGGATTTCCCTGCTATAACCCCCTAAAGAGGCAAAGGGTGGCAGGAGACTGATGGCTGGTTTTGCACCTGCAGTAGCCATCTGTCTCCACGATTCATTAAGAATACACCTACTGCATATTTTATGAGGATGGGAAATCCTTGTTAGATTTTCTTTAATGGGCCATTTTAAGAAAAGCTTACAGAATGTTCCACAGTCTTTTCCCTAAGCACTTTCACAGCCCTTCAGCCCTCTAGTATTTTCCAAAGAAAAGGAGTTATTTCCTCTGAATCAGCAAGCTTATCACTTTGTTACTGCTCTCATAACATAAATAGCAAAGGATTTAGCGGAGCAAATGAACGGATCTTGAAATGCAAAGATGTGATCCGATCCCAAGTGGTGAAACAACCTGTGAACACCTGGAAAAAAGTCTGCCTTACCATAGCAAAAGGAATGTTCGGACTCTATACTTTTTGTCTGAAAGCTTGGCCCAACTTTAGTATGATTATACAATTGCATGGTTGTTTGCTACAGTCTCTTCTTTTCTTTTGGCTTCAGGGAAAGGAAAAGGGACTAAGAGGAGGAGAAGATAAAAGGAGGCTGAAGAATGAGCTAAGCAAAGGAGTTGGTGAGTGTTTGCAAACTTGGAAGTTCATCTAGAGTATTTCTCACTGCAGATTTAAATTAATTATATTTCTAACACTTTCTTTTGAAAAATTAAGAGTCCAAACAAATGGATGGCTGCATTCTGTTAAATAGTACATCTTCTTAAATCCACAAATTGTCCTTTAAATATTATATTGTTTACTAAATATTAAATAATTCTTTGAGGAGGGAGTTTTCCCACAGACTGTGTATTTATCTACTAGTTTACAACACTTTAGTGGTCAACTCTAAATTAAACTCACTTTGTTTCTTGTTCTTTTCTTGTTTAATATTGAGTTATTATTAAGCATTTAAAGCAATTATTAAGCAAAATTATTCTGCTAAGAATTACGAAATAGCTCTTTGCTTCCCAAACTAAATGGCTAATTTCACAGCTTCTTGTAAGGGTGAAGCAGTATGTAGCTTTCCCAGTGAAGACAGGGAATCGTGGGACTCAGTAACAGACCTTAGGGAACTGGACAAATTGGCAGTGTACAAAACAGTTGGTCTGAAAACAATTGTGTCTCTAAACCATCAATTCTCATTCATATGTAATGTCATGATCCTGCTTCTACTGAAATAATTGGTAAAGCCTTTCCTAATTCCACTGGGACTAAGGTTGGTCTTTTGGGCTTCCATTCTGCAAACACGCATGCACATACTGAACAGACCTATTCACATGATTAAGTTAAGCATGCAAATAAGTCTTTTCACTTGCAGTTTGTACATTGCTAATGTTTGGAAAATGGAAAATTTACTTTTCTTCTTGAAACCTTCAGTGTAAAAAATACACTGTTTTCATTAAATGTAAATGAAGGGTATTGACTCATGAGCAGAAACCAGCCCATTTTGGGGGTTGGGGTGGGTGGGGTGTGGATTTTTAAATCCTAAATATGAGAAATGATGGTTACAAAGGGCCTTTGTTCCCACACAAGTTAGCTGCAGGAAGATTTTAATTAAGTTGTTTACTGGCCATGGTCCTTTTCCTTCTAGATGAGTCTTGAAAATCCAGACAACCCTCAAGGAAATATATAAATCAAGAAAAATATATTTGAACAGAATAATAAAAACATTTTTTACCAAGATGACATTGTTCAACATTAGTTGCTCAAAGTTAATATCCTTTCAGGAACAGACTTTCTGAAGCATCATGTAATAAAAAGAGAAAAAACCTGAAAAATTATGAAAGGACTTCCTTGCTTTTATATCTCATGCTACATGCTCTTTTCCAATACCTCTGCTCACAAACCACACTCTAAAAATGACTCACAGCCCATTTCCTCACTTTGAAACCTAGTGAATTGTACATATTAAATTTCTTGAATTATATAAGCACTCTGCCCACTAATCTCGCTGAAATAGAAGGATTTATGCTAGCATTCCAAACCTCAAGTGAATGTCAATAGTTTCAATTTATCTAAGTAAACAAGGTTGTCAGGGAATTCCTTTTTCTTTCCTGCTTTCCAGGAAATGTGGAATTCCTTTCTTTTAGCTTACAGACTGGCAGATATTGGAGGGGCAAACAATCGGGAATTAGTATGGTACTATTGTTGGGAAAAAGGTGTAGGGCCAGGATAGATATTGTGCGTTCAGCGATAGCTGGTGTTATTCTACTTGGTATGAGTGGGACCGAATTTGCAATTGCTGCCCTGGAGCCTGCACATGACTCTGTGTGATGCAAAGGGGAGTAGGGTGCTGCAGAACTAAACTCTCCATACCTGCTCTAAAGGTTGAGGGAGAGACCGTGAGCTTAAACATGGGCCTGTGTTCACAAACACAGATGTGGGACATGAATCCTGGATTCTCCCCTCCCAGTAAAGATTTTTTGATACGTTGCCTGTATATTTCATGCACACTGTATATACAGGACTTGGAGCAGGGGATAAAGCCATCACCTCCCTTGGAGCACTTACATATGAGCCTGTAATTATATTTCTGATTTCACATTTCTTTACCACTTTTCCACTGAAATTAATCTTGGATTCTCTTCTGCAAGATGTCTCAGTTTCAACTAATTTTTGTGGTTGCCACAGTAACATATGTAATGCAAACAAATATTTTTCAAGATGACAAACTTCAGTTTATTCAAAGATGGATGGATTATGGGTTGCTTTTGGTCTAATATATATTTGGTCAGATTGTTCTAAGGATTAGACTTTTTCTATCTCTTTTGGGGCTTTAGCACTGCCTGGAAAACCTGCTTCTGTTTCAGTCTCTGATCTTCATAGCTATGTTTGAACAACAGCTTTGACCTGAACTTAAGATGAGGCATCCTTGCACTTTAATGATAGGACAATAGGTACAATTTGGGTTTTAGGAAATGAGGAGTCTTCCTCTAAACATGTAAACATTAGCTACAGAAATAGCTTTGCCTTGCTGATACACATTGCAGTAAACTACTTTCCAAAAGTAGGTACAGGTAGAGAATTTCTTTTACGATCAGCAAACATATTATGGTTACTGTTTGTGCGCTTATCTCTGTAGCCCAGAGTATGAACTTTATACTGTGGAGAGCCTGAAGTTTCTGGCCCAGTTGCCTTAGGTCATCAGCCTTTCCTGTTCTCTGCTGGTGGCACAGAAAAGCTACTGCTTTATTTATTAAACATAGATTTTAAGAGACTTCTGGGAAAAGCTCTGTTGCCTGCAGAGTGCATTGGGAATAGCTGTCTTCCCAGTGTTTCTGAACAAAACAACCCTATACATTTTTCTAAGTTTCCAGAGTACTTCAGTTGATGACTTGAGTGGCCTCACCTCTTACTGTGCACCTCTAGTCACTTAAACTCAGTTGCTGGTTGGGAACTAAAATAAGCCTTAAAGATACAATTGCTGCTCAGCCTACAAGACATTACTAAGTGATGGGAGTCAAGGTGGATTTATAAAAAATATTAGCTGCAGAACTTTGCTTCATGAAACTTTCTCAGTACTGTTCAATACTCTTTAATAAATGTACAAAAAAACCAAAAACCAAAACCAAAGAGAGTCGGAAGTAGCTGTTGCTTGGGAAAGAAAATTATTTAATTATATGTAGAAAGTTATCTTGGCTACCAATTTGATTGTTTTTCCCAGTCCATTACATCCCAACATGTGTATGTCTCCAAAAGGCACCCAAGACACATGCATGGACTGATGAATTCCTGGTCACTGTGAGGAAGCTTCCAACAAGTGATTTGCCGTGTGCACCTCAGGCTAAATAAGCCTTCTAGACCTGACTCATTTCTTTGACTGCAAGTGAGCATAGATGATTAAAACTAGCAGTTCTCAAACACTAATGTGTTATCCTCCAGCTAAGAATCTTGTTTCAAAAAATGTCAGAGGCATCTTGGGCTAAGGAATTTTGTGCTGGATCTTTCTGCTGTTATTAAAACCGTGTAGTCTAAAGTCAGTCAAAAACATGCAAACACTAAGAGTTTTCTGCCAATTTTCAAAACAAAGTTTTATAGGCTCTTTGTGTGCATTCCCTATGTGATTAGCAGGATTGTGGATGCCTGATGAGTTTTTAGAGTAGAGGACTTTTTGTATGTCCACTCAGAAAAAAAATTTCTATTCTTCATTTCTGAGATGTTAAGAGACCATGTGGCCTTTTTTCTTTTTACTTTACTTTTTGCATGCCTTCATTGAGGCATTTGTTAAAATATGTGACAGTTTATATCTGGTCTTCATAGAACAACTTTAAGGCCAAACTCAACTCACTAAGAAAGCTGTCGGACTCTCACAAATTGCTACAGCCATTGAATCAAGTTAATATAAATCAGTAAAATTCTATAACATAGGAAGACGCTATTTTGATGTTTCTGTTTATATAAACATGCATTATAATGTTATTGTCAGAGATCCATTTTAGTATAATTCAATTTTTTTTTTTTTTTTAATGGTTAGATTTATTTGGCTGAAAATGCACGTCTGAGCCACAGAAAAGGTTGTTTCATTCATGTATTTATATGTTTATATGTATACAGATCTATGTGCATGCATACAAATATTTTCACTCCAGGAATTTTAGACGCTTAAGCTTAATGGAAGTTCTTTTTAATATAATACTCTAATAACTGGTGGCAACCAAGGACTCTGTGAGAATTTCCATCATTTGTGCATATTTGTCAAAAAGAACAACAAACCACATTTATTTATAAGATATCAACCTCTTTCCCTAAACATCTAATGTTATGAACATATCAGATGATATATTTCATTACTCAGTGTAAGACTACACCAATTTTTGAGCTGAAGCCCGACAAGCTAGAGTTTTAAGTGGTAATCAGCAATAATGTATTGCTTGTACTTTAATGTCACTATTGGTGATTTAGTGATTAATTATCTGACTGCCGTGTAGTGCTTAAAATAATCTAAATGCATAGGGTAAATTAGTTGATCAGGAGAAAAGTCTGTCATGCAAATTCAGCTCTTACAGAACCTTCCTGTCACACTCATCAATGACAGCCTAAGTGGGTCACCAGAGTGGATGGCCCCTGTTAATTTATTTTCTCAGACATGCAATACATATTCATGATATCCTGCTGTTTGTCTGTCACCTCAAAGAAACTCTCCATCTCCTCCAAATCATAATTAATGAAAATATGCACAGTTAGGCTTAGGGGCTCGGAAGTAGAGATACTGGTATTATGTTGCAGGGAGTTGCAAAATATTGGTATCAGCAGTTGTTTACTAATGTGGTAGAGTAAAAATGTTACTTTGCCTTGTGCCTTCTCTTTTCCTTCTTCTAACTGACAGATGTAAAAGATCATGTAATGATTTTTTTTTTTTAAAAAAAGTATGGGGTTATATATATAAGATTATAGAAGCATTATTTAGAGGAGCTTTTAGTGCCATACTATTTTGCCTTGTGCCTTCTCTTTTCCTTCTTCTAACTGACAGATGTAAAAGATCATGTAATGATTTTTTTTTTTAAAAAAAAAGTATGGGGTTATATATATAAGATTATAAAAGCATTATTTAGAGGAGCTTTTAGTGCCATACTATTCTAATCTATAGTAATTTTTTTTTTCTATATGGGAGCTATTCACACACACACGTTTTTCAAAACTGTACTTGCCTATTTGCCTAGGTTGATCACTTTTTGATCAGTATGCCATATCCATACTAATCCATATTAATACCAGTCATTTCCTGTCATTGCCACATTATATGATATAAACAAAGATACATTGTGTGTATTTTTTTATATTTTACAGACCTAAACAAATGCACCCCTTGTACCCAAACTGGTGAAAAGACAGAGGTACAAACATGAAAACAAATACATATTACTACACAAGTAATGTCAATAGCAATGAGATAAACTGTATAGACATATGATACATTGCTAGAACATGCCATAAATAAAATTAATCTCATGCTTCTTCAATTTATCAGTAACTTTTGACTGTCTCATGTTTTTCCTGCCACTAATCCATTTCCTCTGATACTGGCTTGAATATTCCACACCTCTGAACATCTTCAGACAACTATCTGTTAAGTAAGAAAAAAGAAAATCCTACTACCAAAGAGGAGATTGTTCCATATGGAGCTTTTTCAGCACTTACACCTCACAACAAAATCAAAAATGTAAAACTAAGTCACAGAAAATTTGCAGTTATTGTATTATATTTTGCTCTGCATTGGGCTGTTCTTATCAGAATTGCTGTCTACTTTCAGAATGTTATTGGTAATTTGGGTGTAATAGTGTCTTTTTTTTCAATGCTGCCTTTGCTCCCTGTTAATGAGTGACAACTGAGTTTAATTTTACCAAAATACAAACGTTTTAAAATGTTACATTTATGTATGTGCTTTCAGTCTTTCTAGTCAGAAGGAGTGGCATTAATACAGGAAAATAACAGAAATAATTTTTTAACAGTTCTACACATTTAAAAGATAGTTCTGTTGATAATGTTCTGAGTCGCACCTCGATTCCTGTGTTCAGTTTTGGGCCCCTCACTACAAAAAGGACATTGAATTACTCAAGCGTGTCCAAAGAAGGGCAACAAAGCTGGTAAAGGGTTTGGAGCACAGGTCGTACGAGGAACTGGGTTTTTTTAGTCTGTGGAAGAGGAGGCTGAGGGGAGACCTCAATTGCCCTCTACAGCTCCCTGAAAGGAGGTTGCAGAGAGCTGGGGATGAGTCTCTTTAACCAAGTAACAAGCAATAGGACAAGAGGGAATGACCTTAAGTTACACCAGGGAAGGTTTAGACTGGATATTAGGAAGCATTTCTTTAGAGAATGGGTTGTTGGGTGTTGGAATGGGCTGCCCAGGGAGGTGGTGGAGTCCCCATCCCTGGAGGTGTTTAAGAGTAGGGTCAACATAGCGCTGAGGGATCTGGTGTAGTTGGGAACTGTCAGTGTTATGTTAATGGTTGGACTGGATGATCTTCAAGGTCTTTTCCAACCTAGATGATTCTGTGATTCTGTGACATGTGTGAAATTCATGAGAGTGAAGTGGAAGGATTTTATTGCTGACCTGCATGACTTACTTGTGGCTTTGTCACTCATAAATAATGTATTCAGCCCCAACTCATGCCACTGAAACATTTATACCACAACACATCATTGTGTATGTTATATAAATATTTATTATGATGAATTATTAAAATGAGCTATGAATATTTATTCTTATTGCAGCATGAGTATATGCATGTATGTATATTCTGTGTTTATATAGATATGGACATACAAAATTATTTAGGTAGCTCTATACACATGGAGATACATGTGTATAGGATCTCCTATATATGTGTACTCTCATGTATATACATCCATCCATCCACATATGCACATCTGGATGTACACCCAGAGTTGTAATTCTGGAAGGCTGTAAACATGCTCTTTATAGATGTGCATTATTTATAAATAGAAGCATCCACATGAAAGGTGGAATTATGTACATTTAATATTTTTTTATTATCTATGATTAATTCTGACAGGATCATGACTTAGCTGCAACTATCATAACAAAGGCAGGGCAAAGGCCTCAGTTGTACAGTATCCAAGTCTCTGAGAACATGACGTCTTTCATTAGTTAAGATTTACAACACAGGAGAATTCTTTCAGCCACTGTTTTCACACGTTTGTCTGCTTATAGGAATAAATAAATGAATTACTGCGTAGCTTTTGTGATACCCGAAATGCATTTAAAGGAACAATGTTAGATTGTGATTCAGATGGCTCCCTACAACAGATGCCTGTTGAATGCTGGATGCTGGAGCCTCTCTGGGTACATCTATCTTATCATATCTGATTTCCTAGGCTGTTGGCACATTTTTTAAAAATTTGCCAGGAAATCATATGACAACAGAGAGAGACAGAATAGAGAGGAAGCTATGACCAGTGCTAGGGGAACACAAGTGAGGGAGAGAGCTTGGGAGCAAGACATGAGATTAATTTTGCAGTCTCTGAGAAACTTTTCATTGCACACCATGACATAAAACATTCCAAAGCAGGATGCACATTTGAAACATTAATAGGAACGCATTGAGCTCAATAGACAACCCCTTATTTCCCCATTTGCTATGTACAAAGCAAAGGATTAACACCACTGGCAATATTTGTGTCAGGCCATACTGATTAATTTAATATTCTGATTGGATGAGCAGCAGAGCTTTAATGGCTGTTAACTTTCTGGCAAGCAGTGCTGAGAAGGTGATAATGAGATTAACATTTGGAGGACCTGATTTGCTTTTGCGCTGTATTTAATTACTACTTTGACACCAACTGGTATGCACTATGGATTGTGCAGATATGCTGATAGATATCCATATTTGCTAAACTATAATATTGGCTTTAAATAAATGTGTTAAATTCTGTGATTTCAAAAATACTTTGCAGAAGACATGAAAAATATGTAATCTTATGCTCAATTAATAGCACCTTAAAGAAGATATTTGGAGTAAGCAGAATGCCTACAGGGAATGAAGAAAGGGATTGATAAGCAAAGAAATTTGTACATTAAATGCTAGGAAATATAGTAATAGAGTAAGTGTTGCCAAAAGTTGACTGAGCTGATCAAGCTGTCTTAGATTTTGCAAAGGAAATGAAAATAAATCTTACAAAGATCCTAAGCTCTATGAATAAAAGCAGAACAGAGCAAAAAAGGAGACACTAGTGCAATCAGGTCTGGGTAAAGATTTTGGCATTTCTTTTTTGCACTAAAAAAAGAAGCATGGTTTGGCTCACTCTTCAGGGAGATTCTGTAGGAGCTTAATAATGTCATGTAAAGCTTAGGCTGAATTTTGAAATAAAAAGTATTTAAGAATACAAGATAAACAACACAGAAAAAAGGCAGGCTCTCCCTAAACCAGCTCGTCATTGCTTAATCTGGCTTTCTGAACAAGTGGAAAGTGGTATTGACCAGCCAAGGATGAAAGGAGAAAAGACAACAGGTAAGGCTATCAATGTGGAAGGAATTTTTTAAAGAGATGGTCAACAATTTCTCTTGGGACTAGTCTTAGTGACTTTTAAAATAAGATGTTGCTAAAGGAAGGAAGATGACATTTCTTGAATGAGAATTTGACTTTATACATAAAACCTCATGTTGTTCTTACTTACCAAAGTTCTTACCAAAGAAGTTTACTAGGACTATAGCCCATTCATAAGCAGTCTGGAATTTGAGGAAGCATAGTGTTTTAAATGTTTTTCTTCTAAACACAAAATTTATACTTGTTTGCACAAAACCATATATATTTTTCTCAGTTTTCACTGGATGAGCAAACCATATATTTGATTATCTTTCCCTCCATGAATGAAACTCAAGAGACTCCTACTTCTAGACAGCTATTGTTTTGGACCCAACTTCAAGCTGAAACAATCATTGTGGAAAAAAAAAACAAGCACACTGGAACTGTTAATACATACTGAGTATGTCCTTCAGGACCATTCTTAACTCAATAGCAGATGTGTTGGAAAGCAGGAAATAGAGAGAGAGAATCCAATTGAAATATATACAAAAGCCCATTTTGCTGTGCTGCAACAGCAACTGTGGCTTACACGCACTGTGTAAGTTCATTTACACTGTTAGTGTAGTGGAAAAGGCCTTAGGCTAAATGGGAACCAGGTCCTTTTCTTCAGGTACTACTGTCTCTTTTGTAATAACTAATTGATAACCCTTGCAGCTCTCTTTTACTGATGAAGTAAGTGTGATCTAGGTGTCAAAGGTCAGGGTCACCAAAGGTCAGGGTCACCAAAAGAGACCCTGGGATGATTTTCTTTCTCTTCTATTGATTACTTGTGTTATATTAAGCATATTATTTATTTTCATCTCACATTTATAATATTTTCTTCCCTCAAAACTCTGAAAATTTTAATCAGTGTTCGGGGACCAATTATATGAGATGACAGCACTCATAGCTGGAGTGCTAGATAACAGCGAGCAGTACTGCTCTGAATTGGTGATTTGACTACTTTCCCAGCAGTTTTGTGGAAACCAATACTTTCCAAAGAGATCATCCAGTTTCAGCCTTTGCCACTGTTTCAGCTTTGATGTCAACTTCACAGAAGCCATTTGTCATAACTTCAAAGCTAAAACAGTCAAATGTCACAGACAGCCCTGAGCCAACTGAAGGAGGATCTATTGAGCCACTGTGACTAGATATGTAACACAGGAGGTTGTGCTAAAGGCTTCTACGGCATTGTTCAGGAAATCTGCCATCGTCCTTGCATGCCCGGGAACACGATGTACCTGCTGCACAAGCACAGCAAAAGGGCAATAAATCCAATGCTTTGTGGGATTCCTTGGATTTGATGTGCATGTGTAATGTTTTTACTTTATATAAATAAAATCATGAATTTTGTAATGTCCATAATGATAAATGATGTCCTAAATCTGATACTGATTAAGCCATCACTTTCTACACTTCCTTCAAATTCCTTTCTGAGTCACCACAGCTCAATTCTCTTCCAACTGCAAACCTCTTGGGAGCAAAAAAAGAAATAAATTTCAGCAAGTCAAGGATGAAACTAATAATCAATGATGATTAAGAAGTTGAGTCCACTTTGTTAGGTCTTGGACTTTTGGTTCAAGTCTTTGGTGCATTCCCAGGAAATCTTAAAACTGAAAAAAAAAAAAAAAAAAAAAAAAAAAAAAAAAAACTACAATACAGCTTTAAAGTGTCCAGACTGAATTGTGGTTCTTTCATGCCATAACAAGAAAATGGTCTAAATTTTTTTGAATGACTGCTGACTGACCAGAGGTAGAAGTCTTCAGGATTCTTTTACTGAAAAACCTGCCACAGATATTACAGAGAGATTTGCTGATTTGTTGAGGAGACCAAGTAACAGTTTAATGAAGGAATTGTAAACATCATGAATCTGTCTAGACCTAGCAACCAAACCAAGAAATACTATAAAGGGCACAATAACAGTGTTACAAATTTTAAGAAAATACTATTATTCAATAATACACAAAGGATGAGTAAATTTGCATTCGAGCAGTAGTATTACTGTGCTGAAGTGTCCTCATTGCAGATTTGTATTCCTAACGGTGCTTTCAAGTCACACTCTGGACATTACACATCTGTCTGCCCACTATAAACTCTTTTTTTTTTTCTTTTTTTTGTTTACTTCACTAATATTTGAAATGCAATCCAAGGCATCTTGCTTATTAAACTGGAGAGATTTCAAATTTGCTTTTGTACAATCGGAGCTAATTGTCTGAGACAATTTACATCCATCAGCACAGTATTTATGGCTTTCAGACTCAGTGTAAAATGAATAAATAAGAGAGCTGAAATCATTATTCTCCTTTATTACTGGAGATGTGCTGGCTAATCTGAGAGTAATTTGAATGCTAGAGACCCATCAAACACTGGACATCTGTCAAGCTCTAGCTTCAGCCACTAGTTCACAATCTGTGCCACTTAGCCTCCTCTCATTCTATCCTGAACATTTCCTCGGCAAAACCAAAAGTTGGAGTTATTTATCATGTGTTGTTTTTTATTTTCTTGTTTGAGTAGTTATTTGGAAAGATTTATAATTTTACTTTTTGGTTAAACCTGGTTAAGATATAATTTTCATGCTGTTGGAGAGTGATAGTTTGGTAAATTTTTATGAGAATTCTAAGATTTTATTGTTATGTTAGTGTCATTATCAGGTAGGACCCAGAGAAAAAAAGACCATCTGTCAGTTGCCACTGTTTCCTTCACCTTCACACATGTTGTACCTGCTGTATACAGAGCCACAGAACTGTGAAAGGGAAACAACAAATGTAAAATTGAGGAGGAAAAAAAAGAAAGAAAAAAATAAAATGGATACAGGTCTAGGAAGGAGATCCTAAAAAATATCTGTGGGAGACAGATAGACTTAGCGACAGAGGAAGCAACATTTGAGAGATATAGGGAATATAAAGTTTCCAGATATCCTGGCAAGAGAGAAAAAGAAACCAGAGTGACAATGTTTACAAGAAAGAATTTGGAACTGATTGGAGAAAAGTAGGGGGAAAAAGAGGAGACATGAAAAAAAGGGAACTATAATTGGGAATGGAAAAGGAAACATATAGAGAAAATGAGGTAGCCAGGAGTGGGACCTCATAAGAAAGGAAGTGGAAGAAAACAGGCTGCAAATCCATACCAAAGATGCAGAAACATTCAAGTAGGGAGAAAAATATTACGTTACATGAAACAGAATTTTGATTTTTCATTCAGAAGAAGATAAACAGCGTTATACTCAAGCAAAACTGAAAAAACACAGCTGCAGATGTTACATTTACTTTTGTAATGCTTAGTTTGTATCAGAATTTCTACAGCAGTATATATTATACTCTCCCTATTTCTTCCCCACTTTCTCCAGGGCAATAGATGTCGATATATTGGAAGATATCCTAGCAGGAATTGCCACGTGTGCATCCAACACTTTGACATTGTGTTGGGCTAAAGCTGCAGAATTTGGATAAGGAGCAGGCAGTCAAGAATCACCTGGCATCAGAGGAAGCTTCCTTCCAGGGCCACAAAAACTACAGAATTCCTCATGTCTGATACCAGACAGCCTACATAAATCCTCAGATTTTATGCCAAAACTCTGGATATTGTTACACACAGATCACTTATATGTTGAGCAACTGAAGTGTGTCTGTGTCTCAGTATCATTTAGCAAGGAGACCATATTGTGTTATTATCATCTCATGAGATATGCTAAACAGCAGGTCACAAGGTGGTTTTTTTTAATATCACTGACTATTCTGTTTAATTTTATCATGCCCCCTTCTACTAATTCCCATCCAAAATAAACCATCTTATTATTTTTATGCATGTTATCAATTTCTTTGCACACCTTTAATCATTGTTGCTGCCCTTACCTAAATTATCTTTCATTATTCTGTCTGAATAGACTGGATATTGTGTTCAGGACTGAACACGGTAGTTTGGATGCAGATCTACCATGGAGATATATGTTGTATTATTTACAGCTATCAAGTATTGCTTCTTAAGTAATCAAAAATACCACTTGGAGAATCCATGATGAAAATGTCCATAAGGAATTCTCACTCTCATGGGTTATGAAAGTGCCTTCTGTAGGTTTGTTCATATTAGCAAGCTTTTCCATAAATGTCCAAAGGCCTAAACAAATGTTTCTGCCAAACTTTGAAACACAGGATAATTTTACCACAGTTAATACCATGTGCATCTTTTACTCCTCCCTCTAGCAAAGCTTACCTATGCCTATTAGTCATAAAATTTACAAAATTCAGGAAAGTTGTGAAACTAAATTTTCTTTAGGAATATGCAAACATGCCTATAAAATGTAAAATAAAATACTAAATTAAGCTGAGCTAGAAACTTGTTTCCTTAAACTTAATCTTATAACATCTAAAATCTAGTTTGCTTTGTCTTCAGTATAGTTTGAATGCAGACTTCTCCCCAAAACTAGAAGATGCTTTACAATGTAATTACTATGTTGATATGGAATCATAAAATTCATATGTTTCCATATCAACATAGTAATTACATTGTAAAGCATCTTCTAGATGATATGGAAAGAATTGAATATTATACTGCCTTGTAGGAACTGTAATTGGGTCTTTTTAAATTAGGATGTGCATTTCAGAGGAGCAATGCGTAGTCTGATGTCTAACATCTTGCTTGGAGGTTCTAGGTCACATTTTGGTGTCATCATTATCTATAGTAATGTATTACAGACCCTAATTTTCATAAGTGTTTCATGTTTCTCTGTACATGTAAACAGTACCAAGAAATTTTCCTGGTGGTGTTCATCCATGTTCTGTAATATGGAGGTGTTGAGATGGTAGAGCAGTTACTGTATTTGGACTGAAGCCACCCAACATTCTGCCAGACAGTTTGCGAAAATTTCCTGATGAGAGTCTGCATGATGCTACTGTCTTATGGAGGGTAAGAGAAGGTAGCAGTATGACTGCACTAAGTGTCATCCAGTTGGCTGCAGCACCAGTGAACTGATATTGAAGTCCCAGGTATATTACACCTACTAGTATAGATGTAGCATGTGTACTGCTTAATGTACTACACTAAGGAATAAACAGTTATTTCCAAAAGAGATCTCTGTGAAAAGGGAAGGAAGCAGTCATATCTCCTTATAAGTGAGATGAAGGACTGACATGTTTTGAAAACCAATTAGATGCATCAAAATAAATTGCTTGATTTTTACAGAGCTAAGCTTACAAGATATATAGCCCTTCTCAAACCTGATCAGTAAATATCACAAGACAGGAATAGAAAAGAAAAAAAAAACAACCTTGGATTTTGGATAATCTTGAAAATAAACAGCCTTGTTTTGTTGAAAATTGAGTTGCTTTGATAATACAGCCCCAAATTTCTACAAGAAATCAGCTGAATGGGGAAATAAATCCTGTTTCCTGAATCCCACAGATGTACTGCTGACATCTGCAAATACAATCTCTCCTACAGGGTGAAGGGTGTATATGACTCAGATTATCCACTACTAAAATATAATCCATGTATTTTTTAACTTACTATAGTTAATGTGCCATAAGACTTAATTTGCAGTATGTAAAATGCTTTGAGATTTTGAATGATTTGGAAGTGTGACATCGCTTTTTTAACTGCACCTCTTTAATTACAGTCCTTCAGCAGTGAGATTACAATGCAAAATATGTATGAGATTTTTTGTGAACTGTTGTCTTTTATTTTCAAAAGTAGATAGCTCTATCTTTTGCTGGAAATAAAAATGAACAAAAAAGGAAGAGCTTAGCAAATCTGTTTTGCAGATGATTTTCCACTGAACTCAAGCATTTACACCATTGTAGCTGTGATCAGAATATGACAGATTAAAATTCATTTTAGCACAGATTGATGCCACTTTGGTGACCTATGCAAAGCATGGAAGAGAGATGACTAATAGTAATCTCTGTTTGAGAAATGATGTGTCGGGTACAGTGTGAAGCAAATGATCCTCTGAGGTTGTACATCAATTAGACATGTGCAATAATTGTGCAGGGATAAGGATTTTTGAATGATTTTTAAAATAATCAGGAAGTCTTCAAAACCTGTGCAGTAATAGACTAGATCCTGCAATTCTCAGTGTTCACTGATTCATATCCTCAGGTTATGATCTGACTTTAGCTGATCTGCAGACTAACAGTAGCTGAGGGTCTGGCCTCAAAGCTAATTATGTGCATGTTTTTTTTTTCTGCATCAGACACCAGGAATTATGTTTTAGGTAGTGGTCAGGAGCAGCTGCTTAGGGAAAGAGTATAAAATCAAGATAAATGTACTTTCCTTCTACCTTCTGGCAAATAGTGTTGCATCTGAAAATAGACCCTGCAATGATTCTGCTAGGTGCCAAGCAAAGGAAAGAGATCTCTCTGGTTGGATGTACCATATAATGAAACTTTATAATGATGTTAGTATTTAGCTGTGCAAATTAGTCCCAGGTTCTGGTCCTCCACTTGTCCACATCACATAAATTTTAGTTTATTCCCATCTCCAATATTGGAATGAGCAGTTTAGTTCCTTCTAAAACGAATCGCAGATTTTGGTTCCTGGAAACCTTTTGCATTAGGCTGATCCCACTATTGCCCAGTATGGAAAATGCCATACAAGTTTCGGCTCCCTCCGTCCTACACAGTCCTCTAGAACCATTCCACTCTCAAAAATTTGCAAACATTCAAATGCTATAAATCAGAGTATGTCACATGTACTGGTAGTAGACAGTAAAAGTGGAAAGGAAAGTGGTATCAACAGTGTTTCCACTCTTCTGTATTTGCATCTAATGTAGGAATATGTCTCAGCTATATTTCTAAATACATTTAGAGAAGGAATATTTCAAATCAAGATTACATCTAGTGAAATACCAAGAGGCTACCTTAATACTGGATTCTTTGGTTACTTGTGTTAGGCAGATGTCTTTTCATTATCCTTTATTGCATAGACTGGTCTTTTGGTGATAACTAAAGCTGGGGATTAAGGCTCTGGTGTCTACTGATTTGAAAGCAAATCTATAGCAGGATTTTGTGAGGTTCAAGGAGTTAGAGAGGGAGCTGGTGCTAAAAATTCATTAGATTCTCTTTTTGTATAAAGATTAGTCCTTATAATAAAAGTTTCCAGGTTAGAGTAGAGTTTGGGAATATAACATCTAATTAATCTAATTCATTACTGGGTTCCCCAAGGCCCACTAGCTAGAAAGAGGTATTCAGAATTTCTAAACCCTTCTGTTTTCCTGTAATCTACTGTTAACTTTTACAGGCCCTGGAGAAAGAGAGTGGGTTACTGATGATGGGAATCAAAGTTGTTTTATTTTTATTTTCTTTTTTTTACATTTTATTTTATTTTTGGTATAGTTACCAATCCATGTGGCATCATAATGATTGGTTTAGATTTGGGATAAAGGCTTAGTAAGAGCCAATCACTCTGATACCACTAACTTTAGAGCTAGGACTGAGATTTCATGTAGAATTTGGGAATATAAAGATTCAAAATTTCAATTCATTACTCCAGTGTTAGAAGTTAGGAAGAGGGAATTCTGTCTGCAGAAGACAGTATCACGTGTTTCATTCACTGCAGGCTGTAAGTAGAGACTGGAGTAGAGTGTGAGTTTGGGGAGGGACTTGGGAATAAACCTTCAAAATTCTATTTTATTAACAGTCACTGAAGGGCCCACAGAATTAGGGAAAGGTCCAATGAGTCATGTTCTCTTTTAAGGTACAATTGGTCCTTCAATAATTAAAGTTAAGTATAATTAAGGTTAGAATTCAGGGGTGTTGTTAAGGTTAGAATTTGAGAATGCACACATTCAGAGCTGTGATTACTTCTGGATTCAAAAGTGCCTGCAGGGCTAGGAAGAGGGCATGGTGTTAATAGGATCGAAATAATAGGATCTCATTTAGCTCAGGGATTTATTTCCTGGCTCTAATTACCATTATAGTAAGGATAGGGTTAGGAATAAAAAGGGCTTGAAAAATCTGTATTTTCCAGTTTACTAGTGAGGCTTGCAAGGACTGCAGAGTCATGCAGGAAGTTGGTCTCTTCATAGACAATGTTTACAAGAACTGTGGGAGTGGTTAAGGGTCTTATGGTTACAGTTTGATTATCTAATTCATTTGGGAGATTTTATTTTAATGTATACTGTAGAGTTCAATAGTTTAGGAAGCTGTTTTTTATCAGACCTACCCTCTTCTCCGTGGGCCTTCCCACTCACAGGATGTGAGGGCTCTGCACAAGCTTGTAGGGTTTGGGAATTATAAGCTTCATTGGTCTGCTTAACCAACATACGTGCTAGAATTTGCAGAATGAAAACCAGGGTTAGTATTAGTAAGCACCATGGCCTCATTTTTCTTTAAGATCATGGATAGATGCTTTCACCATGGGCTTAAGTTTAAGGTGAGAGTAGTACCAGCATTCAGTCTGGGTGCTCACAGTGGTGGAGAAAGCACATTGAGAAAGATGATGGTGGCAGTTCTTTTACAGCCCTAGTACTGTCGTACTCTCAGTGACCATCATCAGGGCTCATTCTGGTGGTGAAAGTAGTGGTGATGACGGTGGTCTCCTTTTCAGGTTGGACAGGAGTGCTGGCATTGGCGATATCCATAGTTGAGGGTAAGGGGTAGAAGTGCAGTATGCAGGTAAAAGTGATGATATACGGGTAGAACCCCAGAGTCCCCTGCTGCTGTCCCACATCACAAGAGGTAAACCTGGTACTCCTTTCTCTCCTCACTCTGTACCCACCATGGAAGTGTACTCTTCAGTGCAGGGTTGGAGTCAAGGTCCATGAGAGCTGAGGGCAATAGCATGTTTTGCAGAGGCCAGTAAGATGTGAAGGGGGCTGATCCTGAAGTCTGCCATTTCGTTCTCATGTGATGGACCAGCCAGTGCCTTGGAGATAGGGATAAAGGCATGGATTTGGTATGGGTAGTTGATTGCCAGGTGTATTGGGTAACGTGCTAGCCTGACAAGAAGGAATCTGACTCGTTACAGCCACATCTCCTCTTGAATGTGATGTGGAGGTTCCCTCTGAGTGCATAAGAGTAAGAGGTAGATTTGGGTCAGGGTTTCTAAAGCTGTCTTTCCTGAGACCAGATTTGCTGATGTTTGGGATGGTTCTGAGAGTGATTTAGAGGTTAGTAATCCTCATTTCACCTCTTAAGGGTAGACAGCAGGTCACTATGTTTCTTCAGAAGATCCTGACCATCTTTGATTAGCATTAGGATTCTGTTCCATTACTTTAAATCATATAAGCTATTGTAGTCTCTTCAGACACTCTGAAATAAGAAGCAGGTGATGACCAGGGTAGTCCTGTTCAGTTTGCTTGTGTAAAGCTTAACTGCGAAGTTAGAAAGAGGTGAAGGTTCCAGGGAAATCTAGATTTTTGCAGTTTTAAGAAAACTGTGTTTGAGTCATAAAATGGAATATATCGTCTATGGTCTCAATCACCCCAGGTACCGAGCCAAGCATTTGTTTCAGGTTGTATTACAGGCATCTGTCACTTCAAAAGACCAGTGTATTTTTCTTGAAACTCAGAGAGTACTTACAGGGATTTAGAAGACCAGGATCTGTGAAGCCATTCATCACATCTTCTCTAAGGATTGGTTGACATGCTCTAAGGTTTGAAGGCAAAATTGATGTTTATGTTGTGAGTGGGCTATAAAAAGATATAGCAACGCAGTGTATGGTTATATTTTTGTAAAGGATTTTGAGGTAGGAAAAGGACTGATCTTGAAGACTGCCATTATATCATCTTTCAGGTGATGGACCCATCAGGTCTGTGTTATAAGGTTTAAACACAAAGGAGACCTAATTAAGGTCAGGACTTGGAAATGTAATCCTTTAGGGAACTGGTTCTGAGGGTGTGCTGGATTTAGGAGACGAATCATGTTACACACCATCAAGGCCACACCTGAGCAAGTTCTGGCAGATGGAACCTTCAGGAGGTTTAAGAATATGGTGAGGATTCAGCTCAGAGTTTGCGTTTTTGTGCCATGATTCAGTGGGTTTTAAGATTGAGTCAGAAGCTCTGTGTCCATCAATACTATGAAGACATCTTCTATAAAGAGCTGGTTCAAGTAAGTGGGGATAAAGTGGCCAAAGCCAGATGAAAGAGACAATTTAATAGAAAAATACTTTTGATATTTAGAAAATGTGTCAAAACATCTTACTAGATGTCTCATATGTCATAAGCCCATAATTACAATTTTACTGGTTACAAAACAAAATTTAATTAAGGAGCAGCTACAAAACTAAGAAAACTGTAATTGTTGATAGGAGAAAGTAATGCAAGTCAGCTGATAAATTTATAGCACATGAGAAAATACATATCACCAGCAGAGTGAAAAATAATAACTTCAAACAACTCCTCACTATAATAATAAAAATGGGCTCTTTAATAGGTTAAGAGATGGCAGAATTTCTAACTCTAACAATGCAGGAAAGTTCTCTAGGGAACAGATATGGACATATCAAATTAAATACCTTTTATGTCAGTAGAAATCTAATAGGAATATAGCATTTACTGAATGGAGTAGAAATTAACAGGATGAAACTATAAACAAGGTGTCATTACTGAGCTCTTGCATTAATAATTGGGTTCCATTGGTAGTGTTATGCTATATTTAATGGCTTGGAAGAAAACATGAAAGTTATCTAGTATTACAGATGATGCAATGATTGAGGACAGGTGACCAGTTCAGCATAATCTGAATCGCTTGGAGATCTGGCAACAAGCATGGTGGTATACCTAAACACAAATTTTTGCAGATAATAATAGAAAGGGTAGGCTACGCTTGGAAGGACTGGGGGTCTCTCTCTGCAAAACTAAAGATTCCAAAAGAACTTTGGGGACCATGGTAAAAATGTAAGCAAATATGTGCACTTGATGCAGCAGGGCTAGTGCCAATGTTACAGCGGAATCTAAAGAGAAAAATGTCTTATTTCCATGCTTGTCACACTTTCAAAAATTTCTTGCATAATGTATTAGCTCCCTTGTTATCATCATTATATTTTATTTTATAAACTTATTCAGTTATACATATATTCATTTTGAACAGACAAGTTCATCTTTTGCAGAGAGATTCTGTGGTACAATGTGTTTCTTTCCATCTCTGCTCTCATCGACTGTTTAGATAATTTCAGTGATAGGACTGTATTTTTCCCTTTCTGGTTAAAGAAGTCAAGCTAATGGGAAAATAAAACCCACAATGTTTCCAAAAAAGGTCATTTGTCTTCACTGTTTATAGTTCACAATAAATACTGACTGCAACTATTGAGAGGATAAAATATTATCTTTCCTTATTTCATGGAAATAATAACTGCTCTAACATGCTGGAACTCAGATATTTACTTTCAGGAGTAAAAATAATGATAATATCACTTTTTTGTATTATACTGAAATCATATTCCTGCACGTAAGCTTCATTTTTCTTATAATTAACTATCATGAAGTATTTAAAATGTATCAAGAAGGCATCTGGAATAACAGTTTTACTGGGAGAAATGTTTCTTCAAAAGGTTCCCCACCAAGTAAGTTGCCATCTCAGGCTCTTGCAGCTCTGCATATCATAGTAACATTAAGGTTCAGTGAATGAATATTGAACTTTCTACAGCATTCCTTAAACAAAATGTATAGTGGATGAAATTTTTTAAACAAGATTTAACAGATCCCATTCAGTTCTAAACTGCAATTTCCTTTGTACTGGATGTGTTGAATTTGTAGGACAGCTTATTGCTTTAGACAATCACGATGACTTTCATTGAAAAGAAGAGCAGTCAGTCAGTACCTGGCAGAGCAGGTTCAGGGAGCAGTGCAAAACATTTTCATATGTATGACTCACTCACCCAAGAAAATAAGAGTAACCTGAGGGTATGCTGACTGCAAGGAATTTTGACACTGCTGCATCCATGCCATGACAGAGGTGAAACTCTCCAGCTCAGCACCAGAACAGTGAAAAGGAAACAGAAGTTACAAGGTTGGCAGGATCAGTGAAACTAGTGGCACTCGAATTAAAGGGAAGACGGCTCTTACTTTTAATAAAAAGACAGAAGCTAGAGACAGGTGAATCGTTTCAGGCACAGAAGGTCCTTTTCTATAACTTGTCCATTTCTAGCTCTGAAAGTGAGCAGATTTCTCTGAGACTCTTCTCTGACCAGAAGAACCGCTAAACCCTGTGTTCCCTGTCTTTGACATGAAGACAAAATCCACTATTTAAAAAAAGTTTATGTCTTACTATTAAAAAGGCAATATTTTTAGCACTAACAGTAGCAAGCAAAGTGAAAAGCCTTCGTGTAAGATTTTCATTCATTTTTGTATAATGTGAAAATCCAAACAGGCAACAGTTTTCGGGTGAAAAAGGAACAAATAGTCACACAGAAGATCATTCCACTTTTGGAGATGCAGGCTTTTGGGCCCTATTTATTCAAATCATGGATCATAGATTTAATTAAAATGTGAAGAATTATGATGTGATTGACTTATATATTTGATTTTACCGATTAGGTTTTGACAGAATAGTGAGATGTGAATAGAAAGCACAAATATAGTATTCCAATTATTCAGGAGTGATTGTTCCTCTTCTTTTCCTTGTTTTTGTACAGCATCAAACCCAGAAATATCTATTATTTTGCCTGCGCTAGGGACTCCACAGAAGATACTGACAGTTTGATCCTTTGACATTTAAATGAATAAGGCAAAAGCAGACTACCGTTATTTTTGCTCTGGCTTTAGACTTGACAATAAGAGATCAAAGAAGTTATAGAAGTGTGAAATGAAGGAGGTGGAGGGGAAAAAAGAAAGGAAAGTAATGATATTGAATATTCAGCCATCAAGCATGATTAATACAAGTGATTTAAGGGCAAAATCTACAAAATAATAAAGCTTTGACTGTTTTCCTGATATGGCTGTTATTAAACATGAATCAATAATTGAAAACACGCTTAGATCAGTCAAAACTTTGCAAGTAATAATAGAGTGTAAGGTTGATTACGACAAGACATTTAGACTGAATAAGACCTTCTTTTTGGCTAGTCATAAAGAGATCAAAAGCACAAGCCTAGAAGGACTGATAGCTAAATGTTAATATTACACTCAATTTATTTGTAGCAAGGTCAACATTATTTTAAAGTTCTTTATTAGTGATATAATTTATCCAGAGCAGTACAAAAACATTTATGTGGAGAAGTGAAAGGGTGGCAAGTAGCCTAGCTGTGCTTTAATGAAAACGAAAGAAGGCTGAGCAGGGAATGCATCTGGAATGTACCAAAGGAAACCAGGAAGACCATGGCAGACCACATCAAGCTGCCTGCAGAGAAAAAGACCAGTTTCCAAAAAAATAACCCCAAATCCAAACATATAAATCAACCAACAATTGTTTTGAAGGTTAACAATTGTTTTGAAGGTTCCTCACCTTACTCTCCCACAAGGTTATTTCATTCTAAGGATAAAATTTTCCTGAAGCTAAATGATTTTGTAACTGACTTTGGTCCTATTTGCCTTCTAATTTTCATATGGAAATAACAGCTTCATCATTCTAGTATGTAAATACTGTTTATAAGCAGAATTATTCTGTTGTAATGAATCCTACCAGTTATGAACACAAAACCCATCATTCTCACCCCCAATATTCTGATAACTGAAACATTTTGAACTACAGTTTTCATTGCCTAAGTGACTCCATAGAGAATGGAGGAGGGAGCTGTATATTAAGGTGAAAATCCTGTTATATCTTTACTGTGGTTTGTTTGGTGTTTTTTTTTTTTTAATGTCTATTTTTGTGGCATGCTCCAGATATACTGGATGAGTGCCCAAATAACTGGAAAAAAATTACTCATTAAGGATTTCCACAAAACATTACCTTTTTCAGCAAAAAATAAGTTATTACATTGTTAGGAAGGTGAAAGGCAGGAGGCAAAGTAAAAGGAATGAAATAGGGTGGACATGCTGGATCCTGTTAACTCCTGAGTGCTGTCACCAAGGAGCTGTACAGCACATGTAAACTCAGTTTGGTTTAACATGTTCTATGTGTGTGTGTAGTGGAGAAAATTAGGTTCAGCTGATCTTCAGCTTGGGTCACTATTTGCCCCACTGCAAATGACATCAAATGTTCCTGAGTGAGACAGTAGCACTCAAACCTACAAAGCAGCCACGTAAATGATCACACAAGACGAATGATGGCTGGGCAGGTTTGAGAGAGGTGGAGAGCTATTGGGAGAGGACAAAAGACAGCAGAACAGAGGGAAAGAATAATCAGTAAGCAACCCTGGAACACTTCAGAATGACTGACAGCTCTGAGTCTGTGAAGGGGACAGGACAAGATGACAACAAAGGCAGATATGAACTTCACTGGATAGCAACAAGTGGGAACAGTACACTGTGCCCAGAATAGTCCAGTTTTGGGGCATCTAGCAGGAAATACTGCCATTTGGATGTTACCTGTATTTGGGAATGATGCTCTCTGATTTACAAAATCCAATTTTTCTTGCTTCTTACTACTAAGAATATTATATTTGTATTAATCAGGTAAAACAATTATAAGGTGTATAGTATTTGAAAAAAAAAATTAGATGATGAACTAATTTTGTATATCTGCTTTTTAGAAAACCCTGATTTTAAAGTGATATGGATTTTCTAAGACTTCAGGGAGATTGCAGTAGCAATGGAGGAACATGAATATTTTTTCTAATTTTATTATAAATTAAAGCCTAAACAAAAATATAAAGAAAATATATATTTTTTTTCTTTTTTCTTTTTTTTTTTTTTTTATTCAAGGCTGAAAATAGATAGGCCTTCAGTATACACTCAGTCATACAAACTTCTTACATTCTTACAATGAGTTTTTTATTTTATTATTGTTATTACTACAGGTACTGAGTTGGGGTTTTTTGTTTCTTTGGGTGCTGGTTTTTTTTTTTGTTTTTTTTTTTTTTTGCTTTATGGCTGCTTTCAGAAAGCATATCAATCTATTTTGTCTGTCATGTTGCTTATTTGAGAGAAGACTCTAAATCGGTCCAAACCAGTACCACTTTTTTGTTTGTTTTTTAAAAAAGACATACATTTATGTCTGGTTAACTTGCATGGGATCACACAGTATCATCAAACTTCAATTCTCTTCTATGGGCACATCAGGATCTCTGTCTACTGCTGCAAAATGAAGCTGTTCACAATTAGAAGTAGTCAGCCAATATAGATAAAAGGATTTCTGGGTGACCCAATCCATTAAACAATTTCCAGCTATACTTCTCACTGCCACCCGGGGCAGTGAGAATTCCACATGCGGTGACAAGTTGTCATGTTAGTGGATAATATATTCAAGTTCCTTGTACATGGACAAAAGAATAAATAATTGCTTTTAAGATTTTCACTAAAACTAACAAAATGTTTAAGCTCCCAAAGTTTGATTTTTTATTTTTATGTACACAAATTCTGCTTTATAAAACATCTGTGTCTATGTCATTGTTTGGATATAAATGCTGGTGAATGTGTTCTTGAAAGAAATATTTCTACACAAATATTTGTATATAACATAACCTGCAGAACTTTTGCCTGAAAAAGTGTTTGGGGAGCTAAGTACTTCAGCCTATTCATGGCTTGCACATTAAAAGACAAAATTTTTTGAGCTTCAGAATTAACTCAAAATTTGATCTCTGCATACAAGACACAAGTTGTTGGAAAGGATTTCATTTCAGGATACAAAAGAATGAAAACCAGAGGTTTGGGAACAAAGAGCTTTGTAAGAACATTTGCACACTTTTTAAATTCCTTTTTCCCCTTGAAATGAAATCCTCCAGTTTTACGTTTTATAAAAGTTATTTAGATAATTATAAATTCTTCACAAACTTTGTTCCAAAGAAGGCCACTATTCAGCAAAAAATGTTCTCAACAGAAGAGTTTTGTCTATCCTGTTGTCAAAAGACAGAAAACCACCATGATTTTCCTTGGGATAGACTAATTATTTGTCTAATTTGATCTTTACTTTTACTACTGACAATGTCATCCTTGGCATAACCACTCATAGAAGCCTTTAATACAGCAGCACAAGCATCATTCTCTGGCTGTGGTTTCCTCTAGCCGGTACTGCACAATGTCCCATTTCCACTGTTAGATGATCTGTTTTTTCTAAGCTAATGGGTAGGAGTGTTGTATTCCTCTGAACCTCATTCATATCTGGGACAGACTCCTAAGAGCAGAGGCTTTGTGACATTTCAGTACAGTAACAGAAAAAGAAGGCATTTTTGACCTTTTTGCATATGTGATAACATGAAAAAAAGGCCTCTAGTTCAGAAACAGTGTAAGAGTTTCTGGATTAGTAACACTGCTGTGCATGTATATTGGTGTATTAGTGTGCTGCATGGAGAAAAGCTTAGTAATGTGATATTATTGACCACCACACCACAGTCAAGTTAATTTTTCTTTTAGCTGTAGAGCTGGAACTGTTAGTTCTGGGGACTGTATGATTAATATATCCATCGAAATACTTACATAAAACAGAAAATAGGCTGATTTCTAAAATATTTGCTAATAATTTGCCAATCTTTCACACAGATTGCTGAAAAGCTAAGTAATTAAAAATAAATCCATGGTTATGCAAGTCATGGTCGGCCAGGGGAAAGAGAAATGGTAAATGTAAAAGAATAAAAAAACCCCATGGTTTGTGTATGTATGCTTTTATATATATGTGTGTGTGTGTAAATACACACTAATGTGAACTGCTGGATAATGCTGCAACTGCTCTAAGTTCATTATGACTGTGTAGTAACAGCCTTCCTTGAGTAAAGGTACGGAGACAAACACAAACTTTTGGTGAGCAGTGAGGTCCTTCCATCAATTGTGAGGGTGAGAACAGATTTGTGGCACAGAGCAGTATCAAGGGAAAACCTGCAGCAGGGCTGTGACTGAAGCTGTCTCCTTGTTTTCAGTGCCTGGGGGAGATTTGAAAGCTACTTCTGTGGTGAGAAAGGGTGAGTTACTAATGCTGTGTCAAGGGAGCCAGGGCTAACCAGAAGGTGCAGCTTTGTCAGTGAGTCCAGGAATGTTTTTCCTGGCAGATTGGTGCTTTCAGAACAGCAAAATCTGAACTTTTTGGTCTGCATTGCAGAGATGTTCTGACTGACCACTGTGTCCAAGACCCTGTCACATGAAAAGTCCTCTGTGCCCCCAAATCGTTTATAAATAGACAAGTGAATTACCTATAGTCTATCTTTGGAAGTTATCCCAGGGAACATGTGCAATATTTCTCCCAGATGGATCTTTTCTCTTGCAAGAAGGCAAGGAGTCGGTGCTGTGCTGGTTCAACATGTGGAGCTGGGTAGCCCATAATTGACAGGTAAAAAAGAAGGATACAGAATTCATTAGACAGCTTGCTTCTGCTTTGCTTCCTAATTTATCAGGTGATAAAAGCACCTAGGATGATAGTTCAAGTAAGACCATGGATAATAGTGATTCCAAGTCTTAAAAGGATTAAATGAGCTATGCTCTACTAAAACAAAATGGGGTAGCCTCTGCCAACAGCTATACTCTTGCATTTGCTTGGAAGCCAGGAGGACTGTGTGATATTACTGCCACCAAATTTAACCCATTGAATATAAATCAAAGAGGAAGTTTCAGATAATGGCTAAATATCTCAGACAGATTAAATCCATAAAGCTCCACAGGAGCCAAGAGATGTGAGCAGTTTTATACCCCATAAGAGTGTTGGCAGCAACGTTTCAAAGGAAGGACAGAACGATGCCTGAACTTGGAAAAGGCTGGGATAACACCCTCAATGGAGTTGTGTGAAGGTTGTGTTCCAAATGAAACCTCTCTCTCTCTCTGTCTCCACTCTTCTTTCTTTCTTTCTTTCTTTCTTTCTTTCTTTCTTTCTTTCTTTCTTTCTTTCTTTCTTTCTTTCTTTCTTTCTTTCTTTCTTTCT
>NW_020799097.1:18678920-18770940 GCF_003259725.1 Athene cunicularia
TTCCTTCCCTCCTTCCTTCCCTCCTTCCTTCCTTCCTTCCTTCCTTCCTTCCTTTCTTGAAATTGACCAGCAAATTGGGTCTTAGACTGTACAGTGAGCATTTCTGCAAAGTCTTTAACCATAACACCTTAAAGCCGTTTTCTGTGACAGAATGAAGAGACACAACAGCTCTCCAAGGTAGCTATTTTATTAGCACTGTTTTAAACCTGAATAAAGACACATAAACATTATGCATTAAAGACCTATACATTAAAGTACCAACATGGTGTTCCCCAATGGCTCTGCTTTGTACCTAGCCTTCTCCGTGACTAATTTGGATCCAAACGCTAATCCAGTTATGTAATGTGAGGTCTATCATACTTTAGAAACCTGAAAATTAGGTGTTCACAACAAATTTTTTATTCATTCTCCCACTGTGGACAAGGAAGAGAGATACACTTTCAAAGGAATCCTAAGATATGTATTGGGTATCTAGGATTTGTAGGGTGAATTGTCTCCAGGAGATTAAAATTTTTTACTTTAACTGCAGATAGGGCCTCAGAAAGCCAGCTTAGATTTGGGATGTACATAAATATAACTGAGGCAGATATAATCTTAAAACTCATCAGTCAATGTCTTTATGATGACCCTCTCTTAAATTTGGGAAAGAAACTCGAATTGTAAAACTTCAATTTCTTACTGTGTTTTGGTCATTGATTACCAGTATGCTGTGATTGCATTGCACAACTCTGCTTCCCTGGCAAAATGGGAAAAAATAATCCAAAAGGCCAATGCCTCAATTTTATAAATACCACAGTAGTTCTCAGATCAAATAGTTACAGTAGCAAAACTGACTGTAGAACACTATAGACCAGTGTGCTACAACTTGAATATGTATTAGTGTAGAGGTACTGGCACTTCCATCTACATGGGATTAGTTCTGGATAAAAGCCATGCAAGTCATTAAACAGAACAGTAGCAGCTGAAATGCAAAGTTGCATGGGACTGAGTTGGTAAATTTTGCAATCTCACCTCTGTAAGGTGTCTGTTTTTATCAACTTTATAAAGCAATTGAGGAAAAAAATATGTGGCATTTCAGAGGTTGACTCAGCTGAATGAAACAAATAGCATAGATTATTTACTGTAGCTCTTGATTTGTGAAAATGTATTGCTCAGAGTGTGCTCCCTTCTCTATTCTTGGTATTCTCTTCTCAATTTCTTCAACTTATTTTAGACATTTAGATGCGAATTTCAATCTTTTGTTTGTATAGTATGTTTCATCATACCAGAGCACTTCACAAATTTAAGAATGAAAGCAGAAATTCTGAGCCAAATTGCAGCTGGCTTTTCTTACCCACGCAGGGCCAGACTTTTCCTCCTGCTGCAATGCATGCAGTCCTCTGACTGCAAAGAATATTATATACAAGTACCACCTGGACAAAGAAGTGGCCAGAAAGAGAAAATGTAATTGTATGCTGCTTTATTTGACATCAAGTGAGTGCTACCTGCACAGAGGAGTATATAAACAATTATCTTCTCTTTATACTGGTATCATTTTCCTTGTAACAAGCTCATAAAATCCCCAGACTTATCACTAATATGTCTATCTATATATGTGTGTGTATGTGTCTATGTACATATAGATATGCGTACTTTCTTCTAAGCATCATTTAAAATAAAAATACTAGACAATCTTCCATCAAGGTCTGCTGTCAATAATGTGTAGCAGTAACACATAGCAGTTTAGGAAGAGAGTATTCATTTGCTGTTGAAGCAATTAGGGGGGGGATTTTAGAGAGGTGAGATGTGATTACCTCTTACAAACTGGGTAACAATGGTTTCATTAATTTCATTTTAATATTGTCTTTCATTGCAACAGCTCTGCAGATTTTTACAAGTGTGAATTTTGAATTACCCACTGTCTGGAAAACGTAATTTATAACCTTTTAAGGTTAGCCTAAAGTAAAAAGAACAATACATATGAGATTATGCTATAGACTTGGAGGAGTTTCTGTCTTTCAGTGTTCTGTGCAGTGTTCCATTTCAGTGTAGTTCTATTGGCTAAGAAGTATTTTCAGTGCTCATTAAAGAGACACCTAATAGCAGTGAAAATCCAGGAGATTGTATGTGCACATAGTGTGCTATTCATGTGGCTTCTCTGATAGAGAATTTGGGTATTCCCTGTTGTATATCCCTTCGAAGAGAATGAACAGATGTTTCTAAATTAATATATCAACTAAAAAAAAACCAACCCACCAACCAACAGATTCACTGTGGAAATGAACTTTTGGAACTGTTGAGAGACATATTTGTTGCATTTGAGGATATGTCTTTGTTGAACTAGAGCTTTTACATGCATACTGCTTAAGTCAGCTTTCAAGAAGGATAAATTGTCTTTCTTTTCATCTGCAAAACTAATCTGAAATGCATGTAGGCTTCAAAAATAAACAGACCATTCACCAAGAGTGGTACCACTGCCTGACTATGAATTCTCCCTACTAAGGGCGCTGCTTTCCTTTGTGAGATTCTTCGGGGAAATGTCCATTTATACCACTAGGATTTACATGTCTAAAATGCTTGTTGACATCTACAAAATACAAACTAAAAACTAAACTCAGAGATGAGGTTCTATGCCACAGGATTAAAGCAATGGGAGCAATCTGAATGGAAAGCATCTGACACATTTTGGGGCCAGCTGTCTGTAAATTGCCCCTTCTGTGCTAAGGTACTGTGTGGTCTCTGCTTCACTGCGTCATGCTGCAGCCATGCTACAAAGGCAAAGCTGAAAGCCAATATTCAAATGAGGCCCGAAACCGAAATACTATTTTTCTCCATTAGAGGGTGGTCCCTCCTCATCATGGTTCAATTCCACTGGCAGCAGAAGACCTGCAATGCAGTCAGCTGCATCATAGATGACACATGAATCAGGAGAGATGTCTGTGTCCTTCTTTCTCATGCCTTACGCTCCCTTTTGAACATAGCGATTAAAGAAGTGTACACGGCCACAGGCCAAGTATGCACAAACATACATGCAGTACCTGTCTTCATGCATGTATTAAGTATACGCACAAATGAGGGCACCTTTGCATGCATGTATTTGTACCAATAAAGCAGCTTAAAAACAGCTTACAGCTTTGTCGTAGCAGCTGTAGCGAAAGGAACTGAATTCACCATTGCACAATTATTCTTCTGTCAATAACATTTACTTGATTTCAGCCATGTTAATGAACTGTCCACATTTTTAAAAATATTTGGTATATGTATATACTTGAACACAAGAAATAAAAAACTTATACATTAAGAAAAAGTTGTGATTATGAATTTGAAAGCCAGAGAATGCTAAAATGCTACTTGCCAAGCAAATCTTTCTGCACTCTCGTGTGAGTCTGAACAATATAAAAAGCCTTTCACAACATGATTGCATTCATTATTGTAATACCCTAATTCCATGCAGGCAACTCTATTCATCCAGTATGTTTTCAAGATTTTATATACAAGGACTAGTATTCTGCAACGTCTTTTTACAGCTCAAAGTTAATAATAAGAAAAAATTGTCAATAGAATTTCCTACTGTACAACGTACTGTGGAATAAGTATTGCAATGAAATGTAAGCAAGAATTGCTGCTGGCATAATGAAACCACTTACACTTTGTATTTCATTAGCTTAATAGTAGTGAACTGTCTTATTCACAGAATTGCCTATTACAAATTGTACATGACATATAAAACCTACAGAAAAGGGCTTTGAAAATTTTTTTTGGTAACAGTAAAGGCCCCAGAATCACCTTGAATAAGGCCCAAAACAGAGAGAGTAGATCCCCAAAAGAAGCTTGGACACTGAGCTCCCATGAAAGGAGACAGTTATAAACAGATGAAGATGGAAGTGCAGGGTAAAACTGCTTCTGTTTTAAACTGACATTGCTCCGTTAAAGGCACTTCAAACTAGCAGAGCCTCCAGTCCCTCAGCACAGCCTGCACCTATGAAGGCATTTAATTCTTCAGAGTAATCTGGCAATGGAACCAGTGGAATGGTGAATATTGTGCACATATTTAATTACTTCTGATCAGGAGTATAGTATTTATATTCTCCCAGATACAAGTTTAATTCCCAAGCAAACAGATCTATTTTCAGAATGTCGGTTTTAATGTCTAGTCTACACCATACGGTTGCAAGTCCTGGGAGTATGTCCCCTACGAACCCCTACATGCGAGGATTTTTCACAAGATTGTCATAATCAGCTCACCTACATACAGAAAAGCAAATGTCAAAGGTTTTGTTATGCTTTAAAACACCTATTCGGAAAAGATGCCAATGGAGAATAGACATTTCTTTCATCACACTCTCTCATTATTATTCGCCCTTATGTTAATGCTAAAAGAGAGCATTGCATATGAAATAATCTCTAGATCCCTACCAGCAAAAATAAACAAGAGACATACATTTGCCTCACTAATTCTGTATGGTCAGATTTTGAGAACTAAAGCAATCCTTTCAAGATTGTTATTCAGCCTTCAGATTTCAAAGATGCATAGCATATGGGCTTGCTATCCATCAGCTCAGCCTGACTGTGAGCCTCAAATGTAACAAGACTGCATTTCAGAAACAGAACATGAGCATTTCCTTGTAGAGAGTATGGCAGAGTAGCAATAATTTGTGAAAAATGTAGATCTACACAGTGCATGCCACAAAACAATTTATGCAGTGGAAGTGTAGAGCAGTGATCTTATTAGAATAAGGCCATTCTTATTCAGTGAAAGACTCAAACAGCTGTTGTATGGACAAAGCTTAATATTCCTTCATTTCCCATGCAAGCCTATTTTTCAAGCCCACAATGTCCCCACTCCACTGAGTTACATTTAAAACTACCTGGAGAGCTTTTTCACGCAGAGCTTGTGTTACTCATTCTACATATGGTGTGAAGTTCACAGATGAGAAATGTGAGTGCCTAAAATAAATACTACATGAACCCTGAGATGTGTGAGGGCCCTTGGGAGTTCAGCAAATGAAATGCCTATCAGTCTCTGACACAGCAGACGCTCCCTACAATTGGCAGCTTCATGCTTCATTATGCATGGATCAGATATATAGGTATGGCCCCAGGCACACTCCCCGGTTTAATGGAGAGGTGCATGCTGGGGAAAGGCAAATGTCATTTGCCCATGAATTTGAAAGATGAGGGGAAAAGGGGAATAGAGTTGATTAATCAAATGTGTGAGGGGTTTATTTTGTACCATTTATCCTAGAGTTTCCTCACTGAGAGTTATTTCTGGCATTATAGGCATTACACCTTTTATGTTTTGTGGATTTGACAATGTTTAAAAATGCAATTACTCTTGTCCACCCAGTTGAACAGGTCCACAATAAATAACAAGCAGCCAGGTTTGTTACCTGCAGGAAAAAATAAAATAAAGATAAAATTTTTGCTGCCTTTTGTAATCCTTGGAATATATCCCATGTTTACAGCACAAGGTCAGCAGACAGACTTGCTGAAATTATGCAGATTCTGTTAAACACCATTAAAACATTTCATGCTGCCTTAATAAGTAAAAACTATTCTAGAGACTCAGCTACTGCAGGATGTTAGGCATGGGTATTCTCTGTACAGGAAAAAAAACAACTAGTAACATCAGTTTGATTCACATACATGTAGCTCTAATTAAAAGAAAGAGTGAAAATGGAAATCCATCCTGATCCAAAATTAAATGAGGTGGAAGGAAAGAGAGGGAATGAACAAAGGAGAAACTCATTACTAACAATATCTTAAGAAAGCAAAAAAGCCTAAAATGTTTATGGGAAAGGAAACTGTATTTCGTTGTTTCTGAGAAAATTATGACCCCGAGGGATCAACTGAGAAAAAATGCTACTGAGTATTGGTGTGTCTTAATGAAAACCCTTCTTTCCTCCTGCAGCGTTTTCATTCTGAGATTTCAATCACGGTATGTTCTGTCATTTAAGCTTTAAAATATCATTGTAAAGCTTTTCTCTACCATGCCAGTAATAATAATTACTTCCTTTGGGGTCATTTCTACACATACATACCCGCATATATACATATATACACACATTTATGTACATACACACACATTTATGTACATACACACATATATATATATATCTGTGCACACATGTATCTTTTTCACTGCAACCATTCCACAGAAGAATATCATGGAATTGTTTGGAGCCTAAAACATGAATGAAAATAAAGCAAACCAAGGCTATAAAACTGAGAGACTTAAGAAGATAAGCCTTCAGCAGCTGTAAAAAATAGAGTGACAGAGAAAGAAAAAGAATGCCACTAATGTCTGTCAATGCTCTTTCCGTGCGTTCAGACAAGTTATGGCTAGGAATGTAAAACTTGAATTTAAAGAAAGTGCATCTGGTGGAGATTAAAAAGGATAAAGAGGAGAAAATCAGTTTGATGTACACTTCAAAATGCTGCTCATAATATAGTTTGTTCTATTACTTGAAAAGAGGGTATCACTGTTCTTTTATGTCTAGTTTTTAATCCTATGCTTTTAAAGTATCTTTTATTTGCTCCTATTTGAGGTGAATTGCCTCACTTCAAACCTTAAATCTAGTTTGAGGATTTTAACTTTAGAGTGGCTTGCTTTGAATATTCTTCTGAAGTTATATTTTATCCTCCATTTTACCAGTTCTCAGGTTTTATTGGGTAGTTGTGAATATGTGATCTTCTTGTAGTGAGAATCACCTGCAGGCTCAGGAATGCATGTTTTATACTAAAGCTGCCAATGTGTTGTGTCAGGGACAGGAGAGAGGTATTCTCTCAAGTTTTCTGAATTGTAAACATGAATATAGTCACACTGAGTCATGTAAACACAAACTCCACTTTATTGTTATTTTTATATCCCACACCACTCTATTATTAGATGCTGCTGCTGAAAAAAAAAACCAACCCAACCAAAACCAAACAACAACAACCCCCCAAAAAAACCCACACCTTAATTTTGGTCAGGTTTTGAGCTTCTTAGAATTTAGGAAGGGAACGTCACTATCTAATTATGAATCCATAAATCCCTCTGAAATCAATTAGAATATCTATCTGTTGGTAAACTACTTAGTCTTCTGTTAACAAGATGATAGAAAGAATGAAAAATTTAAACTTCTGCTAACACATCAGTGAATGAAGATCATGAAAATAAACTCGAGGGGTAAGAAACCATAAACAAAACGTGACAATCCTAATGGACTGCATCAAATACTTGCAACAAAAGCTACAACTCCCTTGGACTCAAATGGACCTTGAGTATGTTACAATTTTTCATAAAAATTACAAAGGAATTATGAGTTTTCTTTTCAGAACTTTGTGTCCAACTATTTTGGAAGGTCTTTGTGACAGTTCCAATATTATTTATTCTGTGTTTTAACATCACTTTTTTTTTTCGTGAGGTATTGATGGGTGTCTGGTCCCTGTAGTTCAGAGACAGAGATAATAAAATGTTAAGAGAAACTATGACGTCATTGAGGCATGATCATCTGTGAATTGGTGTTTCTCACTGCAGTCATTTGTAAGTTCGAAATTCAATATATATACATGTATTGGATATGATTCTCATTCACATTCAAGCAAAGTGGTGCTTGTCTTTCAAGTAGACATAAATTGAATTGAATTCAACATAAAACCACTTTATACTGCCAAAATGATATAAAATGTCCTCGGTGAAAAGAAAATTTAGGCTCTTAGAAAAAGCAAATTTTAATTTTTTTTTAAATTTTATTTTAATTTCAAAAAATATTAACTACCTGTATTCACTCAGACTCCTCCACGTTTCAACTCACAGGTATATATATTAGTAGTGTATAAATCTCACTAATCAAGGGAAAAAGCACAGATATTTCTGGGGTATATGAGGCACCTGATTCATCTAAGTCAATTTAGCTTTATCAGACACTTAATTAACAGCCAAGTTCAAGTTAAATGATACAGACATGGTGACATGAGCACCAAGAAAGTTATGTACAGAAAAAATATGTCAGATTTCATACATTTTAGAATTCTTGCTGGGAGAATAAAATGGCCATTTAATATTTAATCTATTTTAAAAAAATAATATTTTTCCCAAACAAAAACCTGTTGTTCCAGTTTTCTGGATGCAATCCTTTATGTCATAACAGAGGGATCAACTGTAATGCTTCGTTTAAGTGGAGACAACAACAGGACACAGTCCTCCATGCCATATACAACACAGAAGTTTTACAGATTTTAATGCAGATGATATTAAGACAATGAGAATTGATTTGTGTAACAGTGCAAGACTTTGCAACTCCTTGGCTGCCACAGCTCGTTCTCCTCTTTGCATCTCTAACTGATGCAAAGTAATTGGACTTCTCCCTCTAGTACAGGAGGCCTGGCTACATCTCAGTTTTAGGAACCTGCAAGACAGCCACATATATGAAAAGACAGTGACCTTTAAGTAAAGTTCTCTTAGTCCTTATAGAGGCTTTAGGAAAACCCAAATCTGGCAAGAATTATGGACTCCCAACTTGAGAAATTTTAACAATGACTCTGGTAGGAAATGTTTGAATAGATTGTGCCCTCTTGCAGAGAAATTTGGGGTTTGTCCCTGCTTTAGATTCTTTCTGCAAGCAATACCTCTACTATTATCTTCCTCCACTGTCCTCAGAATTTTTTTTTTTTTTTCCAATTTATTCATTTTTCCTTGAGGTTTAGAGCGCTTCCTGTTCAGACTGATGCGTGTGACTGGTGTTTGGAACTGATATGAAGGCTGGTTACATGCTAATGAGAGCACCCCTCTCACTCTGTGCTTCACATGCAGCAGCAGCAAGATGTTGTGGACATCTTGTGTAGTGGAGTGACTGGAAGGGAGGTTTGTGTTCACGGGTGAAACCATCCTGTGCTGCTATCAGGATCCAGGGAGAGAAGCAGGAAAACATCCATCTGGATTTACATCTCTCTGTAATACATGCCTCAAACATTTACTGTGTACCCTTTGCCTTCGTTTAGCCCTGTTCATTATTTTCACTGTCTCCCAATCTCACTTCTCCTTCAAATATCTGTTTTCTTCTATCCCTCTCAAAACCTTTAACCTTTGTTGTTGCTCCCCACTGTGCAGATACATATGGTGAGATGTCAGAAAGCTTTCTTTTGTCTATGAGCAAACAGCAAGCACTAACCAGGGGAAGTCCAGAAGTCTGATGTGGTGAATTCTTTTGGTTTAGGATACAATATAAATTATTATGTTTGTGCAATTGCTTTAGCAGTACTATTTAAGAAGAAGAGGAGTAGAAGAGGAAATGGGATCAGCCAGGAGACCATGCATGTGGAGGAATACTTAGGCAGGACATGATGATACTGAAGATACTTTCAGCTTAAAGACCATCTGTTTTCATTGTTCAAAGCTGCAACTGGAACCTCTAAAACCTGCCATCCATCATGAAGGAAAAGATAACTCCCTTTTTTTATCTTCTTCTTACACAGTTTGGGAAGTACAATTCATCTTTTCATTTAGGTGTCATCATCAATCATGATGCCCCTGTCCTGTCCCCTATCCTGTCCTGTCCCCTTTGCTCTGAGCTTGCAAAATGTTGTTAGCTCAACAACATGTGTAAGTGCATACTCTGCTGCTCTGTGACTGGTGACCACTGCTCTACAGTTCCTGATGTGCAGATTTCATCACCTCTTCATAATTAAATTAGAAGCATTTAAAATTACCAATTTTCTTAATAAGAAGAATAAAATCACTTGAGGGGCTCTAGCAGCTGTATTTCCATATAATGTTATCTTGTACAAGATAAACTTCCCTCAAACTGGAAAAATACTTATTTTCATCCCTTGGTGTTACTAACCTGAGTCATTCTTTGAAATTACTTGTTTCACAGTGTGACAAATACTTACACTGGGGATCTTCATGCAGGACATGTAGAACAGCGGTCACAGAACTTCTGCTAAGGAAATTAGTCTTCACAGAAGGGACCTTACCTGAAACTTCTTTAGCCAGACAGGATTTAAGGAATACCGTTAGAGGTGGCTTGTTATTGTTCTTTTGCAGGTTGACAACCCTGCGAACTCAATAGACTTGGCAAAATTCCCCCAAGAACTGCAATAATCTTTGTGTTAACTTCTGTCTTCCTTGAACAGCTCCAGAGGAAATGTTCTCAGCGTACAACATTCTGAGACAAATCAATATTGTTTGTACACAGTAAACAAAAGCCACTGTTTTTCAGAGATTTACATTCCAAGGATATAAAAATGCATATACTTGATATGCATATATGATATTATATCATTTTTTTTCATTCACTGTAAAAGTGGCAGAACTTACCCTCACAATACTGTTCAAAAGGTCCTTTCACAGGTTTCATGATCCTTTTCCGATTATGTATCAAAATATTTTAACTGTTAGTTTCAATCTTGTTCTAGTCACATTGACATATGATCCCAAACCAGCACAGTTTGTCATGTTTTGAACAAAGTGCCATTCAGTTAGACTGTGAGTGCACAGTGAGATTGGTGAGATTAAAAGAGAATGGAAAAAATTATACCCTTTGTAATGAGGTGTTGTTTTTCTGTACAAATGACAAGGGTCTACCATGGCAACTGACATCAACAGAGATGTCAAACCTCTCTGTTGAGCAAAACTCAGTAAAGAATAAAACTTGCACTTCTCCTTTACTAGCCTTGTTAAACCTCTCATCAGTGACACATACACTTTTGGTAATAAGATAACTTCTGCAGCAAAAGTTATATCTCTGCCTCTAGAATGTAGAAAAATGCTTTTCATTTCACCTAGTACCAACATGAATATTATAAATTTAATTTACGTAGCTACTGTGAGACACGTGCAGGGAAATTTGCTTCCAGGTCTTTAGAAACAGCTTTTGTCTTTTCCCATGATATGACATTTTAGTAACTGTAATTACACTGTGTGACATTAGAAATGGATGAATAAGCATTAACTCATAACTCCAGAAAGATGTAGCTTTTTGGGATAGTTTGGAGGATGTTGCTCATGAAATTGTTTCAGAGTTCCCTACTACAAGAATGTCACTGCCATAGGAAATTTCAGTGTGTTTTTTTCCTCTTTGTTAATACATCTATTGATATTTCATTAATATATGAGAAGGGTGGATGAATGTGTTGTTGGAAAAGAGTTAAATAAATGCTGTTTATTTACATTCTGAACCTGCAGATATTTTTCATCTCTGCATGTATAAAAGATTAATTCCCCAGTCACCGCCTCTAATATGACAGAAGGTTTACCCATGAAAACAACAAACCCACTCAGGTAATTTGAGAACCTAATGGACTCCCCTTGAGAAGGGATTTGCCAAAGCCTTCCCTGTAGGCAAGGGGTTTTTCTCACAGCATGAAGCATAAGATAGGTTAATTTGTCCTGTACTCTGAATCCCCTAACAGTCTGGAGTTGGTGGTGGGGGTGATCTATTTTTCTGCAGAAACCATCTGCAGAGACCTCATGACACCGTGTTAGTGTTGGCATGTTCTGGCCATGCTAAAAAGCCAAGCAAGTGCTATTACAGCACAGAGAAATGGGTAAGACATGTGAAGGAAGTCCATTCTGCCTATAACTTTCCAGCCCATGCAGGTCCTTTAAGATGTTTTTGCTGTCTTACTGTTAGTAACAGTACTGGTTACTAACAGCTAAAGACAAATAAACAGGAGATATATAAAAAACCATACCTATGATAGAACAAATACATGCATCTGGTATGAAAGGGTACTTGTGGGACGGAGCTGTTATGCATTACTATTGAATTTGCCACCAACTGCTTGCAGTTACTCACTGAGCAATGACAAATCTGACAGCCAGAATAACCCTGAACCACATTAGGGGTCCTTCCTCATCTAAAGAGTACTCTGGAACCAATATCAAAGACATTTGCACTGTGTTTTTTGCTTTTTGAGCAGAATTATTAGATTCAACTGCAAAGTAAACATGTGGTGAGATTGTATCAAATCACTTAACTGGAAACAGAGGAGAGAGCAATACCAGTCAATGGGTATGTCCCCACCTTTAAATTGTTAGGTACTTCACCACATAATGATGGTGAGCTCCTTGTAATCCAGGACCTTTCCGTTTCTTGTACCTTCTGACCATAGGCTGTCTGAAAAATCAAGTTCCTTAGCCAGAGCTGTGATCTCTCTGGTCCTCCTCTAGTGTCCCCAGTCTCTGCCTCTGACTGTGAAGTCTCTTACACTCAATTTTTAATTTTTCTTTCAAAGACCTCCTTAATCAATACCTTCTCTTCCCAAACCTTATGGGTTCACTCTAAAACAACTTCTACCCCAGAGATTTATGTCTTTGTCAAATGCACTGCTCCTTTCCTTTAAATCCCTTGCATCCCACCTTCTGGCTCCAGAATATCATCCCAGAGTTCACCAAAATCCCCAGCAGTATCTACACATCTTTCAGACCTTTTCTTAGCCCATAGGTTTAACCCTCCTTCATTCCTATAGCCTAATGAGACTTGCTACCAGATGCCCTTAAGGAAGACACATGACCAAGCCTGTTTCACTCAGCCAGGATGTTGCTTTCTCAGGAGTGCCACCTGCAACAGCTGAGTTCTGGCAAAATTTATGATCTTGTGTAAATACAAGCTTTTTAGGAATTAGTCTTACATCTAAACATCAACAGATTACAGAAGATTTAGGATGTAAAAGAACACAAAATGAGGGAAGTGAACTGGAGATTCTGGCATGGGCAGCTCCATCTGTTTGGATCCCACAGCACACAAAGGAACGTTGCGCATGAGGAAGGAAGGAGGGCAGGACGGCAGGCTCATCCACAGATCCCGCTGCCCAGTGGAGTGCCGCGCTGAGGCGGGATCTGTGCTGGAGGTCATGTCGCAAGGCTTGCGTGAACAAGGCCTGGAAGGTCCTGGACCATGGTAAGGTCTTGTAAGCAGCACTCAGGGCTCAGATTCACAGACGTGTTTACAGTAAGCCTGAATGCAGACAGGTTACTGTAGAGCAGCCGACCTGCTGTAGCTCCTTCTCCCAGAGCATTAGGCCCTTAATGAGCCTCAGCGCTCACTTTGGGTACTGCTCTTAGGTCAGAACTATTGCCAGACCTTTTATTAAATGAATTATTGTTTCAGCACTGGAAACTCTGTTAGTTTTATTATATTCTGAATACAGTTAATATATTTTATTCAAAGCTGGGTGAATGCAAGAAAGAATAAGTGAATATTTGAGCCACATTGACCAATACTCTTCATCTACCTTGTGCTAGTCTTAAACCATAAAACAGTTATTGACCAGCCACAGCACAATAGACAGTACAGATTGACTATTTCCTTGTACCACTGGAGTGACACAAACCAGTCAAGACCTGCCAGTGAATCTCACTCTTCCGTGATGTTAGCATTTCAGTTCAGTTATATCAGATTCGAATATTTCACTATTCACAGAACTGCAAATTTTCAAAACTGATTTAAAGAGACATTCATATGACATATAGATATCTGAGGTACCCAGGTTTGAAATTCAGATTACAAATAACAGTGTTAAAGATTTTTCAAATATCCTCATTTCTGTACAATGTTGAGATACACTTCACTTTAAAGAATTTCTAAATTGCAGGAATGTTCTATAAAAGTGAAAGACAAAAATAACAACGTTCTATATCCAGAAGTACTATTCAAACAGTTCCAATTTCTGTATAGCTCATACTGTGGTATACAGGCTTTATGGGCTTCCAGAGAGATCTTCAGCTAGAATTATTGTTGATCTTTACAGTATGTCTCCTGACACTGAAATTGATGTGTACTTATATTTAATTTTGATGACACTGAAGGTGATAGTTATGTTGCTGTAATAAGTATTGTCTTCAGGACTCACAGAGCTTAAGCCTGGATCAGAGCTCCCATTTAAGTATCAGTGCTAATGCTGCTAATACTTATCCTATTACACTACACATAACTTCTTTAGGTACTTAAAGGTACACATCTCTTCAGTAATAGAAGAGATTCTATTCACTGTTCATTCGGACTGTTATGTCCAGGAGGACAGCAATATCTAGATTGCTCATGGAAAAGAATACATTTTCCCTTCCTATCTCCTTCTTTCTAGGAAAATATTGTAAATTATTATTCCTTATAAAAAAGAAGCTTTCAGGAAATTGGGTTGCTGACTGAAACTTATAGTTCTAGATAGCTGCAGACAGTTAGCTAAACCTGTTTCAGACCCTATCAAGCTTTCTGAAATGGGGTTTATAACGTTGTAGTACCTTATAAAGTATAGATTCATACTAGATTTTATTACATTCACTGCACCTGTAGAGGAGACACAACAATTCTGTAATGCTTCTACTGTAACCTTCATTAGTTTATGAAGGTTAGTTTTGCGTGTGCCTTCAAGGACAACTATTTTCAGCACTTGAAGAAGAAGAATATGCAGAGAAAACATGGCACAACAAGTATTTTTGAAAGAAAAAAACAGTTCAGCCACCCTAACGTTTTTTGGGAAAGGACTGCATTGCTAATACCTCCAGGAATTTAGTAAAAGCTCTGTCTCACACAGAGGCATAATATACCTCATCTCTTTCCACTAAGTGCCAAAATGGCAATATCTTGTTTGGTTGCAAGACAGTGGTTTCAGACTCCCCTCTCCTTTTGACTGCAGAGCTCAGTGGGAGCCTGGACCTCTGCATGATGGAGAGGCAAGTACCAAACCTGCCACAGTGTAATGCAGGGGCTACCAGATTACAGGGTACCCGCAGGAGCTCATAACATGGCCCCGCTCATCAGCCACGTCTTGTTGCACTGCTGCCTTGATTTTGGAACCAGCAGTTCTACTTTATGATATTCAAGTATTGGCCAAATTGAATGAAGATTTGCAGTTTTCCTGCACCTACTTTGCGAAGAATATGAACAAAAGAATGAGTTATTGTGCTGGAAAGGCCAAATCTACTTTCCTCACCTTTTAATCTCATCTGTTTTGTGCCATTTCAGGTGTGCAAGAAATTTGGCTAAATTGGGCATGGCCTCAGCAGTCCCACCAAAACTGTCATGTGAAGAGCAAAACAGCAGACAGCTATGCTGGCTGCATGGACCACAGAGAAATCAGTATCATGGATGCTTCAGACTGTATTTACTGAGGTCCCTTTTGTGATTACATATATGAGTGCAAAGTCCGAGTGAACTCTTTCACACTTACTGAGGCTACTTTTGTTGTCTTCTTAAAGTTACAGTCTTCTGAAAGATCCAACCTATGATCCCTTCTTATTTGTTTCAAAAGCATAGTGAAGAGAAAGCAGCACTGGAAAACATGATGGCATTATAGTAGCAAAATAAGATCACAGGACTGCTTAGCGTTCTTGTTCCTAATTGGGAAAATGTCAGCTGCACTAATGTCTAAAACTCCAGGTGATCAGAAAAATTAAAGGCATCTGCAGTAGCAGACTGAGGTTTCTGACCAGATCTGAATGCTTTGCAATGCAGTTAAAAATTTCCTGTACCTGTTACCCTACATTCAATTACTAGAAACCAGTGATAATACTGAAAAGCTAAAGACTGTATTCAAAGATTCTCGTTACCTGTCAGCAGTGCCATATGGAACATTAGGAGGAATGATGTAAGGGAATTGTAAATGCATGTCACACCAGGAATACTGAGATAACTGCCATACTCTGCCTATGGGAAAGTATTTGAACATCATGTGTCAGCACCTTCCATACCTTTTAAGGTTACTGAACAAAATTGAACAAACTGCTAGTCGGGGCATTTCTAATTAAATGTGTAGAACGGAAATATTCCACACGAGAAAGGGCATCTGAATCTGACTCATAGCAAGCTGCACATGTTATTTAGCAAAATTGTTTATCACATTTAACTGTGCACTACAGTTATATAACTTCTTAAAATAATTTCGTTACAGTGTCTCTGATCCTCAGCAAAGATGCTGGAGTGTAGAAAGGACAAAATGATTAAGGTTTTAAATCAGAGAAGAAGTCGATATCCAAGATTGAAAGGGGATGTATGAAAATCCTAATGTGAGGTATAGCCATCTAAACTTTGAGAAGTCCGAACTCCAAAACTAATTCTGCTTTTCTCTTTTAGGTTTGAATTTCCCTGAATACCTACAGGTACACATTTGTAGATGCTCAGAATTTGCTTTGTTCTGGAAGGGATGATCAGAAGGCATTTGGCACATCCTAAAGCTAGCTAGATGGGGACCAGAAACTATATGTTCCTCCCATTATGTCTTGAAAGTGCTTACATAAGAAAAAACAACCTAAGAACCTGATGTAACAGCAAAGCTGTCAGGGAACTTAAGTGGAAATGGAAAGATGGTCATGAAATACAGTTATCACTCCCAAAACTATATAAATTTTTGTGAATTGTGCATATATATAATATTTATATTTCCTCATTGTCTTTTTTATGTTAAAGTCCATTAAAGTTAGCTCTGGGATCAGAAATCAGAAAACATGCTTCTCTCGAGCCTATATGATACACTAAGCTGTAACTATAGTTGCAGTGATATCTTGGCATGCATACATGCATTCCTGTCTGGATTTTCTTTGTTCCTTTCTTCCTCTGAGGAGGCCTAATAACTACAAAGTGATCATTAAGAATGATATATTTCTCCCCTACTCCCTTAAAATGACTTGCAAAATGACCTTTTAAAATTACTGTTTTAGAGGTTACTTCATTCTAGGTTAATGCCATGGCCCATCATCTGGTGCAACAAGTTAAGTGGTGTCCCATCAGAACATGGAAACATCCATTCTAGGAGAGCTTGAGTGGAACCACTGCTCTTACACCTTATCCTGCTCTCTCCAGACATAATTGCAGACATCAGCAATATGACCCAGAATGAAAAGTAATCTGCCCTGTAGCCCTCAGTCTGGTGCCAAAACAATATAGAGAGTTGATGAAACTCCTATAGCTGTAGTTGTTCCTACCAGCTAGCCGTCAAGTTAGGCATCTCCCTACTCAGAAAGTTGCTTTATGTCACTTTCAGAGGCACAAAAATAATCCCATAATTCGATCTCTAGGGGACAAACAACTGCAGTGTGGGGTTTTTTTTGGTGCAAACAGGAGTCTGCCAATTAAAATTTTGGGGTGCCTCCAAGGTGCGCCCTGTGCTACAGGGGTGTCCTTGCGCTACAGACCTTGCCCTAAACCTCTTTGGTCAGAAATGAGCTATTTTCTAAATACTATCACTGAGATAAATAATTTAGAAATTTTATTGCATTGTTATTATAGAGGAAAAAGTTGGGCAAGGCACTATTTGCATGTTATTTCTTAGGAAGGACATCTTTCATGCTAAGTATATACCATTCTGAAAATGTGCTTATGCATTAGACAAGCAACAAGCAATTTGTAGCTGCCAGTTTGTCCTAAGATATCATTTTGAGGCAATAAAATTCCCTTGGACTAGTTTGATTTGCAGGAAAAAAAAATAAAAATTGTTTAACATGTAGCAGGCACATAAAAGAATCTGTCTTTAAAATGACACATCTTTCTCAATTTTCAGTTTTACTGCACTTCCATTCAAGTTGGAAGAAAACTGAAGCAAATAGGGCTAAAAAATACTTCCTGTGAGAGTAAACTATATTTACACCCTCGATCAAGCATTTTTACTGTGTCAGAATAGTCTGGTGTAATCAGAATCAGGTGTTCATTTTGCCTACTGGTTTTGTGCTTGCTCTACCATCAGATTCTCTTTTGATTTTGTGAAAGGATTGAAGATCTCCTAGCTAACAGGCCTAATTCTTTGGTGCTCTGTATTTTCCTACTGATGCCTTCTCCTACCATTCCAAATTCTTAATTTATTTATTGTTTAAGGCAAAGTCTGCCTTCCTAGGGCCCAGTGAGATGCAAGAGAATGAAAGAGGCATCTTAAAAGGTACCTGTTTATAATTTAGAGCAGAAGCCTGTTAAAATCCCTTAGTCCTGACACCTAAATTTTGGATAGCTGAACTTTGGTTAGATGTTCCCCACTCATGGAATTTCTCTATGATTATTTAGCAATTATAAAAGGAATTTTCACCTATCTTAAGGACCCTAAATATTGCACTCTTAAAGCTGTCCTAGGTATCCTCAGGAAAACCAGTCTAAACTGTGGGAATCCCTCAGAGGTAAGGCAGTTCTTCCTACACCATCTTTGGATCCCTGGGGCCATGTGATAGACTGAACCAAATTCAAACTCAAGTTTTCTTACATTCAAGCTGCTCCTATTTACAAGGAAAAGGAACAAGGATTTAAAATTAGGGAAAGGAAATTCTTCTTTCAGTTAAAGAACAATAATGCAAGTATGCTTACGAAAACATCTGTGACTGGATAAGAGACCATAGGACTTGCCAGGGAAGGAGCCAGGCTGTGACTCTGAACCACCGGAGCACAGGGAACCATTTAGAAAGGAAGGCTTCTATTTGTGTCATTAAATTACTTTGCAAGTATGCAAGGGGAAAAACACCTTGTAACATAAATGCTGTAAGTAGCTTCAAACACGGTGTAAAAATTAGCCCCTTTGTGGCCTAGAACCAAAGCCTTGAAAGATAAAGCAAGTGGGGCTTGTGCTATGACCAACTGATTAATAAATTTCAGTCCTGGCAGCCAAAGGTGAGGGAATAAGTTCAGAAACTACTGATCTGCCACAACAAAATTAGCCCTTTCTTCCCACTTATGATGAGAGATCTCCAGCTAAAGCACTATTCTGGATAACAACAACGGGCTGAGTGAAAAATGGAAATAAGACTGGATTTCATTTTCTTCCTCAGCCTTCTCCAGAATCTGCCTGGGGAAATGCATGAGACTGCCTATCTGTCTGTGTGTGAAAACTGGCAGGGTAAACAGGCTAATCAGCTTCAACCATGCCTTTTGCAATCAGAATCTCCTGAGAATTACACACACTTTTTCCACCCTGTTTCTTTTGAAAATAAGCACTCATATTACACAGACAATCTGCATTGAATTAGTGACAGCTCTGGGCGAGCACCAACCCACCCAATTTAGGCAAGTCTGTTTTTCAGCTTTGTTTTTTAAATCTGTGCAATAACATGTGTGCCCCTTTCAGCATTGCCTGGGGCTGCTCTCTTACGTTCCTTGGGCTCTTTGGAATAGTATGCCCACAACACAGCATATTCAAGTAAGAAGTTGGTTAGCTCAAGTTATTTTTATATCAGAATTCAAATCTTGACCTCTTTCTTTCCCAGGTAGCAGAACCTGATAACTAACAAGATGCCATGGTACCTTGACAGTGTTTGTCATTAGAAGAAACTGTGAATCTTCGTAGCCAGACCTTTACCTACACACGGACAGTTGCCCAGGGTGAGAGATGTGGGCAGCAACAATATCCCTTGAGTGATGAAGAACTTCCTTTTTGGGAGTCCGTCCCCACCAACTGGCATCTTATCATGTGGCCACCTTCTCTTTGTGCCTCTGCCACACGTTTCTGAGGGACAAGATTTACAGGGCCGTCACCTAAAAGGAGTGGTTCCCCCTGGGGAGCTTCACTGAAATACCAGATTTGTTTAAATCTAATCATTGTGTCACAGAATTTTGCCTCACCTGCTGAAAGGTTTGAGGTGATTCTCCTGCAAGTAAACCCTGCCTGGGAAGACATGTAATTTCAGTGTTTACTTCTGAAGTAGAGACACAAAGTTATTGAGTTGTAGTGACTCCATTCTGTATTCTTAGTTAAGAATGTTAAGCATCATCCTGGTAAGACTTAGGTAAATCCACAGAGAAGAGCAGGAATGCCTCAGGTGGCTTCCACAGTCCTACTCTAAGGACCTGTGCTCTGTGTACAAAAGTGTGTTTCATGCTGGACAATACAGTCCTGGCCTTGACTATTCCTGTAATGAGACATACTGGAGTGCACACAGCCTGTAAATGATCCACATCTGCTTTTCCAATGTAGGGAAATCCGAGCTTACTGACTTGGAGCTGGGCTGCAAACAGGTTGTTAATAGGGCTGAAGGCAAGCCACAGGGCTGCCCGCTCATATTGCACACTTGGCCATAAGCATAAGCATCTTGCCTGCCAATATAAAACTTACTCCTTTTCTCCTCTATTCCTGATTAACTCAGGTGCCTTTTCAGTCAATTGGGTCATGAAGATCCCCCTCAGAAGCAGCCAGGTTGTACTGAGAGCCTGGGCAATTAACTGAAGTGGCAGTCAGTGGGGTGATTTGGTGAGGGCTGTTGTAGTGCCTGGCTATCTTTGAGGCTACAGTTCTCGGCATCCAGCAGTATGATTTTTAATTTATTGATCAACTCAAATACACATAAAACCAAAGTGTACTAAGAATGCTGAGACTGCAAGCTGAAATTTTGCAGGGCTATCACAGCAGGTGGGGGAATGTTTCTGCACCCCATTATGCTAAAAAGCACCTTTTATATTTATTTCCACCTTGCCCTGTTATTTGACATGTTCTGGTTGGAGGCATATATTGAATAAAATGAACACAAAATTGAATTAATATGTTTATAATCCATCATTACTCCAAAATCTGACTATACATACATAAAGAAACCACGTCAGCCTGTGATTGGCAAAATATATCCCTCTCTTACTCTTCTTCCACTGAAGAATCACAGCCCACCCCAGACAATATCAATGAAAAGCTCTACAAGCAACACACAGTGAAACTGCAAAAGCTGCAGACATATCCTAGCTTCTTTTATATATTTATCTTAGGGAAAAAAATTGCAGTAAAATGACTACATAGGCTGGCAATCTGAGTGAGACCATGGCTAGCAGGCATCCCATGGGTTTTTTTAGAGGATATAACAGATGCCTCTGACACTAATTCTTCACTGTTAGTCACACTAGCAAAGCCTAAGCTGTAGAAAGCTTCCCTACCTGTACTACTTTCATCTGTTATGGGGATATATCCTTTAGAAAAGGAATCAGAAAAGAGCAAAATTGAGTCATACTGAATAAATGCTTATCTGTTAAGACTACACATGAGAAGTGTTCTTAAGCCAAGATGCCACACATATTAAAATGATTGTGCACAGAGGCTGGTGATAGGTACCCATTTGTGAGAGTGAGATAATGTACCACTTTCCCAAAAGTAGGCAGACTGCTTATTACATTTAACTTGCCGTCTGTGTCTTCTGGCAGTGTCAGTGACAAAACAAATTGCTTGGGCTTGGGCCATATTGGAACAAGAAATGAGGTAAACAATGACATGAAAATGTAATTCTCTGCAATGGCTTTTCTTTTTACTAAGCCATTTTAATATACTATTCTGTACATGTAAATTATATGTGTGATAGTCATAAAAGGCTCTCTTGCCTTGAATTACTTACATTATTTGCTGGTCCTTTCAGGATGTTAGTCTAACTGGTATATAGGCAAACCTGCAAACTGCAGTCATTTAGTTGATTGATAGATCTGTCAGGTAAAAGACCCTGAGATTTTGAAGCTTCTGGTGTAAGCAGGTTCAGTGAACAGTGTGTGATGGACATTCATACTACTAGAAAAACACGTACTAAAGCAAAATATATACACAGTTAATTTTAATGCAGTATGAGCTGAAATCATGCAAGTCAAGAATGACATCATCAGCTTTTAGGAAACTATCACTTTACAACATAACTGGGTCTAAAGTCTTTTGCCCCTGGCACATTTCAAGCAGGATTCAAATAGTCTGGAAAACTGCTGTAGGAGACATCTGGAGACTACTCACTGGTGCAGAACTAACTGATGGACCACATCCAAAAAGTAGGAATTAAACACCTAAACCCAATATTGGACTTTTGGCACACAAGCCCAAAATAGATAACATGGTTCTTGAAGACCTACTGGCAAAAACAAGGCTTTTCTGCTTTAAGTAGAGAAGGGTCATATAATCAAGTGACAATAATCAAAAGTTTTAGAACTTCTTGTGACTGCTTTTCTCAACTCATCACTCCTGCCTAATCTTCACTGGGAAACTCAGTTGAGAAATGCTGTTGATGCAGGCCTTGAAGTGATTATTGTAGTAGATATTTTTGAAAATATGTCATTGCTAACAGAAGATCAAGAATCATCATTAAGAAACAGCTGCTGATTCTTTTTAAAATGTTGGACCAGTGTGTAGGTAGTATGTAGTGACTTAGCTGTTGCTTTATTTTCCTCCTCAGATGAAGTCTAATCTATTACACTGTCTATCTCAATTGCTGGAAATGGTCTAGTCACTTTCTTTTACCTTTCTATGCTTCTCCCTGTTATGACAGCTATGGCAAGACTGGGGGGAACAAAGCACTAATGGCTCCATCAGCCCGACTGCTTGGCTACTACTGTCAACAAGAAATTAATAAAGCTATAGGCAAGAAAATGGGAGAAATTCTCTCTCACCTTCCCCTTCTCAAGTCCCTGGTGCAAAAGAAGTGTTAGGGTGGCCTGAGACTCATTGTAGTAATAGTGCATCTGGTAATCCAGCCTAGTATTTGTAATTGGACTCATGACTCTCTCTTCATGCCTGAGAGCAACACACTTTGCCATTTGTGCAGTCATCTATGCTAGTCCAAAGGGGTAGATAAATCAGCAGTCTGGAAAATAAGGTTTCATGCCTGTTTTATATTCATTTCGCATAGGTACAAATGACTGTACAAGTGCCAAATGATAAAGCATCTGATCTACATGGGTGTTAAATAAACAGCAAATAGTCCCTGCCTTATTTCCAAGTATTATTAATTTGATCGACTAGAAGAAACATCATTATAACTCATAGCCAGTAATATATGAAAATGAACAGTGTTTTTATTAAATATAAAACACAAATTTCTATAATGTCTGAATTCAATAATGTCTGGGACTGATATAATTTTTATTAATCATAAAACTTTAGATATTGAATGTTTTTCTGAAACAGTTAGAATATAGTATTGGTAACTAAAATCAATAGTTAATTGAATTATAACACCATGATTAGATTACATGACAGCCATGTATTTACTTGTCAGTCAACTGTAACTTGTGTTAATAAGATTCACTGAGCTCATTATCTTTTGTAGACTGTTAATTTCTGAAAAAAGACCTGTGAACAGAAAGGATGTTGTCTTGTTAAGCAAATGCCAGATTGTTATTGAACACTCCACAGGAATAATGAAAAGAAATATTATCCAGAGAGAACCTGAAATTATTTGATTGACCTTTATGATTTTTACTCCTTAAAGTAGACAAAACTGGAAAAGGAAAATCTCCAGATCCAGGTACTACTAAAAAGCCTTTCAGGCTTTTAATAAGATGAAGAATAACTAGTCTAGGGAAATGCCTATGACATATACAGATTTTTTAATTTCTTAGTGAATGACGTCCACCTTGATAATAATCCCATCTCAACTCACACCCACCCATTAAGGCACATGAAGTACCTTAAAACGTATAACCAAAAAAAAGCTACCTAAACCATGTAGTCCAGATTGTTATTATGCAAGTCACTGTACAATAAACTTTTATTTTCTGCCCTCCCATGTCACAATAGACAAACAGCATTCATCATGTTTATGAATTTATGTACTGAAGGACAAAAGTAAAAAAATATCTCACAGTATGCCAAAGAACAGTAGATAGTATTGAGCACACGAATTACAGTCCATGGTACTGAGGCAAAAAAAAGAAAGGTTCCTAAAACTGACCTTGGGAAAATAGGTGCCTGTTCCAGCATCTGGCAATCACTTCAATGCCCAGCACTGGAAGGACATACCAGCTAAATGGGAATTTCTCAGTATCATCAGGCACTTCAGAGCACTCCACTCAGCATACAGTCTTGTGGCAATTCCCCACTGCACCTAAGGAAGAAAACCAAACTATGGGGAAAGGGAAAAACATTATTTTCTTCACTTTTCTTCACTTTCTTACATGTGACCTGAAGTATATAAATATTTCATTATAACATATTTTACTAAATATATATACTAAATATATATATATACACAAGTATAATTTCATTATAATATATGACTAAAAAGGTGTTGATTCCTTTCAACTCTGTTTCAAGAATATCAGAAAAGTCTCATCTTTAAGTATTTACTTTGAACACCGAATCACCTATAGTGTGTTATACGATCCTTTGTATAGATACTTATAGATCCTTGATAGAAACTTATCAAGTTTCATTTTGAAACAATTTAGGTCCCCACCACTCTCTTGGAAAGGCTACTAAAAATTGTCAACATGTTATGGTTATGAAATTTCTTTTAATTTCCAAGACCAATTTGCCAACAAATTTTACAGTCTTTTGTTTATTTTCTTTTCTCTCAGTATTAGAAATTGGAAGTTTTCTTGTACTTAGTTCACAAAAGTTTGACTTCTCATTTTTCTTCTGCAACATTTCACCACATTTCTCTTGCACTGGACCACAAGGTGGTCAAGTTTTATTTTTTAAGATGGTCCATCAGATTGCACCAAACACAAAGAGCAGGCCACTATTTTGGTCATGATCTCTCCTCCAACCAGGGGTAGAGCCTTCACTGCAGCATTTTGTCATTAACTACAATACTAAACAGCATTGGCTGCAGAATCTTTCTCTGTAGGACACCTTTATTTTCTGATAACTCCTTCTCAGTACAATTCACTGAGGTCGACCCTAAACAGTTCTTTGTCATCTTTATGATTTTTACATTAAACGTCGTCCTCACATTAGACTGAATTGCTTAATCTTCATCTTAACCTGAATTGCTAGGGGCCAATTTGATATGAAATGAGAAACACTAAGTCTTACTGAGGTCTAGTGGCACTGAGTTTGCATACACTCCTACTCCTGTTTTCTATGTAAAAGAATTCTTGTTACTTCTAAGACTAATGTCTCAACTGTAAGTTCATAGAACATTATCCACTGATCTTTCCTAGTGAATAATCACCTGCTGTGTTCAGGCACAGTTTTCCAGTACTTGCCAACATCTAAGATATGCATTACTGCAAAGTGATACAATCCATAGTACTTTCACCAAATTCCGGTCTGGTTTTTTGCCTCAGGAGGTGCAGTTCCACATCCTGGTTTTGTGTCATTTAATGAATTATCACACTGAGCTCCATATGTCTTACTGTAGCAGATCTTTTTTCATGAACTTCTCACTGTAGAAAGCCTACAATGTCAAAGCTGCTCACCGGAAACCTTAGTCTGGAATGCTCTTACATGGCAATTTCTTTGTTTAGGACTTGTAAATTTTGCATCCTATAATGTGCTTACCTCAAAGTGTTTTGTTTCATATATCAACCATATTCTTATCAAGGCCCCTATAAATTAATGGAATTGCAAAGTACACTCCTCAGCTTCAAATGATTCACAAACTCCTATATTTTCAACTGTTTTGTGTACCTTTTGGTAAGAAACATCTCTTGGATGCTTCATTTCTACAGAGAGCACAGTATCCTTCAGAGTGTAATATAGTTTCAGAGTTGCCTTCTTATGACTCAGTTAAGTGAAATTTATGAAAAAATCAAGTGCTTCAGAACAAGACGTTGTTATAAATAGAGCAGTCTTCCTTTTGCATGTATTTGTTGGTGCAAATAGAAATTCAAACACTGTTCATACAATTGATCCATGAAACAATGGTTGAAACATTTCAACTGATATTTCACCAGAATTAACCTAATTTCACCCATTATCAGTATGATTAGTATTTGGCAAAGTTAAAAAGTGATTGAAAGCATGCTTTGACTGAAGCTTTTTTTACATACCCTGTGTAACTATGTTTAGAATCTTAGTCTGAAAATACAAAGCATTACTTAAAATGAAGATCAAAATTTGTCAAATAGATCAACATTTCAAGTATTTTCTGCAGAGTTTCTTAGCTGTGTCTGCACACATCTGTCCTACTCAGACCTCCAGAAGAGTATATCTAAGAAACAGTCCATATTTGTTACAAGAACGTTATACCAAATTAGTTATATATATTTCAATTTTAGCACTTTAAATGGAAGCAGTGTAAATTAAAAGTTTTCAATGCCAAGCAGATAATTCTTCTTCTCTTATATAAGTATCAATTTTTAATTGACACAAAGGATATTATTTAGCTTTTATAACAAGAACACCTTGCATATATTATTCTTTATAGAGTCACATAGGAAACCTAATACTTATTATTGCAGAAATAATTCAACTGCTGTATTTTCTTTACAAATTCTTGAGTGATTTGGGGGTATTTAGTCAGGTCACTGTAACAATCCATCCCAAGTCAGGTCATCAAGTTGCCTGGCAACTGTGTTCGGGATTGACAAAGGCAAGTTACTTTCCCATGTTTTTACCTCCCCTTTAAAATCACTATGACAAGCTTTATATTGGTGATGTGAGATTAGCTGAGAAAATGCATAAAATTGCTGGAGAAGGGAATTGCTCAAGATATTAATTTCTGAAGGCTAGGTCCAAACACATCACTCTCTTACAGGTCTGTCATTATGGTTTTCCCTATAAAATAACACTTAATGATGACTAAAAAAAACCCCCAAATCTCTTGTTAATTTGAAATTATTTGTGTCTGCATTTGAAATCAATATTGCTATTTGAGCATGCCAGTGTGCATTGTTTTGGGCACCAGAGTTAGACATAAATCAGAGTCTAAGCCAAAGTCCTTGCCCTAGTTCCTGTTCACCACAGTGTCAGCCACATACGTCTAATCAAACACCTGGTGTGGCCCTGACAAGCAAAGGTATCCATTGCTCTCCTTCTGTATAATGAAACATGACCTTGAATATCTTTACCCCCAAACCAAGGTGGAGCTGTTTTAAATTGGTTTTCTTTCAGGAAAATAGCAGGGAATAATGATGTCCATGAGTTGTACAAGTATAAGAAAACTAAAGTGTGGCAGGAAGAGTTTGCAAAAGTCAGGATTCATTATAAGGATTTTGGTATCACAGGATAATGTAGAAAGGACAAAGGATAATAAAATCTTGTTTTTAACAAAAACTAGATATGGTATCTAGGTATTTGCTGAATTTCCCTGTGCTGATCATGTAGACTGTTTATGTGTGATCTATGGACTGCTTACCATTTATTTGGTTGCATGACTGGTTATCTTGGTCATTAGACATTTTTTTCTCCTTTCTGGTCTGACAAATGAAACTTGTAAGAAAGACAGAAGATGAAGAAAAGACAAGGGATGAATAGTAAATTCTTCATTTTCAGTACACCATTACCCAAGTCTGCAGGTAAAGATGGTGTAGACTTGCTCCTAATATTTTGTGTGAACAAAAAACTTTTGTGAAAGCTTTTGAAGTTAACAGAGAGACATAAATATAGCCCACATGAGAAGACATTTAGATTTCAAATCAGTATTCAGAAATGTTTTTTTTTTTTTAAGGGCTTGAGAGGCTGAGCTGAACACAAAGTTTCAATATAAGTATTTTTGATAGAAAAGTACATTTGTTTATGCTCCAATAGTAGCTGTGCTTGTATCTGGCTGTCATATACGTTCACATTTCACTTACCTTCTGAGAGACATACAGTGTGTTTTTCAAAATTCTGACAGAATATAGCTGCCCATGCAGAAAAACTGATTTCTAGGCTAGTTTTCTTTTTTGCAAACTGTGTGAAAAAAAAAAACAACCAACCCACAATTCTCCCCCCCCCCCCCCCCGGCCCATTTCAGGTCCTTCTGTCTAGCCTCTGTAACCAGAGCTCCCAAGAAAAAGGCATTTACTCTCCCAAGAAGACTCTCTGAATTCTGTCCAATGGAACTTAAAGTCTTCTGATAGCACTGCTAAACATTCAGTAGAGTAAAGAATTAATCAGGTAGAGAGTTAATAAAATAGACAAAATAGCCATGGCTAGGGCTGAGCTTTATAGTCTAACAAAAGCAGGATGGTATCAGCATTATATTTGGACATTTCTGTTGCTGTATATGTATTTTTGTAGTTACAGACAAAAACTTTAAATCATTCATACATTATCGGACCATTATTATTACTTAACTTGTACAAGAAAGAGAACAATTTTTGATGCAGAATTGTTTTGTAAATGTGTTCAAACTCAACAACTTTATGCTGTACAAAGTGTTTAGTTTGGTGACCTTAAGTGATTTAGCTAGAATTTCTCCCTCGTGTGAAGAGCACAATTAAAGAATATAAGATGCTGGTGAATTCTGAAGACCAGAAATTATTTCCACATCTCTACTTACTAGAAATCCCTATCTTGACAAAAGGAAAAAGAGTGAATAAAATGTTATGAACATTTGTTCATTCTTATCACCTTTCTTCTCCTGAATACATCTACTCGCATTTTCACATTTTGAATATGTTAATTAGATAAATTCAGCACACTGCAGAATTTGCTGCAATTTTTGTTTCATAAATGGAAATTAAATTGAAACATTTCAATCAACCACTTCTCTTTATAGAAACTATGTAACAACAACAAAAAAACATATAAAGTTACAATTAAAAAGGGGAGAACACTGCCAAACTAAATTAAGTCTCTCAACTGGTGACTGAGATTGAAGACTGTTCTCAAAGACAATGGTGAAAAAGCATATGAGTTATAATCACAGCTTTTCCTTCAATTTTTAGTCCAAGTGAAAAATTTCTTGAGAGTATCACAGTAACCACCAGAAGTGAGGACATTCAGTTTCTACTAAGTGCAGAAATACGGGGTTTTTTAGCTTATGCCTAAAATACAAGGGGAAAAATTATGACCTATGGTAGCAGTAAATTTACATCCATGGAGTCAGTTTTCAATGATGTAGCCATCGAACTACATACTGAACTTCCATTTATATAGAACATACTACAGTTTAAACATAATATTCAGTCCTCACATGGCAAACAGCAGTTTTATCAGCTTTCCATTTAAGTCTGCCTTGTGTTATTAACCCAAAATGCATAAATATCAGTGGCGTTTCATGGTAAATTAATAGGTATAGATAAAATCTTCTATAAATATTCATTACACCTCATTATTGCAAATTAATGAGTAAGATTTTGAAATTAAGGGCAGTCACATTTGGAGATATGTATCACTTTCCCTACTTACGAGACATAAGAAATAAATTATGCTCTAAAGCAAAGTTCTAGTTTACTCTAAGGTTGGTCCTGAGAGTCTGACAGTATACTGTAAATGGGGTAAACTGAGTTGAAATCAAAGACAGAAATGTTACTTGGCTTTAGGTATGACAAACAGCTGTCCAGTACACTAATTTTTAATAGCTGGACCATTTCTTACATTCCCGTGTCTTAAAATATTCTACTGTGGTATTATGGCTGAACTGCTACCCTTTGCAGGAGTGGCTCAGAGGGCATGTCTGAGGTCATGGCTGACACTTGTTCACATGAGTTGGCTTTGAGAGAGTCATAAGTCACCAGATTTTTGAAAGTACACACTTCCCCATCTTGCTTGTGTGATGCAGTATCTTATGTCTCATCTAGCAGCTTCAACCTATATCTCTGCATTTGCAGTGATGTTAGGCAACTTGTTCTGGTATTCTCTGGTACTATGAAAGAATTTGGAGATGATCAAAATTCAAAATGAATGTTGGTGGCTCGCAAGGACAAAATGGACTCATAGTAGTATCTTTGCAGGGCTACCCAATACTGAGATGCCTAGAGAGATACAGCACAAATACCGTCTGGATGACAATGTCTGCACAGGTGCTTAAGAGAGGACTGTGCTTATAGAAGATAGAGCTAGACTCCTCTCAGAGGTGCTCATCAATAGAAGGGGCGATGGATGCAAGTTACAGCAAAAGAAATTAAAATCAAATATTAAGGAAAAAACCCTTCACAACAGTTGAGTCATATACTGGAACAGGTTGCTGAGAGACATTGTGGAATCTGTGTCCTCTAAGATATTAAAAACTCAGGTGAAAAAGTCCTGAACAACATGACTAAAATTGTCCCTGTTTGGAGCAGGATGTGGAAACAGATGACATCCAGAGGTCTCTTGCAACCTAAATTATTCCATGATTCTCTGACAGCTTGACTTTTTAAATCAATGGTGGGGACAGGTCTCCAAAAGTGGACTGTCTTAAGTTGGAGCCTTTGAGAAACTTCTTAGCTGTTTAGCATTTAAAGACTCTAAACAAAAAAAAATAAAATTTGGGTATGGGGAGCAGGGATTTCTAATTAATCTAGAAATGCTGTTATCACTAGGCCATTAAAAAAAAAATAAAAATGTACCATTCTCTTCTAGTCCAACCACTTTTTAGAAAAAAATCATAATGCAGATTCTACCATAATGCAGAATAGGTATGTGGGCCCTCAACAGCAGTTGCACCACACTCCCTAACTGTGGAACTACTGGAGGACCCCAAGTCCAGGCAAAAGTCTAGTATTTCAGAGTATTAACAGTGAAGTCAATAAACATGCATTCCACTCCTGGAGCAGAGAGCTACAGTTTCAGGAAACGCAGCAATTAGTGCCACAATGTTCAAAGTTCCTTTGGGGCCCCCTGGAAGATACAAAACTGTTCTCCCTACTTCAGAGCTTGCCAAGGACTAGCTCTTGTCTGTTTAACTGGGTTTGCCTTCCTCTCTGCATGTTTCTGTCACTCAGCTGACAGCGGCTTTTCTCCATCTCCTCATGCCATATCATTGCTTTGGGGTGGAGACTTCTGTTGTCTGCAACTTCTGCCATCTGTGGGAAGCAAACCACCTTTCTCTATTTTATAGTCCCTCCACATTCATTATTTTCAAATCTCAGACAGAAATATTTCTCTTGCCTGCTTGTTTATTAATGTTTGTTTCTTCTATCTGCTTTTTCAGTTTTAAGTTCATGCTATTATTTAAGTCCAAAGCATTCTCACAATTAATGTCTAAAAATATAAATGAAATTCCCTTTCCCTCAAATGATTAAAATAAATTTCTAGCATTGCAAGGACCGATACACATGACAAAATTAAACTAGAGCAAATACTTTCACTCATTTAGCTGAGATATAAGTAAAAATAATTTGACATGTTCTAGGAGTGTGGTTTACCTTTGCCATGCAGTAAGAAAGATGAGAGCTTTAAAAATGAGATTCATTTAAATGTGTCTATTTAAACCCTGGAAACCAAATTCTGTGACCTCTGTTGATAGGATTCTTGCCTGATTAATGAAAGAAAAAAAGACTGAAATATTTTGCTCGGATTAATGTCAACACAAAGAGGTATATTCATTCCATCCTCTGTTGTCAGCGGATACACAGTCAAACCTTTGTTAGACAGTACCCATCCTCCCTTCATATGAGTGATACAAATCATGTCTTTCTCAGGCAAAAAAAAAAACAAAACAAAAAAACAACCAACCTGTGCTCTTTCGAAAAGAAAATTCTAATGCATTTTGGAGGGCTTTCTTCCCTTTTTATAGATACTGCTGGCCAAGAAAGAAAAATAACTTAGGACACAGAACAGTTTAAGTGTGTAAACTTGTGGTGCCATACAATATGTCTTAATTTTACAGGTTTAATACTAACTGTGCCCCAGTAATTTAATAATTCTGTGGGAAGACTGTTGGGTTATAGAGGATATTTGTCTTGTGATTTCTTTGTGGCAAATCAGAAATTACAGCAGTGCTCAAAGGAATAGAAATTTTAGATACTCATGACCTTCAGTGAAACCCCTTTCGTCACTTGTCAGTTCTTTAAGGGGCAATTTAATTGTAGCTCTTTGGCGGTGACAAGGTAAGTGCTGGCATTTTGGCACTGTCATTCATTAACCTCATGCAATGTCAGCAGCAGTGCCTCAGACATGTCACCATTTCCCCAGTGATGGCAAGCTGACTTTTAGGACATATGTTATTTCAGAGATGCCTTCTAGACAAGGCTGCATGCTTCACATTCTTGTGTACTGGGCATCATTTGTGCATTGTTTATGCAGTTAAATAATTTCAGGAGTAAAACCAACTTGTCTAAATCCAGGAAAAGAAAATCTGCCATGTGCCATGAGCAGAAAACTACCTAAATCACTTATGTTGCTCAGAAATGACAAAAAATCCCCAAACAAAACCCCAACAAAATAAACAAACAAAAATACCCCCAACCAAATAAACTCTTGAGTATAAACTGATAGGAAACAAAAGCTAGTATCATGATACCTGAAGGTTTAATAAAATTCTTTCATGTTCAATTTTTTAAAGCATAATTCAATAAATAAAATGCCAGAATGCAAGGCACACAATATAAATTGCAATTATTATTATTTATTTTGCATTTCATATTTCTGCATGCTTATAAGAAACCAAACTATTAATAATAAATAGACTGAGAAGAATTGGTGCTGAGAACTATTTACTGATAATAACGATAATTGCCAATGCCTCGAAAAATGGTATATATTTGATTGCACCTTTCCTCAGCTCCTTCTTTGTTTGGACCTCAGAGTGACTGGGGATTCTGTGCAAGACTACAATATAAATTAATAATGACAATAATAATAATAAATGAGCTTGATTCTCACTTTGAAAAATGCACAGTAAAAGATGTAAGGATCGCTCAAAAATAAAGTCGTTTTTATGCTAATTATGCATGTCTCAAGATAGAAACACTTGAATCTAGATTTGAAACCCCAGAGATGTAAATTTTTTGCATCTATCTAATCTTTAACTTCTTTAAAATCTGGGTTTAAAAGTGTTTCCATATTTCCACCCTATACAAAAGATATTCTGACTAGTCTAGAGCTTGAACCAGCACCCAGGAATGTCCAGTGCCTAAAATCAGATAGGTGAGAGTCAGTTCTGGAGTTCATTGTCTTGTTAGAAAGAGATTAATGATATTCTTTTCTTTCTTTTACCAAAATGAAAGAATTTATTTGTGTTACTGAAAAATCCCCCCCAAACAGCAGATAAGAAGGAGCAACCTAGTCATAAAAAAATTATTATTAGGGGTGTCTGAAGAAAAAGTTTAAAGAATTTCTACCAAACACAACATTCAAAACCTATGAATAGATGAGTATTTAAAGAAATTTTACTCTTTTTTTTTTTTTTTCCCCTTAAATAGATTCCATTTGAGGCTACTTAAATGTTATATATGAGTGTATGAGAACATAGATATAAAGATTGGCAAAAAAGTAAGATAGGACTAGATAAACAAAATGAACTTAAGAAAAAAATTTGTAAATAACTGAGGTGACTTTCTGCAAATGATAATGGAGCTTTTTATAAGAATACTAAACTTTCCCCTTCAGCAGAGATCACCCAATGAAATAATGCGTATTTCAAATTCAGAGATATTAAAAAAAATCCTCATGCAGTTCTGGTATTGAGATAAAATTGCAGGGAATACAAATCATCTAGATAATTTTTAATACACAATTCAGAAAATCAAATTTCTATCTTAGAAAATATTTGTAACATATATCTAGCACTTATTTCAGATAATATAGCAAACTTCAGGCAAAAAGAAGAAAATTCAGGCAAAATAGCAACACTTTCCTAGGATAAGATTTTAATATTTTATTTTGCTGAATTATAAATGCTGCTCACTGATGCCTGCTTTAATATATTCTTAAATTGTAGCTAAGATTCCAATTCTATCATTGTTAAAATGTTAAAATGATACCCTTTTATTTTCAAAATAGTTTCATTCTATTTTTAATAAATATTGATCATATCAATGTGATTTTATGAAAAAATATTATTTATTCAAAGCAGCAGTTTCAAGAGAAAAAAGGGTTTCAATGGCTTATTTCTGTATCAACTCTAACACTGACTTGAATAGAAACCCTGTAGGTGAAAACAAGGGCATTGCCGAGAATGTATGAGAGTGGTGTGTAAGCAGAATGACTGAAACTCCAGTCAGGTGGAGTTAAATAAGTTGCAGTACAGTGCTGAGGGCCAAACCCAGACATTTCAGTATACTCTTAAAGTGTACCTTTAAAGAAACAATAAACATTTCCAAATGTTTTACTAGATGTAATGATATACATTATATAAGCATTGTCCTGCAAGTAAAATGCTGTCGATGCTAAAGAAATGTTAAATCTTTAGAAAGCACTAATGGCATCACTAGGAAAGCAACAATGACTGTAGCAGGGACTTTTTCAGTCAAAGAATTGGTGACAGATGTAAAGAGAAAAATTAAGAATATCCAGATTCAGTTAGAGAGTTAGGATTCTGTCCCATGAAAGCTATTCCATACTGACACAGCAAGTAGTTTAAGTCCTGTTTTCCAAGAGCAGCACTGCACTACAGAGCTGCAGCTCAGACCTACACCAAGAACGGTGTTTTACCGGGGGGGCCCACTGCACAATCACTCTAATCACACTAATTCATCCAACAGAATTTGCTATAGAAGTTTAAGAGAACTTTGATTATCTGTTTTTTCTTCCCCCTTCCCCCTAGGGTTGGCAACACAGATGAGTGATTTCTTTTCGTCGTACATAGAGATTTGGACACACCATATTAACTGCTGTCCTGACAGTTTCCAATCTGATGACCAAAATTGAACCAAAGGGAAAAAAAAAAAAAAAAAAAAGCAAAAATTATTGGATCGAAAGATCATAATGAATTTCTGAGTGCTTCTCCCCACCCTTTCCCCATTTTTCTGACACCTTTCCAGAGCTAAACTACTTCTCACATATTAGCCACAGCATTACAGAATTATATTGTTTCCTACTGGTAAATTAAAGGCATTTCTTTCACTGCACAAATAACTAAAAAAAAGAAATCTCAGTGTAAGGAGCAAGTTATAAATATAAGAAATGGATAGGTAAAGCTGATCCCACACTGCCTTGTTTCCTTTTCTTCTAAGTAGAATGTCACATGCTGCTCTACCTTACATTTGTATTGGTCCCCACTTCCATGCTATCTCACTTAAGGGGCTTCTCAGATGATTAATCCTCAAGTAACAAAACATCAGATGGCTTTTATCAAGTCCTTTCCTCCCTTGAATGGGAAAAATGTGATACTACTGGCCCTGGAGAGCCAAGCAGGTCAATGTAAGGGCAGAACGGACTCATTATCTTTATTTTATAGGCCCTTAACCAAAAAGGTGAGAGAAGCTAAATGAGATGGTGTTCTGCCTCAGAGAGCTGGCGCTGTAGGAAAACAACAGACAAAAGCTTTGCTCCATCAGCTCCTCCAAACAGCACTGCGGGTCTTGTTTTTCTCTTTCCTGGAAAGATCTTGAAAAATTTATCAAACATTAATTAGTTTTCCAGGCATGTCCACAATAAAATACAAATCTGTATTAACTCTAGGGAAAGCAGAAACAAGAAATAGATGTGAATTTGGCCTCCTTCATTTAATCAGAATTAAGTACAAAGAAATTAAAGCACTTGGTGACAATCAGAGAAGTAGTGGAATTTCTCTCCAGATTAAAGTGTATGATTGCTCACATTTAGGTTGCCTATAAGTAGGAGTCTATAGCCATTTGACCTGTTATAGAGTATCTCTGAGGATATCTACATGGAGCTGGCAGATGTGACACAAGACCTGCATGAGACTTATGACTTCTGTAGCAGCTCCTGAAAGGCCAAATGTTATCTCAGAAGGTACCAGACAAATTAGCATAGGTAAGTAACCCACATCCTTAAACTTAACTGTTCATAACATGGTTTTCTATATGAGCTAGATGTAGAAGCATCAGTTGTAGACAAGGGAAACGCAGTCAATGTAGACAATGGAGAGAAAAGGGGAATTCAGCTCACCCTAAAGTACTACCTCATCTGAATTGCTCTCTAGGCTTCAGGGACTGCAGTGATCAGATCTTTATGGATACTTGGAGAGCTCTGAATATATTCCAAGCTATTCTTATGTGTCTTATAAATATTCTATTCAGACATTTTCCCCGGAAAAAGCTTCTCCTTTCATCCCATAATACCAAGCCTCATTTTTCACCCAGTGAGCAATAAACTGATTATTAGAGGATATCATAAATATACCAAATATAACAAGAGACAGAGTTTTCCTTTTACAGGAAGTAACAAAATACATGAATTTTGGTTTTGATTATGATGTTACTTCACCATGGAACAAGCCAGCTACTGTCATTACTGTACCCAAGGTCTTGAAGAACAGGGTAATATTTAGCTTCCTAATATCTTATTCTGATAGGAATGCCTTGAACTGGGCTAGAAGAACCAGTAATTCCAAATTTATGCTGAAAAAGAAAAAGTTGAGAGTGGAAAATTCCCAAAGGCTGAACAAAAGAATGATAGTACATATAATTTTGAGAGATTCAAAGAGCAGGTCAGTAAGCTTTAAATGGGAGACAGGAAGCTTAATGTATGTTTTCATAGCAAATAATCTCTTGTAAATGCAGGACCAGCCAAAATCATAGAGAAGTAATCTTGCAGCAAAGGGAGGGAGTGAAAGAACATGATTCAGTGGAAAGAAAAACATTTACAGGAAAGAGGAGGCAGGGAACCTTGAAAGGATGCTGTCTTTGGCCAAAACTCCTGTGGGTGCTGAGAGGAAACTGTGATAAAGAAATGTCTGTAAATGTGCTCATTATTTTCTATAAGTCTGCGCACTTCTCATGCTAAAAAGGTACAAAAACCTCTCAAAGGATATACATTTGTCTGCATGTCATCTTAGCCTAGTTTGGAATTAAGCAGTGAAGTGGAGTATCTAGAGCTCTGTTTGTGTAGTAGCTCTACTGAAAGCCAGCTAGCATGGAACAGCTCACTTCCACACAGATAAGCTTTTCTTAGCCCCAAAATGGAGTGGCCACCAACCCGCTCTCTCCCTAGGCAGTCAGAGGTGATCTTGGCCAGACACATGCTGCTGGTCCAGCTCAAACTGCTGGGTCTGACCCTACTTTGCTCATGCCACCCAGCATGACTAGATGACCAGGAGAGTCCTGGGAAGCTGTTTGCTTCAGTTACCAGCAAATGCTAAGCCTTGGGTGTGGGTGGGTGAAGAGAAGGTTGGTCTGGTACATGGTACCACACACAAGCCCCAGTTGCGCATCCTCACCTCAGGCACAGGGGCCTCAGCGATGGCTCCTGCAGAAGCCAGCCAGGGGATCTGCCTCATGGTAATTTACTCTGCTCATTTCCCCTTTTCTCTTCTGCTTCCCTCCCTCTTAGTCTTTTCAATATTTTATCAGACATTAAAAAAATACTTAAAAATAATATCTGGCACTTTTAAGTTCTTCTTATTCTGTAGTTCACAGTCAAACTCAGTCAAGTTCCTATTTCATACACCTAAACATATATACAGACACTTTCAAGAACATCTAATGCACTTTCATATATTTTATTACCAGTCATTCTTTCTCATAGACATAAAAATCTGCACTTAATGTACAAAAGTATTGCACAGGACAAATAAATTCAATTTAAATGTCAGTGACTGTTTGTCCCCAGATTTACAAAATAGGTAGAGAACCCATATTTATGAGTATTTGCAGACAAAAACATATTTTCATAAATATAATGACACTGTAGTTCTCTCTAGTTTACCTGCAGTGAGATAATCAATGCAGATTATCCATGTCATGGAGCAACTCCCAGGCCCCAAAGTGTTTCTGCTTAAATCACAATACCACATAAGCAAAGTCATACTGCCTTGAGAACTGTACTGTTGTCTGGTCCCGGGAACAAGACAGAATGAAACCTATTTGATTCAAGCTACTTTTACACACAGCTCTTTGTTCCCAGAATAAAGAGAGGAGGCAAACACAGTGCTAAATCACTGCTGACTAAACTAAGTAAGCTTGGGTCCAATTTGAGGTATGAATTTTACTTCTTATTGGGTTTGTGTGACAAGGTTTTAGTAGTGGGGGAGCTACAGGCGTGGCTTCTGTGAGAAGCTTCTAGAAGCCATGTCCAACAAAGCCAATGCCAGCTGGTGCCAAGATGGATCTGGCGCTGTTCAAAGCCAAGCCCATCAGTGATGCTGGTAGAGCACTTGGGATAACGTATTTAAGAAGGGGAAAGAACTGTCGACAACAGCAACTTCATCCAGAGTGAGGAGTGAGAATATGTGAGAGAAACAACTCTGCAGACACCAAGGTCAGTGAAGAAGAAAGGGGAGGAGGTGCTTCAAGTGCTAGAGCAGAGATGCAGGCAGTGGAAGACCCCACGCTGGAGTGGATGGATGTCCCTGAAGGAGGCTGTGACCCTGTGGAGAGCCTGCTCTGGAGCAGACTCCTGGTAGGACCTGTGTCTCTGTGGAGAGAGGAGCCCCCGCTGGAGTAGGTTTGCTGGCAGGACTTGTGACCCTGTGGGGCACCCAGACTGTATCAGTCTGTTCCTGAAGGGCTGCAGCCTGTGGGAAGGACTCACGTTGGAGAAGTTCATGGAGGACTGTCTCCAGTGGGAGGGACCCACGCTGAAGAAGGGGAAGAGTGTGAGGAGTGCTCCCACTCAGGAGGAAGGAGCAGCAGATACAATGTGTGATAAACTGACTGCAACCCATATTCCCCATCTCTCTGAGCCATTGTGGGGAAGGAGGAGTTAGAGAAAATCAGGAGTGAAGTTAAGCCCAGGAATAAGGGAGGTGGAGGAGGAAGGTGTTTTAAGATTCAGTTTTATTTTCTCACTACCCTACACTGATTTGTTTGGTAATAAATTAAACTAATTTCCCCAAGTTGAGTATATTTTGCCCATGATAGTAATTGGTGAGTGATCTTGTCCTTATCTCTACCCACAAGCCTTTCATTACATTTTCTCTCCATTGTCCAGTTGAGGAGGGGGAGTGATAGAGGGTATGTGGTGGGTACCTGGCATCCAGCCAAGGTCAACCCACCACATACTTGCACCAAACTCTTTGTAGGTATTTCTGACTTCAAAAATATCATTTTCTGGTGGTGAACTAGACATGGCTACAAGGCAGATATCTCAGGTCCAGTTCTAAAATGAAGTTAGCGGCTACATGTAGTAGTAAATTATAATAGTTCTAGGGTACAAATCTGGTCAAAAAACCTGTCATCTACTCTTAGGAATTGTTAGACCTATTCTCTAGACCAATTTGACCTCTGTAAGTGGAGACAGTCCCAGGTAATATTCAGGCATGCTCTCATGAACCACCTCAAACAGGCAATTTAGATGCTAAATTGTTCAGGAGAGCTGTATAGTGTGAACATATGAAGGCAATATCATCTAATTTTGGGGCAAGAGAACTGGACCTAATGCTGTTTTGTTTAGTAGTATGTACTTAGAAAATAAAACTGGATGCACCCAGGCTAATTCCAGCTGATCTCTAGCAGAGTTGTTGCAAAGTCTCCCTAAGTCCTCTAAAGTTCTGGTTTCTGCAAGGTTTTTAAATCTGGGTCTAGGGTGAGATCCTGGAGAACTTTTCTCCATTCGTCCATGCCCTACCACAGTGATCCTTTGTAGAACCACTGTACTGAGGAGTGCTGTACAGGGAACCTCAGTGGCTCTGTTGAAACTATCAGAGTTTTCATGATTGGAGCTGATGCTAGTGAATCCAGCCATACTAACACTGGCTGGAGTTTTTCTGCTGCTTTCTCCAACAAACTTTTATCATATTTTCTCCATCTCAGATTTTCTGTTCAGGAATTGATTACACATGGCTTTATATCAGATTAAGATCTAAACATATATAACAGATCTGGAAAACCATTGCAAGAAAATTCCAATCCAAGAGGTAGCTAAACACCACTACCCTAATCAAACAGGTAAACAGGTAGATAAAATCATTGTGCTGCTAACTGCTTGGCACAGTAGGACATAGTTAATAGGTGTGAGCATCTTACCTGTCCACTAAGCCACAGAACACTTTATTCTATAAAAGTTATAGGAACCAAAGGTATCAGCTTTCTTTTTATTGCCATTTACCTCTATGTTAATTGTAGATGAAGGTTGCATCCTGCTGTTGTTCAATCGCTTAGCAGTTTTTTCCTGGACTTCAGTGAGGGCAGTGTCTCACTTTTGGAGAGGAGTGCAGGAGGAGTTCTGAGCAAATGCTGTGCACAGTTACAAACATCAGCAAGAGGGAGAAGTCATTGAAAAAATCAGTCGAAGTAAATTAACTTTTGTAAGAACACCCAAAGACAGAAGCTAGGAATTCAAACCATCAAATTTCCACTACAGCTATAGCAAACCCTTGATATTTACCAACCTTTTCGTAATTTGTGCTTTAGCTATCCTAGCTGTCTTTGACAACATGTACCCTGTGAGCAAATGAAGAATCAGAAGCAGGGATGGACTTAAAAAGTTTTCATACAATTTCAAACACTGGAGTGAAAATACATACTGCTACTTTTCTTCAACGATTTCTATTTATTTCTTTCTTATTTATTTATTGTGTTAGAATAACACAGAACTTGGTCCTTTTCATTTAGGGAAAACTTTATTATAATTTGCTGTCCCTCTATACGTTCTATATGCACATGGAATAATGTGTTTAGAAACCAAAGGAAATAGATCTTTTAAAAATAATCTGTCATCCTGTAATATCCTCTATGGTGTTTTGATTCAAACTCAGTTCTTCCTGATCTCTCTCATTATTCACTGTTGAACTGTTTAATGCCAGAGTTGCAGGCCAACTGGCAGGAAGAACACAGAGAAAGTATTATTTCCCTTCAACATGAAGTTGGATGTCTCACTTTCACTATTCTCTTTCACACCCAAGACAAATCCTGAGCTTTGTCACAATGTCCCACATTGATGAAAATGCCAAAAAGATACAAAAAGACAGAAAATGAAAATATTCTAAAAAGATGTATTAAGAAAATCAAGGTAATTCTTTTTAGTCTTTTGAAATCTTTGTATCATCTCCTCTTTTGTACAGTTAGAGACATTTTTAAAGAGACAGAATGGAATCTCAGTTCCATTGAAATAAATAGTCAACTTCTCTAGTTGCCAGGGACAATACTTCTTGCTTGCTGCCTTTGCTATCAAACCTTGGAAATTACCTTTTTGCTGACCAAGACCACTGCCTTCAGCAGGAACAGCTTTCCAGAGTTCCCCAGCAAAAGTGGTATTCCTTTATAGAGATAAATGAAAAAGTATATGCACACTTGGAAGCTTCACACCAATGCTAGATAAAAATATGCTTTTGATTAAATAAATAAATAACATCTGCTGAAATCTTAGAACAAACATGACAAACTACACAAGCTGAAACACTTGAGTATATTTGATGATTTGCATCAGGCATATGTAAGCATTACTCTATCAGTAGTTCTGCAAATAAGGGTCAAATTCAGCTGTACAAGTGCAGATCACAACCAGAAGTGGCAATTATCAAGGAAGCCTAAACCCTCCTGCTATGTATGTTAAGCCTGGCTTGTATATTAAAGATGGTTTTGCATATTAACCAGTGTAGCTTTCATTCTCCAGATTCTTTCTACTTGCTTTCTAATTGTTTTTCTCCTTTTCTTTATTTCTAGGCTTTTTACTCACAGGCAACACGTGACAATATATTTGGGATGCAACTCAGCCTCTTCTCTGTTTCATTCAGTTCCCTCTACCACAGGTAACCACAGGTAATACCTTCACAAAAGCGTCCCCTTCTACCCTCCATCCAACACTAATTATATTTTTTTTCCTCCTTGTTACACTAAAACCCCAATTATAATAATCTAGCCTTTCCTGAATTATATCTCATTGTTTTCAGAGTTTTTGCATCTATGTGAGAGGAGGCATCTCTATTTTTCTCTTCTGTTCCCAGTGTATTAGAACATAAAGTTGAGCGGTACTGGCATATTTGTCTGGATCTATCAAGTTACAGCTACTGGTACAAGTCTTCTGTTGTCTATAGGATACCGACATATGCTATAATTATTGTTCCATCACTGCCCTCAAGAGTGAACATCTGCTCCTACCCTATCATCACAGTTTTAATCTTCTTGTAGCTCCTGTTTCCTTGAAGAGCAATCCAAATGAGACAGACCCTGTCTTTTACTTTTCTCCAGTTTTTGAACCGCTTCCAGGCTTTCACCAGAACGAAGTGAATACCTCGAGCTCCCACCAGTATTCATTTAAATGAAAAACTGAATTCCCTTTAGCTATGCTTGTGCCTGTAAGCAGATGGAGTGAGGTGGGAATCCAACTTGCTCACAGGCATAAACACAGTAACAGCAAATTGATTTTGCTATTCAAGAGGTGGGGATCACAATGCTCAGAGAGCAGCCACAGCCGCTCTGCAAACTGCATCAAGTGTGGGAACCACAGGATTTGCATCAATATAAAGTGTCCTTCCGCCAGCTCATAGGCATCATGCTCTCTTGCAGCCTTTCCCAACCGTGATGGAGAGCTCCTGTTCACCCATTGCACCCTGACTCACCTCTGTGGTTTACACACTTTCAAAAAGTTTTTGTCTGTACCCTTTGACCAGGATAAATTTTACCATTTGAAAGCATCAAAGGCAGGAACAAAAATAAAATATTCCTACAGCAGATATCAATTCAGTGGTTGAGTATTTACAAGTAGATGAAGTAATGGTTTTTCATTGGTTTATGGTTGGATTTGATGATCATAAAGGTCTTTTCCAACCTAAATGATCCCATGATTCTATGACTGATTGTATTGTCAATAATCTTTTGTGGTGACAATGCATGACCAAACATGCACACTCATCTTGGCAGTGCTAAGGAACCTTTGCCCTTCCAGCATTTATCTCTACCTGATGAACACAGAAGATACTGCACCCATGACACAAAGCCCCCATAATTTTTAATAGAGTGAGCTACAACTTTAAGCAATGTAAAACTGTGTTGAGTCAGAGCCAGAGTGCTGAATGTGAAAACCACATCGCCATCAAGCCCTTAAATTTGACAAAAGTTTTCTATTTATTTGAATAAACCATAACTTGGATGAAAACACCCTGGCATATTGTGACACATGAAATCCACATCTGAATATCCCTTTCTGCTTTCCGGTCTGACTCTCCAGATTTTAAAACTAGACCAACCAGTGTTGTCAAATGGCTTTTTCTCTTTTTGTTACTATTCACCAGCCCAATCTCCACTGCTTTGGAAGATGGTTTTGGAACCAATCCATAAAAGAACCAAGTCTCCTATACAAATTTCTGCATTGAAACTTTAAATTGCTCTCTCATAGTGAACCTCATATACCAGCAAAGAAATTAAGCACCAATCACAATTTCAGTACCATATATTAATCTTTCTGCTTATTTGAGGGTGACAGCTGTCTGTGCTTGGCAGGTCTCTTCAATGTTACATTATATTTCACCATCCTCTTTGGAAATATTCTTTGTCTCTTGCTTTACAATAAACATTTCATGATACATTCAACAATGGAAGAAATAATTCCTTTGAATATTTGGTAATAAAAAATCTTTTTTTTTTTTTTTTTGGCTAATGGTAAAGACTGTATCAAAGATGCTTGCAATTTTAAATCATCAATAACTTCAATGTTGTCTCAATTTCTGCTGCATTTGGACCTCAGTTATACACAGTAACATTTACAGGTGTGTCCTCACCACCTTAATTTAAAATGACCTGAAAAACTGTTTTTGAACAAAATTGAAAAGCTGATATTAAACTGTTTTTAGAAAAAAGGGAATATGTGATTACACCACTCCGAGTCAACCTCTTAGTTTGTGCCCTTCCTCAAACCTCTTGGTTAAATTCAACAAACTGATAGAAAAGTAAAAAGCTCAAAGGTATTCAATTCCTACTCAGTTCCTAAAAGTAGATACCATATAGAGCAAACACATCCAGATTAGTGATCACAGAGGAAAAAGCCATGAGGAAAAAACCACATGTGAAACAGTCGCTCAGCAAAGTGCATTAAGTTCTGGTTTTGGAACGATTTGTTTTTCAGAAGACCCCGAAAGAGTAAAATGCAGTGCACTTTATAGGATTTTATTATAGTAGATGTCATCACGCCCTTAACATACCCAACATTGAATGCAGGATGCACTGAGAAATTAGGAGGATGGTTGAGTGGCAAAAGAACGCTCCTGGGGGCAGTCTCAGAAAGGTGTCTGCAGCAACCCTCCTCTGCTCTGCATCACAGAAAATTACAATGATTGAAGGCTATTTCTGTCTTACAGAAGTCATGTCAGCCCTTCCCCACTGGGAATCAGCTCCATCAATGCTGATTGTAAATGTACATTGAAATATGTCTTAAATGGGACTCCTCATGTCAGTCCTGCAAATGGTTGTTAACTAGTGAAGTGAGAGTACTTGTCAACATAAGTTTTGATATTCAGATCTGGTCATGTTGAATTAACATAGATATGATACATGTATAGTACAGGATGTTACTTTAGGTCACATCAAAGCAGGCAGAGGTATGATGTGGTACAACATGACACCATCATGATTTCCTAATCGGAGTCTGAACATTTTAAAAGAAGTGTATAAAGATGAACATACTTCTGAATAGAAATATTTACAAATCTTAAAGAAAAGTCACAGAACACAAATAGTCAGAATACAGGTTGCTGAATAACAAATTTTAAAATATTTAAATTACACAGCAAACTCACTGCTTAAATACAAAAGAATATATTTCAAGTAAACCCTGTGTAAAACTGTATTTGCTGTATTTTTTTCAGACTAATGATACATTTGCTTTTCCTTAAAAAAAAAAAAAAAAAAAAAAAAAGAATAATTTGCAGCATATATAGCTGGCTAGACTAGTCTTAGCTCTCACAAAGGCGTTAAAATGTATAAAGGATTTGCTGATAACTGGAAAGTTGCTGGGATCCCCTTCCTCCTCCAAGAATAGGAGTCAAGAATGTACAGAGCAACGCAAAAGTATCTCAGTAATTCCTTGCAGAAATGTCATATTCCCTAATCCTCAGACCCCCACTGCTTTCAGAGAAAAATGTGTTTATCATCCTAAACCAAATAGTTCACAAATGTCAGCATATGACAAAATTCTGTCTTCATTAATACTGAAATAGGAAAATGATGCTGAAAGCCCTTATTCTTACAGATTTATACCAGTTCCATACCTGTTTAACTTGAACAGTAGTTGTCCCAGTGGAAGAGAAATAATGTAAGTGACTCAGGAAATTTGTTGGAAATTGCTAATATATAAAAGTTTTCATTTTGAACTAGAAAGGAAAATATATTAAAAAACCCACTAACAAATAAAGCAACATTCAGCATGCTCTGAAAAGACTTTGATTTTGGCCTGATTAAAACATTGTATTTTGATGGTCTAGTTTCTTGGTGTATTTGTACTTAGGTGGATAATTTATACATTGTTTAAGCTGAAATATTTTCAAATATCAGAACTAAAAAACAAAAAAGAAATAAATATGCAGGACATTTTAAAGGTACTCCATTTAAAGATTAATCAATAAGCCTTGTAGTAGACTTATTGCATTAAGTTCTACTGGAGTGCTGAATCCATGACCAATGGCAGCAGCTTTTGAAGAGTGCCTGTGCATATGTGCCAGGAAAATGATGGTGAGAGCCACAGCATCACATAGCACAGAGGACATTGTCACCAGTGATACCTACTAAGAAATGACAGGATATTTTTCCCACCCACAATTCTGGTAGTTGTGGTGGCCTCTGAAATTCCATGAAACAGATCAACCTTGATGATTCCCCTTGCAAAAACCAAGCAAACAATCCAAAAAGAAAAAGTTGCTCATTACATATTTTCCAGTATGTCAGTGAAAAAAAAAAATTTTTTTATTTCCTGAATGCAAATATATGAATCAGTTTAAATTGACATATCTGAGGGATTAGTAAAAGCTTACATACTCATTAATTTTTCCAGCAAAAGCAAGGGATCTTTTAAATAATAAAATCAGTTCAGGCACAAAGTTTTATTTTTAGAGAATATTTAAAAAACAGCAATAAAGGTAAGAGGGAATGGCCATAGTGATAAGTTAGTGATAGTTCCTGAATAAAAAATTAAATAGCTGGAGTCAGTGACATTATAGATTTAAAAAGAAAAAAAGAGCTGAAAACAAAGATTAGACTTGGCAATTCACTTTCCACCCATCATTTTTTCACAGTTCACATTGGCAAAATACTTTATGCAAGAAAATAAAATTATCCACAATATGCTGAAGCCATTTCATGTTGAACAATCTGGAGATAATTTTTTTTACATAAACAAGCTGGATTGCCCTTTGATGCTACCTAAATTATAAACTGCCAAAGATTTGCATGGTAAAATTACTTCTGCAATTGGTGAGATTTCATGCTGAGTCCTATGTAAAATGATTCCTTTATAGTCTGGATGCTTGTTATGACTATCTTTAAAAAAAATTAGTTGTTTTGTAAGAACAAACACATATATTTCAAAAGATTATGTGTTGGAGATGAACAAAGATGTGCTAAATTCTTCCAACTAAGGCCATTTGAACTTCATTTACACTGTCAGTTGTCCATGAAAACTCTGGAATCTGTGTTTCAGAGCCTTGATATTTGCACTCAAAAATGCATTGGATTTTAAAGTTATTTCCATTACACTGCTAGGGTCATGGTGCAAATGTCTTGCTGGTGTCAGCACCATGATATACTGCCCCTTTCCTAGCTAAGGACTAGAACGTCATTATCCCAGGAAGTCCAAAGGATGAAACTAGAAATAAGTATGACAAATACTTAAGAACAAGAAATAAGTAAAGCAGTTGGTGATCAAATATTAAGATGAGAATAATTATAGGGCTGGGAATCCGGGTTGTATATATGTGTGTATATATGTTATATATACACACACATAAACATACAAATACAAGCAACACACACACACAAACACATCTTTTTTTGCAGTAACAAAACTTTTGCAGGAGGCCCTTCTAGATCCTCTGCAACAGAGGACTTCAAGCATTTTGATGGTAGGACTATGATGCAGTATAGAATACAGGAAAATGTTCCCAGACAAGCTGTTTACAAAGTTGTGTTGTTTTGTTTTTTTTTTTTCTTTGATTTTCTATATGTATCATATAATAGACTTTAATTGCTCCAGAAACCACTCAAACTCACTAGATGGTACAAGCAATATATAAACAAGTGTTCCCTTACCTTAAAACCCATCATAAAATATTTGTTCTGAAAGCTGAAAGCTCTCACAATTCAGAGATCACCATGCATGCCAATAAGGTGTAAGAGCAGCAAACGTAAACTGCAAAAATTCTCGGGCTCATGAAAAGTGCTAAAACATTCTCACAGGTCACTGAATTGTCCTGCACTTCAATTGAAATCTAAACCACACCACCTGCTTCCTCCTTTCCCTGTCGTTTTCTTTATGTGCTGCGATAGGCCCTGCTCTTTTATCTCTGAGAGAATTTCCCTTTTCTGGTTTCTTCCTACACTTCAGAGGAGTAACTCCCTTCCCTCCCACATTCCCTTTTTACAATGCCAAAGCTTGGTTTACATTCAATATGGATGAGGAGCATAATTAACCCTGTACTTGCTACAATGCTTGAGCTAACTTGTACCTGTTATCTGACCATCTGAGAATATTCTCTTGCTGAAGCAAAAATCTAGACTGAAATCTTGGAACATGTTTACGTGCTTGCCTTTCATTTTTTCACTGTTCATTCAAGAAGGCCATGTTTGAAGTGGTTCTCTTGCAAACCGGAGAACTTCGGCATTGTAAGAGTCATGACAGATTAGAAGAGACCTGAAAATAATGACAGCTGATTGCCTTTATGGCTTACAGCACCTTTCATCCAGGAAAAGTACCACATGTGTTGAGAGCAATCATTTTATCCATCAGTGAGATATAGTTGTTTTGAGAGAAAAATGTAGCTATTTTGTGTTTCTGGCCCAGTTAATAGGCTAGTTAGGGACACTGGGACCCCAGGCTTTTGAAGAAGGGAGGGAAGATCAGTTTACTGTGTGCCAGAGTGACCTTCCTTTCCTTACTCTTTAACAAATTGTGTGCAAGGTTTCTGTGCTCTGTCCTGGAAGTCAGCCTGATTTAACTTGTCTGTCTGATACCTAGAATAAATACATAATTATTTGTTTTTCCCCTCCCCTTTCCCTCACTTATCTTTGAAGATTGAATCCCACTCACACTGGACGTGTGGTGAGCTCTAATTCAAAGGATGAACCACTGGAGGCTGAATTCACTAACTGTCTAGCCCTAACCATGACGTGACAAAGGCATGTATGTAACACACTGATTTCTACATGACTCAGGCTGTCCCTTAGTACAAGTGATCAGGGGCTGAGAAAAGCAGGACACCTCTGTCTGGAGACAGAGGACTGTGGTTCCATATTTCAATGAATTTAAGTAACTGTTTTCACATTTCAAAATGTACTATAAACATTTGAAAACTGAAATACTTGTACTCAGTAAAAGTTATAGTGAGGAGCTCTATGTTACAGTAATCTCAATTGTTTTGGTTCTCAGCTAGATACGCCCCTAAAATATACTATAACCAGAATGCCAAGACTGCTCCTACTTTAGAAGGAGAATAGTAATGCATTGTGTAGAGAGATGTACCTTTGAACCAGCTAGGAAAATTAGCACCCAAACTGTAATTTTGAAGAAAAATCACAGAACAATTAAAAAAAAAATCAATAATAATTCAGTTAATACATATTTATAGCAAACTTCTTTTAAGGTTCTCTCCATTATTTCCTTATGTTCTAACATCTGATTATACAGATGTGAAAGACAATTGCAAAACTGTGTGAAAACTGTTGGAGAAAAATCTTGCCCTTACTAATAATCTGTTGTAGGTGTTACACCATACTGAATGACAGAAAGATAAATAATATTTTCACTTTCCATCCACAAGTTACTAAGAATAGCCTTCCATCAAATATTACAAATAGTCTGACAATGTTATGTTTGTCATTCAAAAAAATAAGCATTTTAAAGGTAGTACGAACTGCTAATGGAATAATAGATATCTTTCATTACAGTATAATGAGAGAATCCCTAAGAGACAGACTTGGGAGTATTAGTGGATGAAAAAACTTGCTATGAGCCAGCAATACATGCTCGCAGCCCAGAAAGCCAGCTGTATCCTGGGCTGAATCAAGAGAAGTGTGACCAGCAGGTTGAGGGAGGTGATTCTCCCCTCTACTCTGCTCTCATGAGACCCCAGCTGTAGTCCTGCATCCAGCTCTGGGTACCCCAAAATAAGAAGGACACGGACCTGCTTGAGTGGCTCCAGAGGAAGCAACAAAGATGATCAGGGGGCTGGAGCACCTCCCTGATGAGGACAGGGTGAGAGTTTTTGTTGTTCAGCCTGGAGAAGAGAAGGCTCTGGGGAGACCTTATAGCAGCCTTCCAGTACTTAAAGGGGGCTACAGGAAAGATGGGGAGGGACTCTTTATCAGGGAGTGTAGGGATAGGACAGAGGGTAATGGTTTTAAACTGAAAAAGGGTAGATTCAGATTAGCTATAAGGAAGAAATTCTTTACTGTGAGGGTGGTGAGGCACTGGCACAGGTTGCCCAGAGCAGCTGTGGCTGCCCCCTCCCTGGCAGTGTTCCAGGCCAGGTTGGACGGGGATTTGAGCAACCTGGGCTAGGGGAAGGTGCCCCCATGGCAGGGGCTTGGAACTACGTGATCTTTAAGTTCCCTTCCAACCAACATGATTCTATGATTCTATGATAATAATTTGACAATACTCTCACAGTTTTAGTAATAGGAAACAAATAATGTTGTAGTATAATTTGCTGCATGAAGATCTTTTAAATGTTAACCAGTGCAGGTCCATATGACTTCTAGGAAAACGTGATGACAATCAACAAGGCAGTTCTGCTAATTACCAGTGCAACCTTAGTCAACCAACGTGCCATGCTTTCACTGTTTTATCATATACTGCTTTACAGTTTGTTCTGTCACCAAACATCATACATGGTGAACAGATGTGATTTTGACGAACTCTGCCAAATTTGTATTGTCCTTATGTTACATAAATTATTTTTTCCTGTGATGGAGACAGCCCAAGCTCTTCACTTAAGATCATTAAATGTTTGGCTTTGGAAATTTCTGGACCACATCCAAATTTGTTGCCCAAGTTTTTCATTGGTGGGGGTGGATGAGAAAATCTTTGCAACTTTCTTCCTCTGGAAGTTACCTTTCCATTAAAAACAATCGTCATACATTTTCTCTCTTATGAAGCCTTGAACTACAGTTGAAAGAAAAACACAGTGTGCCCCTCTTGCCCTGTATGTCTTCTTTTGGACTTCAGGAGTTGGTTGAATGCCTAGAATGTGGAAGAGCAAGTACTTTCACTCTTCCCACCTTTTTCCTATAATACTTTACACTGACCAGCTGACCAGTGACACAAAGAAAGCTTCAGAAGATTTGCTTACAAGAAAGCTCTCTCAGTGAAATGACTCAGTCAAAATATTTAGGCCACCTTGGATGTAACTGCAGTAATCAAGAAAGTTTGTAAGTTTATGTAACACGAGTCATGGATAAAGCTTTATCAACCACAACATTTCTTTTCTGATGCACAGCATCTCGTACTAAAGAGTCTTGTTGATCTTTTAACAGCAGTAACTCTTCCCTTGCATGAGCAAGCAACCACACTGACTGGGTGATAATGTCAGCATATAAAAGACTCTATCTTGAGTTTATTTGGAAAAAGAATAGTCTTTGACGGCCTCTATGATGCACTCTTAAATTAGAGTATCTCCATTTGATCCTTGAAAATCTAGATGAACTTTTATTTATTTTACTCCCAATTCCAAAAATACATGGGTAAATTCGGAGTAACTTTCAGTCAATGACCTGTCCTTCTTATTTAAAACTATACAACAGAGAAATCAAGATCAATGACATTGTGAAAGATTATCAATAGCATAACTGAGATCAGAACCTGGATCTTTGTGTTTATAAATTTTTTCACTTTTTATTTCATAAAGGTTTATAGGCTAGATTCTCAGATGGCATAAATCTGTATGGATTTCTGTCTGGCATCAGTTATAACAGATCCTGCTGTGTGTTCATAGCAGTTTCATTCTCTCCTATGGAACTATCATGTCAAGTATGTGTAGTATCCATTTTCTTTAAATGGAGTATGATTTACAACTAAGATAGATATATCTTAGAGAGATAACATATTTGAGGATAACATATTCTAAGCAGCAGAGTGTGTGTATTTATGGGGTTGAATCCTGTCATTCTTTTGATCTAAACAGTGCTTAACTATTGCTTTAGACTCTGAGAAGAGGCTTATGGTATGCAGCAGAGCATGGGGTAGAAATTCCTGAATTAATTCCAGGGCAGTTCTCAGCACAGATGTGTGGTAGGTAATGTAGGTAATTCTGCACAGAGTTGCACATCATGCTCATACCAGCATATGCTTCCACCCAAAGATGTTCTGTTTATGAATCCACCTTTTTTCTGTTTCACTGGAAACTCCTACAAACTTAGAGGAAAAACAACTTTATGAAGCCAGTCAATAATTTATTGTAGTTTTCCCCTAAATTTTCCACAAGTGGCCAAACTTGTCACAAGTCCGTCTATGAAAAACAGAATCTCTGCTGTACAGACTTCAGAATTCAAAAGAATAAATTTCAGGTATCTTTTCTTTATCATGTACTGAAGTCCACAGACTTCCACAGATCAATCCAATATACATAAATACATACTAAACAAGGAATCTGGTTCTCTCTACTTTGACTTTTTCCTCATAAAATTCACATGGAGAAATGGATGAACAGTCTTCAGGACTGTAAAGTCTTTAGGATTCATAATCATAGATTCATCCAATTATTTAGATTGGAAAAGACCCTTAAGATCAAGTACAACCGTAAACCTAACACTGCCAAGTTCACCACTAAACCATGTCCCCAACCACTACATGTTTTTTAAATACCTCCAGGGATTGTAACTCAATCACCAATCTGGGCAACCTGTTCCAGTGCTTGACAACCCTTTCAGTGAAGACATTTTTCCTAATATCCAATCTAAACCTCCTCTGACACAACTTGAGGCCATTTCCTCTTGTCGTATCATTTGTTACTTGGGAAAAGAGACTAACACCTCCTTTCAGGGAGTTGTAGATAGTGATAACGACTCCCCTGAGCCTTTTTTTCCCCAGGCTAAACAACCTCAGTTCCCTCAGCTGCTCCTCATAAGACTTGTTCTTTGGACCCTTCACCAGCTTCATTGATCTTCTTTGGATGTGTTCCAGCAAATCAATAATTTAAATTACTACCTATTTTCGAAGGGGTAAGTGCAACAAAACCCCACCTTAAAGAGTGTAATATTCAGAATTTGGATTTTGCTGCCTGGCCTAGTTCTGAATCAACCATCATTGTGTAGGATGTTCAGTTAGGACAAAGACAGAAGCAACCATCCAGTTTCACTTACAGAGCATTGGCTCCTTGCAGATGAGACTTTCCTTTATGTAATAGGTTTCTTTTGGGATCATATGCTATTTATAATTTAGAGCAACCTTGAGGCTTTTCTAACTTGCACCAGGACTCGATCAGTCATAGCTGGGGAAATGTGGAAGCAGCAGAAGCCGTTGTATTAACAGATCTAAAGCAAAGGAGCCAACTAAAGGATATTGCAGCCCTTTGGTTTCCATAGTGCAGACAACAAAGCTCTTGGGCTTGTGCCCAGTACTTTATATAGGAAAAATGGGTAAACTGTTCTTCACAGACAAAACCTCTCTTAGCATAATTAATCTGTTTCTGTGCTTCTAAATTATTCATTTTTTGATTAATGAAAATATGCTAATTAAGAAATTACTGTTTAAAAGGTGCAAATATATTTCATTGCCTAAAGTAATCAGAATAAGTAATTACTTAAACATTATGATTTAAAACTAAATAATTTCTTTGATAGCAAACTGAATAAGGATAAGAAGCCTAATATGTTTGATATAAACTTCTTAGACTAATGACAGTTCTTTTTTATATTGTTCACTTAAGATATATATATGCTTCACAAAATCTTAACATTGATACTAGTATTTTCAAAGATCATGTTTTGCTTTGTTCATTCATCTTTTGGCTTCACCTTGTAAGAAATATGGCACACAATTCAAGCAAGCAATTAGACATGCACCTGAATGCTAGCCTTACAACGGTATATTGACTCCTTCCATGGCTGCATTTACAATTTGTTTCCATGCTTTGCTGGACCATAGCCACATGGCACAGGAAGTTCTCTGCTACTCAGAACAGCTATTTTTGTCTCATTTCTTCCAGGAATCAGCAAAAACCTTCAGATCTTATTAGGACCTTTTCCTGCAGACAACCATATACTTCACACTGTGTATCTGTGTCCTTGACCGGTCCAGATGAAGGGTTCGGTCTTATCCTCAGCAAGATGTGGCAACTGCTCTGGTGTTCTGGTTAAAGTCTTTTCTTTCTTTTTGCCTCCTTCATCTACTTCCTAGAAATCTAATGCTGCTATATAAACACAGACTCACACACTTTCATCCTCTCTTCTGATTTAAATGCTTTTATCATCTCTGGCTTTCCCTATCACTGATAACATCTTTCACAATAGCTATGTCTTTCAAGCTCTTAGACTTCATATAAGTACTTCCACTGTGGTGAGGATAGACATTTCCTGCAGTCGGGTCTATCTGGTGAGCAGATGAGAGACTTCTCATGAAAATCAAGGGAAGCAGAAATACAATGTAGGAGAGTAATGAGTGGGCAGTAGGGATCATTTGTAGATCAGGTGTGGAAAAACATGACTGTAGTAATAATTAAAATCAAGAAAGGGTCCCTCATTAGTTACACTATTCAGTAACAGCTCTCTTACTCCTTTCCATAAGGCTAGTGTAAGTGTTCTGTCAAGCTTAGGACTTTTTATGCTGGGAGAGTACAATCTCTAGAAGTAAAACTTGTTATACAAAAGCCAAAAGGAGTATCACTTCAGCTGTTTGTGTAGTCGCCTACTTGTGTTTTATAATATGGCTACTGCCCAGGAACGCACAGTCAAGTATCGGCTTGAAGAGGTCAGGGTGATAAAGGTCAGCAACAGCTTGAGTGAGCTGAAGAGCAGCAGAAAACAGGAAGGTTTTTGCAGCAGTTTTCAGCTGTGACCTGTGGCTGTGTTGTCCTGCAAGAGGAAGGGTAGGACAGAGGAAGCATAAGGGTTTTCCTTGATTCACAGCAGATGGCTTGTGAAATATAATCCTGTAGGGAGTAGAGGGGCCCCTGAAGATCCTGGGTAAAGTAAAAGGCATGACTGATGTGTTGAACTTACTTTGGAAGAAGAAATCTTGGCAAATACAGAACTTGAATTCTGTGGTTAGAGTTTTACTGTTAGATACTTGGACAATATATTACCTTATGCTCTTGCACTCCATGGATTATTGTCCCATACATTTTGGACATCATCAGGACTATTGCCAGGGTCAGGGAGGAAGGACTGACCAACTTCAGCTATCTGCCCTGAAGTACTAATTTATGCGCCAGTAAGCAAGGTGTTACAGAGAGTGAGAGCTAAGGCTCATTAAATAAATGAACTCAAGTCTGAGTATCAGAGACATTGCAAACAGAATTTTTATGCTCCATCACTGGCTTTGGGTAGTCAGTCAGATCTCAGCAACCCACTGCAAACTATCCATGACTTGTCTGCTGGCTCCCTATTAGAAAGACCCATCATCACTTCTCACATAATTATTCTCTTAAGATTATTTCTGCAGCGCTTGGTGTGAACAACATTCATAAGTTTGCACCTGTTGATCTGTGGCAACAGAGTCTGATTTTCTCAAGTAATTCAATAAAGTCCTGCCAGGAGTAGGATGTCAGAACAAGTGAAAAACCTGAATAGACACATTTGTCAATCACATTAGGTGTCCAAGACAAAATGAGTGAATAAATGAAAGCCATTTTTCTAGTGAGCAGCTGCCTTCATTACTAAAGATCCTGGTAAGATTAAAGCTGTGCTGCCAGCTTCTTTACTTCAGTTAAGGAATATAAAAGTAAAGTTAATACTAACAACATTTAATTTAAAATAAGAGATGAACATACTTTGTATGAACCAAATACTTAAAAAATAGTCTTTTGCTTCACCTGAACTACATTTTTTTTGCCTTGAATATAAGAATCTGTTATTTAATTTCTTAAAGTAAAATTGAAAGAAAATCCTAAATAACAACAAAAAATATTTCAGTTGCAAAATCAAAATTCTATGATTTTATTATAATTTTTAGAAATTATTTTCAGTTCACACTCAAGCAATTGAGGGACACCATCAAAGCTTTCTGAAACAGCTTGACACGGCCAAAACCTGAGGATTCACTGAAAAAAAATGCCAGTCCAGAAGGTCACCCAGTTTATGTCACCTCCCAAAGCATCTGACCAAGAAACAATTTCTGTGAATGTGCTTAGTTGCAAATGGCAGCATGTGCTGAGCTTAAAGATTATTTTTAAAGGTAAAATATTAATATTCTCTAGCAGTGTAAATAGTTCTCATTTCCATGAGGGGTTAAATTAGGATGAAATTTAGGAAGGTAGAACAGGACAGACCAATCTAACCCGGTGAAATTTTCAAGGATAACTCTAAAGTCAACAGCAGCAATACCCATGTAGCTAATGAGGAAATACACCTAAATGATGGATGATACTGCCTTTCCATGCCGACTTGCTCTGAACCTTGCAGAAAGCTGACCTTGCTCTATAGAAATGAGAGAAGAAAGCAAGAAATATGTTTACCATCTATTAAACGTAGCAATGAGCAAAGACAATTCCCGTGAAATTAACTTCTAATAGTAAACAATAAGGGCCAGCTCTTTAGCAGGAATAAACTGACAGATTACTAATGCTGCACACAAAATTGTTATAATACATGTTTAGTACTGCATTTTGGGTTGTTACAAAGAGTGATGGTGCAATGATAAAGGATGATATACATGTATTTACCTAGTTCACCCAGAAGACTTTAATCCCAAATGTATCCACTGTCTCATTTTCATGCGCTCATTCTGCAGCTTTTTCACACACACACACACACACACACACGTTTATTTACATTTCAGAAGTGGATTAAATGTTAACATGGCATCAGAAAAGACTATTTTTCTGCTTACAGAAAGTATCAGGACTGTGGTGTTTAAGGACTGGATTCCTTCACAAAACTCATCCAAAATTTGTGACCTGCCTGGAAACCCTGGGTCATGCTGTGGTGTGAGGCCAGTGCTCTTGCAATATGAATGACAACCAAGGACTGGTTAGATCCCCTCATTTAGCTGATAAATCAGTGTCTGCACTAGTCATTCTGCTTTTGTTTTAATTTTTCACTCTCAGAAATTGTCATCATCTCTCAGGGCCACCTTTAAACGTGAGCTTCCCCATTCTGCTTGTGGGAGGATGAGAAGCTCATTTAAATTAAGTGCAATTTCTTATGAAGCTGTTTGGATATACCTTGCTGTGGTACCCGCTCAGCCTGCCTTCTGCCTCTGTGTGTGTGGTTCTCTTTCATCTTAACAGTCATATTGCAAATTTGTGAAAGCAGAAGCCTTTTCTTTCATGTTCCCCTTTAACATTTTCATTGATTTCATAAAATAATTTTATCAGTGCAGCTGCTGTTATACCATGGTTATCCATGAAAACCTCTGTGGGATTAATGGCTTTGACTAAGAAGCAGAGAAAACATTGTAATTTTCCTTAATCTTCCTTTGATTTGGAGTCTGCTGAAATCTGAAGCTCAGGGCTTCAATCTGAAAGAGAAATTCATAGTGTGTGGTACCAAAACTACTGGATCTCTGTGAGGTCCAGGATAATTTTCCAACATTTTGGGTGTAATGTACCTCTTAACATATGTAATTTAAAAACCTTTAGTGTGTGTCTTCCCACAGACATTATTAAATAGATTCTGGAGCCAATAAATGCTAATTAAAGCTTGTTTCATCTAGCTATGTCTATATCTGGATGACTTATAGAAATTATGGAGACACTGTATTATTAAACCCATGATTTTTTTTTGTTTCTAAATGAAATGTTGGTTATATTTACCACAAATAAAGCACAGTTGAAAATTATAATTTATTTCTATTTAATTGTTTAATTTATATCTCCCTCAGCTAAATTTCTATAATATATTAAAATTAGAATCATAGCATAATTTCAGTTTGAAGGTGTCTCTGGAAATCCAACCTCCTTCTCTGCACAGGTCAAAGTTGAATGGAGCGTTGTCAAGTTTGAAAAATCTTCAAGGATGGAGACTGTACTGCCTCTGTGATCATCTTGTTCATTTTTTGTATACAGCCAGGTAGAATTTCACTCATTTCAAAGTGTGACCAAAGAATGTGGCCCTTATCACATGAAAGTCCATCTCTAGCTATGAAGAACTGCTGTGGGTAAGATTACTTTTCCAGCACTGGGGAAGCTGGAACTACTCAACTTACCCCAGCAATAGCTATAAGAGGCATCAAACAGGGCTGTATCATAGCACTGAGGCAATCAGAGTCCTTGCTAGCTGCAGGTTTAGTGGCTGTCATTCCTTCCAGAACCATTGACTCTCTGTCCAGAGCTGTAGAAAGACTCAGAAGATTTTCTACTGGAGTAGCTCTCTGAAAAACATCTGAATAGACGCACAGTCAGTTTAAATAAAAAAAGGTACTGACCAGAGATGTGCATTCTGCTCCTTTTCACACGTATCATAGGACCAAAAGTTTAATTTTTTCTAAAAAAAAAAAACCGTAATTCAGTCCCTCAGGTTTACTGTAGAGACAGATCATTTTGTCCCTCCTCATTTCTAAAATATATATATATATTTTTAACAGAAGACTGTAAAAAAAAAAAAAAAAAAAAAAAAAAAAAAAAAAAAAAAAAAAATTAGGCCTTGTCTGCTTTTGACTACAAAAGCAAACTCATGTTTAAGTCAAACAAAATTCAGAGCAAGCTACAAACACAAACCATTTTACCCAGTGAATACCAAGGAAGCTACATCTTCATACAAATGTTTTGTCTGCTTGCCTCTTCCAGGGTTTTGAAGTAATTTTCCATTTTGCTCCTGTTCATATTTATAGCTAAGTGTTTTAAAATAAAAGCTGGCATAACTATCTTCTTTCTATTACCCTGGTGCCGTTATCTCTCCTTCTCAGGAGATTTTTCTTATTCTTTGCACATTCAGACCCCAGTCCAGGAAACCACTGAGATTCTGTTTCACACAGGCACATGCAAACATGCTGGATGCTGGGCATGTTCTTAAGAACTTTCCTGAATTACAGGCAATGATCTTCCCTAGAAACTGCCTTGTTTTCTCTAATGGGACACACGTCGCACAGCTCAGTGCCTGGCACCCTGCTCACCTGAGCTGTGTGAAAGATAGGGCTTTGTCCGACATTCATCCCTTGATGCTTCAGCATGCCATGGCTCAGACTGCAAGACAGCATGAATGCTGATACTACCAACATGAAAGTTGCCTCTTTCCTGAAGTGATGGGTGAGCCAGGAATGATTTATGTCTTGCACAAAGTGAAGCTGTACTGCACAGTTCACCACAGTGCATTAGCACCTTAGCTAGCCGTCAGCAAACCTATTTACTTCAGCATGAGCTCCGAGCAGATTCATTTGCCTCTTTTATTGCTTCTCTTCTTGTTTAAGGGTTAAAGTGCAATGAAAGCCAAGTTACATTTAGAAGCTGGGCTTATATTTCACATTGTCCCTTAAGAGTGCTTAAAATATTAAAAATAAAGGTGTTTCCAGTAAGGCTAGAGCTCCACAGGTTTTAATTTCTCTTTATCCATTGTTGTTAGCAATCTTTTGGGGGCAACTCATCTTTCAGCTCCATGACATGAATATGCCCTTTTCCAAAGAGATACTGTAAACCAAATAACTGCTTTATATTGAATATAAGTGTTCGAATACATCAAGTTTTTACTCTGAGTTAAAAGTTCTAGTGGTGAGCTGGATCTTGAGCAAGTGCCATGAGCAGTTACCACAGGCCTTGATCCCTAAGTGTCCCATGAGTTTTCTGTAGCAATAAGGCCATGACTGTACTGATAACCAACAAAGTCTGTGCAAGGACACAGACGTATCCACCCTGTTAGCACAGTTCCTGGCACACTTTTGGATGTAAACCAATTAATACTGTCTCAAACAGTTCAGAAGCACAATTTGGGTATGGCATGCTCCCAATAGGCAGTTTGGATGTAGTTACCTTGTTTTGAGAGTTAAGAGAGTTTAGCTGTATAGTTCTGGGTTATGCTGTATCATTTGCCCTCAGGGATAGAGAATAGTCTCTGGCCCATTTTATTTACTAGTATATACAGGTTTTAGAAAAACACCAAACTTGGCAATAATATTTTTATTTGTATTGTGGTTCCAATAAATCTCTTTTTCTCTCCATCGCATTGTTATTTTTTACTGCAAAACCATTAAGCTGAACAGTGCTTTAATAATGATTATCAAAACCAGGATCGCAAAGGGAATAAAAAGAACCCAAACATTGAATTTTCCCATAAATTGCCTCTATGACATGCTTAAGGTAATAAAGTCAGTAATCCCAAGAGTAGGCATATATGGATATTTTGTTAAATACCTTTAAAAGGAACATTTAATTAAAATATGATATAAATGTAGTGGCTTTACAACAAAAAATGTCACATGGGTATAATATATACACAATAATTAAGAAACTTCCCAGTTTGTACCTAAATATTTGACTTTTATATCTTCATGTTGCGCAGACGGGTTAGTTGAACACAATTATTTTGTCTTAAGAAAAACAAGGCAAAATGAAAAAACAACAAAACCACAACAAAACTGAGAACCACATAAAGCAAGAAGACAGTTGTAACATGAGGTTTGCGTACACCCAGCATGTTGTGTTTTACCTTAGGAGGAGGCCTCCAGCATGATATGACTACACTTTTGCTCCAGAAAGGGATGATGATAGCATGAGTAGCTAATTATTTCCTCTCCTGTTTATCCTAGCAGAAAATTAATTTCTCTTCTGGTGTCTTTGTTGGACAATGCAGGATGGAGGGGTGTGCAGAAAGAGCACACTTTTCTGGATGCAGACTACATCTACAGTAGCAAATAAAGTGGAGGGAGGGCAAACCCTGTGCCAAAAGTAGCATGGGAAATGCTACTTTTTCCTCCACCCTCCAAAGAAAGGGGACCTTATCCATATTGTCTTCCAGGAGTCAGGTCTGGCCATGACCTAGGAAAATGACAGCTGGCATGTGTCAAAAACCTGCCAGTCATCATGTTGGTAATCAAGAAGTGTGTACAATCACAGACATCAGTCAGGCTCAAACCCACACTTTCTCTGGCCCTATTTAGTTATTAATATTTAGTTATTGATATGGCTATAACCACTGGCTGAATGGCAAGGTGAGGACTTAACCCCAAACCTGGAAACCATTGTCTTTTTCAGATGTTTTCCCCATGTGCACAGTCTGACCTCAAATGTAACTGTTGAACTTTGGGGCCTAATTACAACATACTTACAGCAGGGTGATAACTTTGTCTGGAGGCAAAGGTACCAATGTGCAAGGGAATCTCATGCAGCCAGGAAGAAGTAAGTACTGATGAGACAGGATGCCAACCTAGAGACTGAAATGATAAATTAAAAGAAATGGGAAAGAAATGGTGGATATATGGTTACAAAGATCATAACACTATAAATTATGTCAGATAAGGATATTGCTTGTTAGCACAGTTTAGGATAATATACAAGGAAGTCTATTCTGAATAAAAAGACACCATTTAATCCTAGTATGATTTATATGGTTAATCCTGTCATTCTGTCCTTTGAGCAATTTACATTAGGTTTCCAAAACTCTTTGGATTATCAGTTTTAAAATTTATTGTAAGCTTTAAGGCTGTGGAAAGGATTACTAAGGAGGATTTAAATGCATTAAAAATTTAGTTTTGGAAAGGACTGAAAAAAAAATCTTCTGAATTGCTGTTTAAAAGACAAAACTCACTGCCAATTTCTGGGACAAACCTGTTATTTCTTTTTATTTCTTAACATTTGTTTTTAATGCAGAAAAAAACAAAATGTTTGTGTAAAGATTTTTTTTTATATATATACAGATAACTGCTGCAACAAAACATTTCAGATTTCATAATAACTTTTTAGCTGAAAGATTAACATATTTTTGAGATAACAGAAGAAATTGTATACTTTCAGTCTTTTTGGTCTTCAACTGCAATGTTTAGGAAAAAAAACCAGAAGCGACACCAGTTTGGATAGTGACTGGACAGGAGAATTATCACCCTAGAGCCTCGAGGAGAAAGAGTATTAAGAAAGCCACTCTTGATCTTTGCAAATATCAGTCAGACCATAGATTTCAGTTTCACCCTTAAATACAGCATGGAGCACGTGGAAGAACATGGCATCCTGACAACAAGTGCATTAGCTTCACCTTCCTTTAAAACAGGTTTTCAGACTAAGAGTACACCCACTTCAACAGGCATAGGAGGCCTTGAGCTTTTATAGGGGTAGGAACTACTTCTTACATAGGGGTAAATTTTCATTATGAACTCTTATTTTTAAACTCAGTTGGTCTTGGAAGTAGGAAGGAGGTATCTGCCCTGCATAAAGCCAGGGGAGAAGGATGCTCCTTATCCCTTTGGCAAATGTCATCCTGAAGCCTGTAGGACCCTAGAGCCTGGAGTCACTGCATCCTTCCCTCCTGTTCTTCCCTCCATAAGGAGCAGCCTCTGTCTCTGCACAAGGGAGATGAATTAGCAGAAAAGTTGAAACTTCTGCATTAAAATAATGTAGCTGATAAAGTTAAGCATACTTTATAAACTAACTTATCTGCTCTTGATATAACTAGCTTTGTGTGGTTCCGTGGAGTCAGTGGAGTTCAGGTTCTGTCATCCTATTGAGGACTCTAGCCCAGTGAGGACTGTCAGAAGTGAGGGCATATCTGTCCTATGGAAGGACCAAGAACAGAAATTGTTATGGCAACTGCCAAACAGAAATACATAAACTTGTAACCCTTATATTGAGGAAACAAATATCAATGGTTTGAGTTTCAGAGGTAATATGTTCGAGTCTTTCTGTGGGAAGAGCTTACTGGTTTTTGACAATTGTTGGAGAATGGCTTGCAGAGAGCAAGGCCATAGCTCCCTGCAGGAGCTGGTCGGCCATAGCTCCCTGCAGAAGTCGGTCACAACCACCTGAGGTAAACAGAGGAAAAAACCCAGGGTACAGTTACACCAATAAGGAAGGAGATTCAAGGCTCAGTGATGCTAACAGGGACTGTTATGAGAACAAAGAGATAAGTTGGGGCGCATTATGACCTTTGGGGTGAAGAAAAAACAGCCCTGGTAGGAAAACAGGTTCAAAGCAAGAAAGATGTTTATGCATACCAGAAATGCCACAAGGGGCTGGGATATTATAATGTGACCTTTTAGACGTACCCAATGGCTGAGATATTATAATGTAGTTTTTTTAATGTATCCAATAGAGTTACAAGTAGTGTATTGTAGAGTGCTTATATAAGGTGTGATTTCTTTCAATAAAGTTGAAGCTTGCTCTATCGTTCACATTGAATCAGCTGCTTGCTTCCTCCGCCCGACGCAGACAATAGTTACTTAGTCCCTCCCAGTGCTACAAGTATTTCATTAAAACTTCAAAGAGGGATGCAGAAATGATAATGCATCCTTAATAGAATTCTCTGCTTTACTTACAGAAATGTTGCCCATTGGGCACCTGGAGTTACATTGCCAGGCTTCCTTTAGGTGCCACCAGTTCAATCAGTGCTGTCAGCAGAGACATGAGAGTGAAGGAATAGCTGCCAACACAGTTTGATTGACCCAAGAGAATCATCCCAGGGTGACACTCTCAGCCACAAACAAATAGCAGAATTTATTTTAGCTGCTGTGGTTGTAACAGTCATGGCCTGTTCTGTGTTTTGCAGGAGTTTGCTTCATTATAAAAAAACAACAACAAATCATTATGAGCCACTACCACAAAACTAATCTATAAAAGATTAATTTGATGCCATATGATAGTGAACTTCATTAGAAAAGAATGACAGACTCATTTTTATAAGACCATTCTGAATATGTCACTTTCAGTAAAATATATGGTTTAGCTTATTATGAACATAGAGCTTCCTTCTCCCTGTCAAAAATCAGGAAAGGTATTAATCCCTTCACATTAGCCTTGGATCAGTACATTATCTTCAATCTGAATTTCTGAAGTGTGAATCCAAAGTTATGAAGCACAGCAGTGACTCCCAAGGTATGCATGTATATGTATATACACACATGCATGCAAAGAAATGCACGTGTATCTGTCCATTTATGTGAGTATGTTTTATCTGTGCACAAGCATTTCACAAATCTCCAATCCATATAACAACACCAAGCAGAAGAATTCAGTAAACTTATCTGAATGTTTCAGTTTTTCTCCATATAGTGATGTTCCAACTCACTATGGTTAAACATCAAGAGATTATTTTTAGAAAAGAGTCATCAAAATTAATATTCCTTGAGATGTTAGTCATAGGTGCTGAACATTAGGAATAATGAAGTAAATTCAGATTTTTTGGACAGTTCAGAAGGTCCAATTTAAATTATTGCGGTTTTCATAGATAATATCTTACTTTTATTTTTTCCTTTAAAGAAGACAACGCTTTTAATAACAGTATACATTATGACCCTTCTGGTATCAGTTAGACAAATAACATTTAAGAAAGGGAGTGCAAAATAAAAAAAAAAAAAAATGAAAAAAAAAAAAAGAAGAGGTTTGCTATTTCTTGAAGACTTCTCTTTGAACAACTCCATACCCTTTGACGGTTTTGGAGCAGGCAGATTAGTCTGGTCAGATGGGTCACTGCTGGCATCCCACTTTCTATGGTATCAATCTAGACCAATTTCCACTGCAATACATGCTGGTTTTGTTACAGGAGGTGGGGTCTCGTTTGAGATGTGCTGTTTGACAAGGCAAGGAAACATGTTTCAGCAGGGCAGAAGGAAGGAAACAAGGAAAATATTCCAGGTAAGCTACCTCTCTGGTTGGTAGTAAAGTCCTACCTGACTACTTTAATCCAAAAAGGGAAAAGTAGAGGAAGACTGAAAAATAAACTATTGTCTCAGACATGAACAGCTTTTTGTTCATAATGCCAATACCACGATTATCACAGAATCCCTACTTATCAACATGGGTTTGCTATCCAGCTCAACTCTACCACTCTGCATGAGGCTGAGTAGCCTCTTAATCCACAGGTGGTTCATTTGAAATATGTGAAGTTCCAGAGTAAAATATAACTCACTGTCAGAAGACATATTACAGTCTTAATCCTGGGCAAGAAATCTTATTTTGAGAAGTGCTGTATGCATCTGCATCTACCCAAGTCCACAACCTATACTCACACAAACACAGATATATTGAAGGGATGGTAAATGAAAATGGGACTTTGTTTTCCTTTGGGCACACAGAATTACTGTACCACTCCCCAGGGATGTATGCACATGGAGAATACCTCTTCCATGTTCACCGTGTAATCCATTTGAATTTTTGGGAGAGCTCATGCATACTTAAAAGAGATTCTTCTAACAAGCATGTGTGTGATCAAGGTGAAATTAATTTAGTCAGAGGTTCTGGCCATGAGTTCTCACAAGAGAGATCAGGCACTGGTGATGATGTGAAACAAAGATATTGAGTGTTGTCTTCATGACTTCTAAAACATAATTTAAAAGAGTTGCACTGCCTTAAGGGTCCACTGACAAAGGGTCCATCTCCCTGGTGTCCTGTCTCAAACAGTAGCATTACTGAATAACTACAGAAGGATAAAATCAGAACAAGCATATGTGCTAATTCACCACCTCCCCAGTATTCTCACAACATCTGTTTTCATCTCAGGGGATTTTTCAATCCATTGCAAACTCCTCACACCCACAGAGCCCTTTGGTGACGAGCCTCCTATATCCGTTATCCATTGCAGGAGGGACCACTTCCTTTCTGTTTCAAGACCAGCTCCCCTTAGGTCCATATGGTGGTCCATCAAGTAACTTAAACAGACTGTTTGTTATCTGTCAATCTGTCAATCACCACACACATCATTATTTCATCGATTACAAACAAAAATAGAATTTAAACAGTGGCTAGAGGTTTTCTTTTTTGGGTGGTGTGGGAGAGCTGAGCACGCACACGACCAATGTGATCAAGCAATGCCCATTTATTACAACTAAGAAAGCCCTTTTATAATGTTCTCCCGCACACGTGAGTAACATGCTGAAGACAAGATATTGAGCAGGATCAAGCCTCCATTCATAGCATTAAAAAAAAATTAAAAAAGAATTTTTTTTAAGGCAAGAAGGTACTACTTGATAAACTCATGCTGGTCTATAAGGAACAAGACATAAATTATTTTCTTCAAAGGAAGGAAGAAATCCTGATTCATTAAAGCTGTTTTCCGATCCTATTCTGGACCAGTCCTATCACATTCCCTGTGCCTCCATGTTGACCTTTACATGTCTAAGGTAACATTCACATGGTAGAACTTTGTTTTAAATTGTCATCCCAACAATTCTCAAGTAATAGCCTAGTGATTATAATCAGTGACTATAGTGACTATAAATGGTCTCATCATCAAACATGAATTATATGTGAATCTGAAATCCTCACTTACTATGCCATTTAACCATGAGTATCATGGACTTCTTCCGTTGTTCCTTGAGCCTATGGGCATTCTGTCTGTAACTGTTGAGAAAACCATTGAAAAATATTTTTTCATTACATTTATGGCATGTTAGTCACCTACCCAGCCATTTCCTGGAAACCTTGACTCTACTGTGCATAGGAATGTCCTAGAAAATTAAGATGGTTATCTGAAAGATATTTTTATATTTTTCAGTTGAGACATATTTTTCTATCAGAAATGAAGCCATATGCATGGCACGCTCCTTAACACTGGGTGTCTTAGAATCAATTCATACAGGAGAGTATGATGCTACACAGAGTCAAGTCAACTCTGAGCCTATAAGTGTTGTGTCAGTTCTGAATAAGATTCCAGGAGCACACAGCACATTAGGATGACACATGCTGGATTTAAATTTAGCTATTGTTTCTAGATACATCACAGATAATTTTGATGACTTTCTAAACATGCCATGGAATAACACTCTAGTAGCTGCCTTGACTTAGATAAGAGCTGATCAGAAAACTAAAGAGCAGTAGTATCTTCGGTACAGTGTTCCTGCCATAATCACATGAAGACACCAAAATCCTTATCAATAATACTTAAATTGCTACTCTGGATAAAATAAACAAACCATTATTAAAATAGATATGTTTTCATCACAGGTCATATCATAGATATAATATCATCAGAAAGGATAGAAAATAATCAGAAATACAGAAATGATAGCTGGAACTTTATTAAATACTCAGCAGACAGAGTACAACTTAAAAAATAATAAAACAACCTAATTTGGAGAGGATTACCAATAGCTTTAAAATTTAACAAAATGGAAAAAAGAAAAATGCTAGTAGTAAAAGCATATAAAAAAAATGGGTAGAAAAGGGGTAAAAGCATCAAAATAACTTCTGGGAAAATCTATAGTCCACAGAGATAAGAGCAAAAGAATGGAGGGCACTTTTTAGAAACAAAAAAATGTCAGTAGTGACGTTAGTTCATTATTAGAGCTGGTTTGAATGATGATTTTTATTTCAGTCACCAGTAAGGAAACATGGAACACTAGTTTAAAAAACATGTGTAGGATCAGCAGGTCTGGAAAACTTGTGTAAAAGAACTTTTAAAGAAGTATCATAAAAGGAGCTATCTGGACCATCACTGTTCATTTTAGTACATCTTGGGACATTATGAAAGCTCTGAAAGACCTGAGGAAAAGAAAATATGCCACCACTTAAGTGGTATAATTTAAAGAATTATAGGGCTGTCAGACTGAAATAAGCAGGCAAAATAATGTAATGAATAATACGGGACTTGATTAATTAAAAACTAAAGATATGTAAGGCAATTATTGCCAATCAACAAAGATTTATAAAAGTAACTCTCATCAAGTTAACACAATTTTTTTCTAAAAGATTAAAAGTTTAATAAATGCATGAGTATTGATGCTTCTGCCAACATCTGACTTGGTAGTACAGGACATTCTGATTAAAGGAAGACAAAATGGACATTGCAAACAGAAGGAAAAATGGGATAAAAAACTTAGACTCTGATACATTTTGAGGAGACATGCTACTTAATTCCTAATAAATATATGGTGTTTTTTATTTCTATACTTACACTTAAGAGAAATTTTATAAGTTATCTGAACCAAAGCACAAAATCACTGTTGATAAAGGGTAACACCTCATAAAAATAAATAATGCAGAGGACAGAACCCAGATTTTGTTTAAGAAGTAGTAAGCAGTTCAGAAAATATACCCAGACTCAAACACTGTAAGAGGTAATCCCAGGGAAACATTTCTTTGATTGCATCTGGAATCTGAAGCCCAGGAGTGTTCCTGAATTCCCAGATGCAGGTGCTGGCCCCTGCCACATCCTGACTTCCCGTTAACATGCTACCTGGATAAGCACCAACCATTTCCAACATCCCTGTCTCCATGTAGGTGAAATCTAAGCACATGATCTCGTTATCCAAGAAGCAAGCAGGATCTGGGGTGTCTCCTGGTGTTCTCTTGCATGTAAGCTTAGATGAGACCTTTGAAAAGGAATTGCTGATGGTAGAGGCAATGCAATGGTAGGGTCAAAAAGGTGATCCTTGGGTGTATAATTACAGAAGGTGAAGCAGCAGCAGGGAGGTCAGATTGCATCTGCATTTGGCAGCAGTTAACATTGGAATTCTAACTCCTTTCGTCTGAGCACATTTCAGGGATGTTATAGATTGCAAAGGCCTCACAGGAAAGTTTCAAGGACATAAAAAAAAATGGAAATTATTCACTATAAAATTCAAAAGATGATTAGTCTTACTTAAAGAACTGAAGGTAAAGCATTACTTGGTGACATTCTATATACCTTACTAAATTTCTGCTGCCCATATAGAGCAGAAGTTTAAAAAGAAGTCTCATGAATCTATAAAACCAACTCATAATGAAATTAGCAGGTAGAATTTGACGCTAGACATGTTCGGCTAGCTTTTTAAAGACAGTCTTCAGATGGAAGGGAAATTAATTCATGGATACTTTATTACAGAGGATGTCATACTAGGTGGTCACAGTGGACCTGCACATTAATCTTTGTGTATGAAACAGCTTTAAATCAGGTTTGAAACAAAAATTTGCTAGAAGACCCCCTTTCATTCCCAATCATCTCACCTGCACATGCCAGGGCATGTGTTGAAAAAATGGCCATTTATTCCTTTGCATCTCCCCTCAGTCCTCATCTACATTGCCTATAGCATCACGTTAATTTACTTAATTTACTTTACTTTGGTTTACTTAAATTTAACAGATAGGTTAGCCTGTGTTTGAAAGGAAAGCATCAAAAAAATAATTGTAAGATGTACAAGATGAGTTCTATCCTCAGCTAAACCTTGTCGTCCTCATTAGGTTTAATATGTTAGTAAGCATAAGGGAGACAAGAATCTGACCCTAAAGTCATCACATATGAACACTACATCTTGGTACTTGGTACCTAACTAGTTAAAAGCAATTTTGTATATATTAACATAACCTAGAAAGACACCTACACAAGATAAGCTGTATATGCAGATAAACTAGATATCAGCACCAGATCTGTACTGTCAGATAAGAACAAATCCTTCTAAACTCATTTTCTGAAAATTCATGAAGATGCATACAAAACCACCTACTTCACTGACAGAACTATGTTCTTGTGTCTATAATAATAAGTTCAATTACATTATTGCTAAGAAAATTTAGAATATGGATAGCTTTCACACAACATGTATTGTAAGATTAACTCATGTTCTACAATTTTGCTGCATTAGCCAAACCAAATGGAATGTTTATTTTAACATGAGAATGACAGACAAACTGGCCATTTACATCATATGTTCCCTGCAGAGGTTTAAGACTGTTTTCTTCTTAGTTGTTGAATTGGTTTTAGAGAAGCAGAAACAGATTATGGACAGAATAATAGCACAGTGAAATAACCAAATTGTTTGGGGAAGAAAAAGAAACAAAAAGGTTTTTTCAAAACTCTGGAGAAAAATGTTGGTTTAAGAGTCATGCCAAAAAAATAAATCTGCATTACATTTAACATTTTCAGTATATTCCCACAAGGAGAATACTGACTTCAGGAACAAGATACATACATTTGCATAAAATAGAGGGCCATGGTGAACAAAAAGGGTGCAAACTCACCTTCACAAAAAAGATGAAGCCATCCTTCTACTCTACAAGACCACCGTTCTCTAGGTATACAACTATCTTCAGCAGGGACTGTGCTTTATAACTCCAGATTTTAGACACCTAGAAAGGGGAATTCATGTTCATATTAAAGAGCAATAACTAGGAGAGGGATTTTTTGAGCATATGTGTATTTGTAATTCTTTAATTATAGAATCCAAAGAAAACTATACTGCATATATTGGACAAGGGTTAAAAAAACATCCTGAACTAAAGAGTTGAAGCCCTTATTTCTGGCACTCTCTCCCCACCATTAATAAACTGTTAGTTAAATCCTGGATTAACTGAATGGCGATTTATTTGGAAATAAAATGGAAAAGCACCTAAGGATGAAAGCATCTGGAGTAGCACCTTTGGGTGAGATGTTCTCTGTGACTCAGTTGCCCATCAGTACCATGGGTCATAACAACATTTCTAAATCAGGCAAAAATTCAGTGCAAAGAACACAGCAAGAACATTTACTTTATTAGGAGGTGGATTTTTTTGAAACTCTGCTGATTCTGTCTGTACATCATTGAGCAATGCTTACAGTTAGATGAACTGTATTAACTTTAAAGAAACAGCAGAAAAATACAATTGTGCATAACACTGTGCAGTGACACCTTTGTGATCTGAATGTCCCTGTTAATGAAAAAAGTTGTATGCAAGAACAAAATAACCTGAAGTGTACTGCTGAGTCCTGTTAAATAAATATGCATTATTGTATTCCATGAATTGTTTTTTTAAATGAAGACTTATGGTGGTACTTATTTATTTATTTTAAAGTAAGTCTTTAAGACAGGACTATCCTGTGGGAAGGCAGAGCAGGAGGAACAGGAAAGACCATGGACTTGGCCTAAAACAATCTTCTGAGCAAAGCTATTTTCATGGATGAATTTTCTCTTCTTAGCTACTTGACAGCTTCCAAAATTTTGCTATCACCAATGGGAAAAGAGATTTTTTTCCAACTTAATTAAAGCACATTTTCCTAAAGAGACATGAACACGAGGAGAAAAAAACACAGTCTAATCAGGCTGCCACTGCTGCTGCTGTATATAAAATACATAATCATAACAATAATATTTAAAATATCTAATTACAAGTAGAAGAGATTGCCTATTTCTTTATGTTTATACAAGCATTTGGAAGTGAAGCAAAAATAACTGATTAGGGGAAAAGTATTCTTGTTTGCTTGTTTTAATGTGGATATTTTCCCCATAATACCTATCTCCTTTGTACTTATCCTGAAAGCTATAAATACAAAAATCATTCAGCTTTTCAGAGTTTTCTGTATATTTTCCCACACATGTTGGGAAAAGACCACAACACTTGTAGTTCAGTATTTTATTTTAAAGTTGAAATATTTTCAGAAAATTAGTCAATGCAGCCTGACTTACAGACAGTCCAGGCAATACCAAGTCTTGATTCAATTATTGAAAAAGTATTGCTGCTATCCATAACAGAGAGAAAATCTTACTGCCTAGCTCTTGCGCCAGGACCGATCTCTGTCCCAGTTGTCTTTACAGTGGATCTTGTGAACAGAGTAATTTGCAAGCTTGAAATAATCAAGGAAACGGTGGTCTAGAGTGAAAAACAAACCAAACTGACAGTAGAATAATGATTTGCAGGATCAAAGTGTATATAGGAATCATTTTTCACTAGTAAAAATTCAGTCACTTCCCCACTGCACTGGGGAAAGTGTGAAATAACATTACAAACCATTTATGGCAAAAAGAGAAGAAAGATACAACCTATACAGATGCACTTACAGAATGTTGGGAAAGAAGTTTAGAACAGCACAAAATCAGCAAGTGCAAGGAGCTATCATCAAAGGGAAGAATATTGTGAAGTCCACTGACAGCTCTATCAGCTCTAGAGCATGGCTCAATGCTTTTTAATGAGCTGCTTTAGATATAAGAAACAATGCACTGTGGGATTGCATAGAGAAGATGTGAGATGGGGAGAAGGGAAAGAACTAAAATTGAGTTTTATTCTCATCTCTCCCATAAACATTAAGCAACCACTAAAAGTAATCAAACACACCATAATATATATATATTTAAGTTGCGTAACAAAACTGCATGCCTATCCAGCAATCACCATCCCTTAAAATCAAGCAGACCTATTGGAATGCATATTCCCTCCAGCTTAATCTTGACATTTATTTTGCCCATCTCAGTTTAAACATGAATCTGAACATCTGCTATTGCAGCAAATCATCACCGGGCATACGTTACCAGTCTGCCTCTATTGAAAAAATATGCGAACTTCTCTGACAGAAAATACTATATAGCTTGAATTAACCTCAAGATATGTGACCCGAGGTTCATTTCTGCAGTGCAGAATCACTGTGCAATCAATGAAGCAAGTCACTTAGAAGTGTGCCAAACTAGAGGCAGGAGAGAACTGACAACTGACTTCACAGTTAATGGACCATTTGGATTTGCCACTGGCAGGCCCAGAAACAGAGGCACATTAGTGATGGAAATACTTTTACAAAACAGTGAAAAGAAGAAAGAAAAGCAGGTCACTGCCCACATGATAGAAAAACATGTATGACTGCACATATACACTAATTCCTGTTAAAAAAAGCCTAATTTTGCAACTGTTGGGCTTCTTTTCCCACTTTCTTCATTTACACAAGGATGAAACAAATATGACCAAGTCAAAACAGTAACATTTCATACTCCCTTTGCATTGATGTAAATACCTTTGCAGTGGAAACTAACCAACGTGATTTCATCCACCTGCAGAAGAAAGCCTAAGAGCATGCCTGACAAGAGTGGAAGGGAAAAAGTCAAAAGCAGAATAAAAAGGTAGGTAAGTGGACATATTCGATTCTTCCAACATTAAAAAGCACTTTCAAAGAGCCCAAATGTCTTGCAGTCATTGCTGCTCCCCACAATCTTCCAACATCAGAGAAAGCAGAGTTTTGCACTATGGTTACATTTCTTCTCACTAATGCTTAATGCGCTAGAAGGCAGTTTTGCTTTTCTTTTGTCTAAAGATCTCATCCTGTATTTTATTACCTTTTTTTTTTTCAGTAGTGTAATTAAGTCGTTTTGTTATTTATTATATTTTGCACAGCAATGATCAATAATCTCCTTAATGCATAATTTTGAAAACTGTGTTGTTAAAAAAAATAAGCCACTCGGTTTTGGTCACAGCTCAGAGCCATCTGATCAGGTCAGACAGCAGTATTTGAATAGCTGTCCGTTTGCAGATATCTAGGATTTCCAAGCAAACCTGTGATCAGCATGCAGCTCCATTAATCTACTCTTTTTCATTCTTTTCATATGTCATATAATAATGGTAATGAACCAGGAAGTGAGTATTTGTAGACTGCACAATAGACATAAACAATTTATCATTTTCTGTTTAATTAAAGAACAACAATAAAAAGAAAATTATCCATAATGGTCCAGAGTCTGCTGAAGGATTCAAGATTAACGCACAGCTAAATGACTGTTAGGCTCACAGTGACCTCCACAAATGAGCACCAGGAGACTAAAGCAGCCATGGTGCAAGAAAGTAAAAAATTTGTGAGCAATGCTGGTGTAACTTTGAGTTAGGATCGAGATGTTATACATCTTACAGTGTGAGAACTAAGAAAGGCAAAGAGGAAAAAGAAATAGGTAAAGAAAAAATAATATTTTTAGAGCGGTATTTCCTCTGCACACACAGAGCACTCACACATGTGCACATAGACTGCATTCTGTGAAACAAATTAACCACTAGGAAAAATTAAAAAAAACCCAACCAAACAAAACAAAACAAAACAAAACCTACCACATAATTAGCAACCAGTTTAATTGCAGGCACTAACCTGCTCTTTTTGGCAACACCCTCCAGTCATGTTTTTAATTGGGCTTGATTGTGTCTTGCAAGCACAGCTGGAAGTGAGGTGCTGTGCAGTGAGACTCTCTGTGAGCATCGTGATGGTGCCTAGACCCTTTTTGCAGCTGGCCTGTGCCGCATGCTTCCACAGTTTGGCATGGGGTTGTCCAAAATAGCTACAGGACTGCATTCTGTCTTTGTTCTTCCCAGAAACATAAAGTTTGAGTTTTCCTTAAGAGTTGCCACCACAGCAAGAGCAAAGGTTTAAACTGCATTTCTTCCCACATCTATTGGTTAAGCTGTACTTTATTCATAGTTTGTGCCAAGTAATGCAACTGTAAACTCGTGTTGCATGTGAATGTATAGCACAACAGTCATGCCTGAATGGAAAGAAGCCCCAGGAAATTTAACTTATATGTGAACTATATTTACCTTTTAAAAAGCCTGGTTTTTATCAAGCTAGAAAATGCAGAGGAAGTGATGAGGAAAGAAGGGAAGAGTGTGTTACTTCTCTAGATATCCCTCAGCTTGCAGCCTGCCCTTGGCACACAGGAGTTTTGATGTGCCACTTCCCAGAGTGAGCCAGGGAACGCAGGGCAGCCAGCTTCTCAGCAGCAAGGCTGCTGCTTTTATTGGCTTTGTGCCCTCAGTGAATATTCGTTCCTAATTCTGAAAATGAGTGGTGTTAAAATTTAAAAGCAGTCTCATAAAGAATATTCTTGAGTGCCAGCATTACGTCATGCCTCAGTATCCCTATCTGTAAAATGGGATTCAAAAGACAAAATGGGTTTCAAAGGCAAAATTGTTGAACATCCATGGTTAAGCCAACAGGGTAGCCTACCATAGATATCCTTTTCCTCAGCTCTGTGCAATGTAGATATAGCCAGTTTTCAAGCATATCAACTTGCAGCCAGACCTGCAATACTAAGTAGTTCCTCCAGCTTTAAATATAATTTTATTTTTTTAATCAGACTTTAACTAAAATCTCATTAAGTATGTCTGTCACCAACCATTCAGAAGTATTCCTGATTTTTACTGTGTTACTCTTCTGTAACCGTACAATAATTTACAGATGGGATTCACCTCATCTAACAACAGTTGTCTGAAATTTAGTTGCCTGGTTTAAGTTCATCATCCGGACTTATCTATAGTCAGTGAAGTGAGAGAGCCACATCCAGGTAAATGCCTTGCTGTTTGGGATACTTACCCTAGAATGGTAGAATCACTGTCTGCAGAGGTTTTCCTCTCACCAGGGACTATTGAAAGTGTAGATATCGAATGTAGTTGGCACACCTTGCTTAAAGCAACTGAAATTAGTCTGTGATTCATCTCCCCAGTGTGTTAAACTTCTAAACCAAAGATCATTTTTGTGCTGTTCTTTGTGATTCATGTCTATGGTCATCAGCTGATCATCTGAGGTTATGCCTAAAGCACACAACAGATGATCCTTCTACAGTCTCTGTATATTTGGGGTTTCTCATTATGAAAACAAAAAAAAAGCATGAGATAGTGGTGCCAATGTTGCTGTAAAATTGGATCTTGTGCAACATGTAGTGTAATTGAATCCAAGGTATATATCCAGATCTCAAAATGGAAATAAATATAGAGCACACCATATATGGGAAATAATTACTATCAGGTGACTTTAGCTAAGGAAAAAAAAGCTAAATAACAAAAGATGAATTATAAACTTCTGGTTACTAGTGCTCATACTTGATCAGATCATGCATGATTATAATCCTGGGAATCTGTGAAAATTTCCCACCCCAAACTAGTATAAACCAAATATCTAAAAAACCCCACCAAACAGATAACATGAATCATTACAGAGTGACAGAATGAATTTCCTCCTTTTATATTATTCAGGCAATGTTTAAATTTTAAAGAGCATATTGGTGTATAATACTGAATCTTGTCATAAAGTTAGTAGAGACTCTGCAATCATTAACGCAAAATATTATCCATACTTGGAGAAGTATTTGATCATTGTCCATGTTCCTCTCTTACCCTTACCTCTTTGTTAACTGCATGGTGACTTCATGTGTAAACAGGGAGAAAGCTCTATAATAACTGCAAGACAGTGGATGACTGGAAAATACTGTCTCAATAACAGAAGATTTGAGGTTTTGTAAATGCAGCTACATTTCTCAAAGCACAACGGCTACTGGCAAAATTGTGCCCATTTCTTTACCCAATTTTTCTACCAGTGATTATCACCCCCACAGAAGTGGGTATGAAATTAAGCATGAAGCTTCATTCCGCCCAACACAGTTCACAGTCAGTCAGTTTAACTTATAAATGAAGATGGATTTATATTAGAGACAGCAGGCTAAGAAATGCAGCATCTGAAATTTTCCTCACCCTATTCTGGCACAGGACATAGAAGCTTTAAACTGACACAGATCATCTACTGAAGCTTGTGTGCCAGATTCCTCAGACATACAGGTTTTTTGTGTGACTCCTAGGGCAGACATCAGTGCCAATGACCAGACATCACCACACCATAGCTTATAAAATAATTATTTTTTAAAAGGAAAATGTTCATTAGGATCACCCATTATAGGACTGGACACATCTTTATTGAAAAGGTTCCAATTTTAAAATATTCCAGATTTTTAGAGGGAATATATCCTAAATCTGTCAGTGTCTAATGCTTATACAGATTAATCCCAATTTCCTTAGGCTGCACTTGACTGAAACAACTCAGTGTAAGACTTCCCTCCAGATTTTCAGTATTTACTAGTTAGCAGTTGCACATGTCTCTGGAACTTCTCTGAAGTCCAAAGGACTATGGTTACCTGAAAAGTGCTTTAAAGAAGAAAAAAAAAAAAAAAAAAAAAAAAAAAAAAAAAAAAGATGACACACACACACTTTCATATACAGACCTCCATTACTCTGTGAAGAGAATTGCATAGTACCATCAGGCTGTGACAGAATAAGACATCATCTCTAAAATGTGGATGCTTAAATGTTTACTAGTTCCTGAAGAGCACTCCAGCTGCAGAAGGTTCTCTAGGCCTATCTGTTTTACCACTGTCCTCATCAAGCATTCACATAAAATATTTTGCTTCAGAAAATGAAAACCTGTTAGAAAAGTTGCTGCCTGGGTGAAACACTATGGAAAGAGGACATTCTTATTATATAGACTTTTGCTTTCCACAGCTTTACATGGACAGGAAACTGGTAGTGGGAGCAGGGTGAGGAAAAAACTTTCTATCCTCAGAAACCTCATTTTTGGAAAGGTTGTTCTGTAGAACGGAGAAACAGCAATATGAAATAATGTGGTCCTGGTATTACCAGATTTTCCATTTAAACAAAAACACCAAAAAAACTCCAACAAAAAACCACAACAAAACTCCCAAATCCCCACAACACCAGCAACAAAAAACCCTCACCCAATACTGAATTGCTAGTAAAAATACCTCTATGCATTTTATTTTTAAGCCCAGTCTCCCATATAAACTCCTGCAATTAACATAGTGTTCCTTTATAATAACTCTGTTCCCATTTTTCTTCTGTATTCTGTGGATTATTAATTCTTATAAACAGAAAAAATGCAAAGCTGTGTGCTTTCTATACATAAAAAAGGTTGCATCAAAAGCATAATTATAGTAGAGAAGCAGAACATGCAAATAAATTTGTATTCGAATATGGTATAGTCAATATGGTGCCTTCAGATTTCTGCCTTTCCTAGTTTCTAAACTCCAGGAACACTGTGCAAGCTGGAGCAGTATCTTTCTCCAGCATGCTGGTGCTCGTATTACATAAACAGTTCTTGGCTGCTTTCTTCCATAGGAGCATCTGCTCAGCTGACAGTCCCTAGCGTACCAGCTTTGTTTTGTCCAAGGCACCAGTGATGAGTAATGGATCTTGCTAATCCTGACAATATATGATGTAATTGTCAAAGGGGTTTAATTATCAGAACATTACATGTGGGATTCTTCTGTAGTACAGTTTTTAATTCACTTACAGACAGTTCAAAATTTGCAAGACCTGTGATAAATTGTAGTCATCCAATCAGCCATCACATTAACATATCTCTCCTATGATGTTTAGAAGTACAGAGACAGAGAGCAGAAGCTCAGCTTGTTACTTACAAAAGTAAATTATCTATATCATTCTATAAAACTATCATCAGAGCACTTTTGGTCTAACATAAATCCAACTCTCCTACCAGAAGTTAAATGAAAATGTTTGTAAGATTTCAAACTTGCTAAGCAATCAGACAGGCAATAATTTTTTTGCTTCTGCAAGTGAAAGTGATGATTAGTCAATGTTAGCCCTCTACCAGTGCTTTTAAGGTCTGGCCCTTGAACACCATTTTTCTTCGTTGTAGGAGACCCTCAAACAGAGAAAGGATTGAGAAAGTGAGATTGCTCTCTGCCTGCCCCTTAACACCACAAAACCAGTACTATACCTTTGTAAGCTATTGTGAGATGTGGTGATGACTTATACACAAGAGACAAGCAGAGGCAACATCAGCTCTTTAGTGAAAACTCTCACACACAAACCAGTAGGGTGTTAGGTGGGAAAGAATTCAGCAGGGAAACTGGCAGTGCTGAGCACTCTGGGGTCTGATGAGAGACTGGGACCACTAGAAAATGATCAAAAAAACACCCCAGTTAAAAGACGTATCTACATATTCTTTTTGCTCAACTGTTCCCCTAGCCATCCTGAAACAAATCAGCTGTCTTAGACCTGAACGATCAATATTCCCTAAGTTCATGCTGTCAAGAAATGTACCTTTTTGAGAGTTCTAGCCGTGACAGAGCAACCGTAAGGTAGCCCTCAGCAACCCTCTCCACTTCAGCAGGCAGGAGTACAGGATGTGCTACACCTGTGATTAAACAACTGGAAATGCAGGTCTGGGCTTTTAGCTGCCTCCATGCCAGTCCCAGCTTTGCCACTGACTTTATCACATCAAATGAACAATTTTATCTGATATTTTAAAAGAAAAAACAAACAGACAAACAAACAAATAAATTCCCCCCTGGAATTTTTTTTTGGTAGTTAGGAGAACTCAACAATCCCAACTATCATTGGTTACCTTTGACTGTGACTGCTCTTCAAGATTTATACTCTTATATAAATTATACACAGTAGCTGGTCCTTCATGTCAAAAAGTCCATTTGTTTTGGTCAAACTTTCTGTCCTGACAACTCAAGAAATATAAGTTCTTGTATGTATGTTCAGGTCACTTCTGATGAATGGTTGAACTTTGTAACATAGGAGTCATTTTTGACAGAGATGACCCTATACCCACATACTGTCCTTTTGTTTCACAAGGGATTACCATCAATAGGTGGAATGGCCAAAGAAAAGATACACTATATAGAAGTGTTTATTGTTTCTCTCTTATGCTGGTGAAACTTTAACCATCTCACTGGTACATATCTCAATCTGTCACTCCTGCAATAAGTTTACATAAAGATCAGGCTTTTCTTACAAAGACAGCAGACAATAAGAAGGATGTCATGTTATTTCCTCTTATACTATTTTGTTCTTTATGAACCCATCAGTATAGAGACTGCAGGTAAATAGTTTTTCCCACTGAAGGTGGTAAAGGCCGCCTCTGACTTAAGAGTTGGGACTTCCTTTTGTCTAGTATATGAAGTTATATAAAATACAGCATAATGATCCCTGAAATCTTCTTCAGATCTTTAAGCATTTTTCAAATTTATGTATTTAAAATGTAACCTCTGAAGATAATTCATTTCATTCCCAGGCATCTGCTAGAAATACAACACAGAGCGGGACCAGTCCTGGAGATTCCTGGACTGTGTGGGAGACAACATCCTGATGCAGCTGGTGAGTGAACCGACCAGAGAAGGTGCGCTGCTGGACGTCCCCTTTGTGAACAGAGAAGGGCTGGTGGATGATGTGGTGTCTGGAGGACAACTAGGGCACAGGAATCATGAAATAATAGAGTTCTCTATTCTTACAGAGGCTGGGAGAGGGGGCAGCAGAACTGACATCCTGGACTTCCAAAGGGCTGATTTTGACTTGTTTAGGCACCTGCTTGACAGAATCCCTTAGGAGATGATCCTGAAGGTTAGTTACAGGGTTCCAGGAAGACTGGACACTCTTTAAGAAGGAAGGGTTAATGGCTCAGGATCAGGCTGTCCCCAGGTGCTGTAAGAGAAGCTGGCAACAGAGAAGACCACCCTGACTGAACAGGGAGCTTTGGCTGCAACTCAGGGAGAAAAGGAGAGTTTACAGCCTTTGGAAGAAGGGGCTAGTGACTCACATTGATTACAAAGAGGCTGTGAGGTTATGCAGGGTGGAAATCAAGAGGTCTAAAGCCCAGCTAGAAAGTAATCTGGCTTCAGCAGTCAAAGATAAAAAGAAATGTTTCTAGAAATATGTCACCAGCAAAAGAAAGACCAGGGAGAGTCTCCATCCCCTTCCAGACACAGGAGGAAACATGGCAACGAGTGATGAAGAAAAGGTTGAGGTGCTTAATGCCTTCTTTGCCTCAGCCTTTAATAACAAGACTAGTTGTACTGAGGGAATCCAACCTCCTCAGCCAGAAGACAGAGACTGGCAGAACAACCCCCCTGCAATCCAGGAGACAGTCAGTGACCTGCTGCATCACACAGACACACACCAGTCTATGGGTCCAGATGGGATACACCCGAGGGTGCTGAAGGAGCTGGCTGGGGTGCTCGCCAAGCTGCTTTCCATCATTTACCAGCAGTCCTGGCTGACCGGGGAGGTCCTGACAGATTGGAAATTGTGATGCCCAGATATAAGAAGGGTCAGAAGGACGATCCGGGAAATTACAGGCCTGTCAGCTTGACCTTGGTGCCTGAGAAGCTGATGGAGCAGCTCATCCTGAGTACCATCACACAACACATGTGGGACAACCAGATGCTCAGGCCCAGTCAGCATGGGGTTATGAAAGGCAGGTCCTGACTGACAAACCTGATCTCCTTCTACGACAGGGTGACCTGCTTATTGGATGAGGGAAAGTCTGTGGATGTTGTTTACCTTGACTTTAGTAAGGCCTTTGACACCATTTCCCACAGCATTCTTCTGGCAAAACTGGCTGCTCCTGGCTTGAATGGTCACAGACTTTACCAGGTAAAAAACTGTCTGGATGGCCAGGCCCAAAGACTTGTGGTGAACAGGGTGGAATCCAGTTGGATTCCACACAACCCCCAGCAGCGCTACAGGCTTGGGGAGGAGTGGCTGGAGAGCTGCCAGTCAGAGAGGGACCTGGGGGTGTTGTTTGACAGCCGGCTGAACAGGAGCCAGCAGTGTGCCCAGGGGGCCAAGAAGGCCAATGGCATCCTGGCTTGTGTCAGCAATAGCGTGGCCAGCAGGGACAGGGAAGGGATCTGAGCCCTGTACTCAGCACTGCTGAGGCCGCCCCTCGATTCCTGTGTTCAGTTTTGGGCCCCTCACTGCAAAAAGGACATTGAATGACTCGAGCGTGTCCAGAGAAGGGCAACGGAGCTGGTGCAGGGTCTGGAGCACAGGTCGTACGGGGAGCGGCTGAGGGAACTGGGGGTGTTTAGTCTGGAGAAGAGGAGGCTGAGGGGAGACCTCATCGCCCTCTACAGCTCCCTGAAAGGAGGGTGCAGGGAGCTGGGGATGAGTCTCTTTAACCAAGTAACAGGTGATAGGACAAGAGGTAATGACCTCAAGTAGCACCAGGGAAGGTTTAGACTGGATATTAGGAAGCATTTCTTTACAGAAGGGGTTGTTAGGTGTTGGAATGTGCTACCCAGGGAGGTGATGGAGTCCCCATCCCTGGAGGTGTTTAAGAGTTGGGCTGATACAGCGCTGAGGGATCTGGTGTAGTTGGGAACTGTCAGTGTTAGGTTAAGGGTTGGACTGGATGATCTTCAAAGGTCCTTTCCAACCTAGTTGATTCTGTGAATCTGTGGTTCTCCTGAATATCATGACAATGTTGAGGAGCATTCAACTTTGCAACAATGGACCACATTTTCTTTAAAAAGTTTGTATTGTCTGAATGTCTATTTAATTTTCCTGTCTCCAAATGGCTGGCCCAATTGATAATATGATTTCACTCCACAATCTGTACAAAAAGAGAATACAGTTTTTAAGTGAAAAATTGTATTTGGAGGATTTGAGAAGTGTTTTTCTTAATATGAGGACTACAGGTATAGTTAACTAGTGAGGGTTTTCTCCCTTTAATAGCAATAAGCAAAGATGAATTTCTTCTAAATGCCTTAGTAATAGTCTTAGGTAATTGTATTTGACTTGTTCTACGAACAAATGCAATCTAATCACTCTTGTCTTGAATGATGAAGGCCTCCAAGGCAATGGCCTAGTTTACTCACCTTTGTGAAGTAATGTCTTTAAATTCTCACAAGATGTTCATCCTTTGGTCATTTACCCTCATCTTGCTTATGGAGCTCCTTACGTATAATATTACATGACATTAGCTTTCTCGTCAGTACCCTGAATATACATAGAAATCAGTTTGATCTTTTGACATAGATTTATAGATCAAGACATTTTATCAAATGGCAATTACCTAAGTCTGTGTGGACAAATTTTTTGTATAAAAAGGTATAATTTTACCATCTTTAATACTGCTAATGTGATTTTCAGCTGCATCAGGGATTGGCAGTCCAATTTAATAGTAACTTGTGAGTCAAACATTTTAAAAATTCATCTCTGGAGAGCTGATTCTGGGATCTTACTTTTTTTCCCATACTTCGAGTCCATGTCTCTTCTAGGGCTGCTGCTTCTCTACACAAATTCACTATTCTGAATCTTTTAGCATTTTATTTATGTCTCACTGTAACTTGGAATTCTTTCTACAGAAGACTTATGAAAATACTTGATATGTGATTTAGATCAAAGTTCTTCCTGTTTTCAAAAATAAACAATAAAGCACAAACAAATAGTTTAAAATATCAAAGTTTTTCCTGTTTTTAAAAATAAACAATAAAGTACAAACAAATAGTTTAAAATATCAGCCAAGAAAAAGAAACCTCTAGAATTCTTTCACACCAGATTTTAATATCCATATTTTCCTAAAATATTTTAAAGGGATTTCTGGCACCAGAAGAAGGGAACTGAGGCAGATGGACCTTTTATCTATTGTGCTATAGCCAACATATCAGATAATTTCAGGGCAATGAATAGGATTTTTTTGTAGCATTTGAAAACAACCCAGGACATTAAGCAAAAAAATGATAATAAGATTAAACAACTAAAATCAGAGAACTGTAAAAGGTGCTGTTCATCCTGACTAGTGTAAGCTTTCCCTATCATTCAGTTTCATTTCATAGATTTGCCTTCTAACTTGATGTTGTCTAATGAAGATTTAGAGCTAAATCAGAAACCAGAGCTAAATATTCTTGGCTTTTGCAATGACTGGTGACAATATTGTAACTCAGGTCTATAACATGAACACAGGACTGGAAGTGACTTTTGATAGAGTTAAATGCAGTCCCCAGCTCTTGCATCATGTAGCTCATTCATAAAATTGTCAGGTTTAGTTAAAGAACCGGTTAGGTTTTTCCTTCTCCTGTGGCAGAAACTGATATTACAGTTAGGGACTTATTTTCAAGTAGATTTTAGGTCTGATTAATTTAAACCCATTGTTCCTGTGCCAGCAGTATTGCTTAGCTTCAATAATTTTTCTCCCCATCTGGTCCTATAGCAAAATTTGAGAGCATATAATCTGGAATGTATCCATAAATAAATAGGGACAGGGACACAGATAGAGAAGCTGGCCACTCAAGTCTTACCAAATAACCTGTATGCCTTGCTCATTATGTTCTTCTGCCTAGAAATCAAACCCAGAATATGTCCATGCACATTTGTTTGACATCACATCTAAACCACAGCATCTCTAAGATAATTCAAACCTTTTCTGCCCATGTGCCCAAGATACTTTGAAATTGTGTGTTTTATCAGTGTGTTATGGTTTCAGAATAGCACCAATCTACTTTCTTTCCCATACCTATGCCATGGGCAATTACTTGGAGTGATCTCTTCAGTGCTCCCCAGGAGTGTGACTGCCTCATTTCTGTATCATCAGGCACAACTATCTAACTGACACAATGAAGATGAATGAAGATAAATGATAAGCCCCAAAATTTAGATCTGCTCACAAGTGTAAAATTTATTCTGAATTTTTACTAGATTTTGTCCTGAGGAGTATCTCTGCTTACAGGAACAACGTTGCCCTTGTTCTAAAGAGTTTAATACATACAGTGGAGGACTCAGCTTCAGTCTGGGTTCAAGCTTTAGGGTTTGTGAAATGAAGATTTCTGAGCACACCTTTTAATCCCACATCTGTTCAGTTTACCAGTCAGTCAAATGGGGTGAGTGACCTCAACCCACCTTTTAGAACATTTCAATGAGTAAAGTATTTTTAATCAGCTGCTCATAAAATCAGATTCTCACTTACTCAAGATTAATTTCTCCCATCAGAGTATTGACTACAGAAGGAGGGATATTGTTTTCCATGACTTCCTTCTGAGACATAATGTGTGTCCTTAATTTTCAATTAGTTTGGTGGGACATAACAGTGTATATTCTTTGTAACACCTTTAGTAGTTTATACCCGCTCTTCTCTGTCTATGTCTCCTCAGAAGTGTATGTCTGAGAATCCATCCTTCATTAACTCCACAAAAATTTTCTCTACAAAATAGTAGTACAAAATGAAAAATCTAGTCTTGCAGATAGAGCTATAGAAGAAAGTTCCAGGATTAAAAAGATAGTCAAATCCCATGAAACAGCCCAGTCAAATACACTTTTCTCTTCTGCCATCAATTCCCCTTACTCTCACCTTAGCAACAGAAGAAGGATGAAAAGAATTGTTTAAAGGTTTTTCCTTTTCCTAAGCTTTTACAGCAAGCTTTTAAAATAAACTTTATAACTTTTGAGTGACAGCAGAGTTCTCTATTTACTCCATCCAGTAGAATCTAAATAGATTATTATATAAAATCCTGATAGCTTCTTGAATCAGACTATGTCCTGTAAAGAACAAGAAGCCTTGTTAAGAACACAAAAAAGGCTAAGGCTCTAAGACGACATCAAAATCAGATGTTGTCATCATATGTCATCAGTATCATCTTCTATGTTTGCAGAAGAGATGCTTTTAATAAAAGATGTGTACGCCTCTGTAATTCAGAGGTGTCTTTGTCTAGACACTAGATATGCCTACATTACCTTGTCATGCAAAGCGGCTGATCACAAGAAGGGAGACTCTGCTGAGTGTACATCATACACTAGGGACTGATGGACTTCTCATAGTAAATAGTAATTATAATGTGAGCACAGCCCAGGCACTGTGGGCTGGCAGCTTGCTGTCTGATTACTCTAACTACAACAGTACCATATGTCTAATGGAAATATAATGTAGAGAGAGGTGGGAAAAATACTTATTGCTAGCTCTCATTTGATATTGTATAACACTACACCCTGTTTTTTACCGAATATAATGCAGTTTAATATGATGTGATGCAATCAAACATGACATTTCATTTTGAGTTCAGGTATCCACTATCATCTTTCACAGTAGGCATCAAAACAGATTTTCTGCTGGAAGCAGTTGGCCATTATGAACTGACATATTTAAATAATGGCATAGAGAATGAAAATTCCAGTTTGAAAAGGATCCTTAAACATTTATTTTTTTGTTTTTGTTATGAAAACCCTTAAAATCCAAAATTCCTCATTTTCCAAGAAGAAAGTTTGATATAGTGGATCATTACAGGCGATTTTAAAAGATCTGCTTTAAGATGGAAAAATAGCCTATGAACAACACAAAATATAACCTGTGGAAATTAAAAGTCATTAGAAAGAGAAAAGCATTTCAAAAACAAAAATTAAAATCTGTCTTTTCAAAAAACTCTCATCAAATTGAAAGAATTTTTTCCCATTGTATATACATGTATATATGTCTTGAGGTACAACCACTGAAGTCTTCTCTGCTCAGTGAAATTGTCTCCAAAGTGCTTTTATAAACTAATTTATTTCCAAAACCTTGTGCTATATGTTCTTACAGAGTTCAGGTCTGCAAAATTTGTCAACATATCTCTATTACTCAAAGTCTCAAGCATATTTTCAATATCAAGCATCTACTTTTCAGATTTAGCATGGTCTTAATTTAAAAAACATATTAAGCTCTCTTGAACACCGACACTATTTGTATTTGTTGCAATACTAACTAAAATATACCATTTATGCTTTTGACAATCGTTGATGTCAAAACATGTGGACATGTATGCTTCATCGGAATAACATACATCATGCCCTCTAGTCACACTTCAGGAGAGAAAAATATCATTATCTTGACTATCAAGTAGTTAATTGAGGCTTATAAAATAAGCTTACACCATTGAATCCCAAACTAAAACAGACATAGCCATTAAAAATAATGTCTACCATCATGACTGGGTTTGAACTCAAGCACAAGGTCACAAATCTATTCCACTATATTTAGCTAATACAGGAGCACACATCTTATTTTGAAATGTTGGTGTAATCTCCAGAGCTCCTATAGCCCAAAAGCTTTCAGTAAGTTTAAAGATATATATATCTACCAGGCCTTTTTTAGGGAGACACAAATTCATTCTGGCTACATTGGTCAGAAAATGTATAAATGCACTCACTACAGCTCCAACAGCAGGTAAGGAGTAGGGTTTACCCACTCAGGAACAGCGTCCTACTAGCAGATCCATGCTGCCGCTGCTTGATTCGGTAACTGCATGAGTTACTCCGGTTTGTATGCTGCTAAAGCTGCTAGACACTGGCCTTCTATTCAGGAGATTACACAGCTGCGCCTTGGCTTTACACATAAGGTTTCACCCATTTGCAGACACAAGAACACCAATTGCTGAACTGAATGTAATGAGGAGAAATCCCTGTGAGACATGGGTACCCCTGCAGTAGGGTCTCTAAGGGAGGAGAGTTGAAAAAGTAATTCCCAGTGCAGCATTTCCTCAGCTGGTCCTGAAACTCCACATTCCTGCAGTGAACGAAGCAGTCATTTAGCTAAGAAATCTGTGCCCGCTGAGGGAAAGAGTGAGCTTGTGTTGCAAAAGGTTTAATTATGGAAGGGAATTGGAAACTGTGAAGTTTGTGATCGATTTTATTAATGTTTTGGTAGTATTTAACAGCAGCATAAGTTTATTTATACTCCTTTTTTTCCAATCAATTATTGTTGCAAATTGTAAATCTATCAGTTATTGATCTTTGCATTCTTATCCTAGATTCTGTTCTAGAAGCAAATGGAACTTCAAAGAGAGCAGCTGCAAGAAAGAAACTTAATAAGTACACTAACACTATTAGCCTGTCTAATTGTAAGTTTCAGAACTACACTGCTTTTTAATGGATTAAGTTTTAATCAAGCTGTCTGGAAAAACATTAAAGATTTAGCAGATTAGCCACTAAGGAACAATGTACTTTCAGTTTAATTTTAACTGTCCTAGTCTAGTAGTATTCTTTACTGCTGTGTGTTGCCTCTTCTTATTATAAAACTTTGAATTTATTATAAGAACCATAGAATTTAATTAATATAATTCCAACAATGTTACTATATAACGATAAATAATGAATAAAAAAGTCTTAACAGATAAAAGTACCCTGGAGTAAAAATAATTTATCAAAAGTAAGTAAATTCAATAACGAACTTCACAGTTAGAATATAGTTACTACAAAGCATTGTCATCTGAGTGCAAAAAAATGGAAATGATTGTGTCTACATAACTCATCACACTCCAAATGCCCAGCTAATCAATGATCTCATAGAAAGTGAGTAACTTTCTCCTTAATTGTGTTATGGTTTTAAATTGCCAAGGCCAGAAGCATTGCGGGCTTTGAATTGCATTCACTATTTATACAGATAATGAGAACATTCATGATTCCACTAGATAGAGTCAAATGATTTTTAGATGAGATATAAACCTGAGGGCTTCATAGCAAAAATCAGTCTAAAAGTAGACAGGCTAGAAAACCTCAAAGAGCTAAGAAACTGGAGTACTTTACAATTAGGTTAAAGAGATTCTCCCTAGTACAGTTTGAACACACATCAGTACCCAGCATCAAAATTCTAATCACAAATACTCTATTGACTTTAATTTTAGAAGCACTGTGTACACACAGATTCACATACACATATAGATAATAATTTCCACTGTGTCCCTCTAAAATTACTTATTTCACTATGTGCATTACAACAATTTCCATATAAATTTTATATTTTAAACACAGGCAAGTACCTCTAAAAGAACAGACTAAAATAAGAATCTATTTCTTTTCAGGACTAATGAAGATGACAGTAGAAAAGTTACTCTATACAATTTAACATAGGAAGGGTAATAGCTTATTTTCTTACATCTTTGTAAACAACTCTGAATAATTAAAAAAATAAAACAACAAACAAGCGTATTTACTTATACCACTCATTCACACTTCTAGGGAAGTAAAGTGTTTTCTTTTTCTCTTAGTTTAACTTCTGTTTGCTGAGTTATCAATAAAAGAAAAATAGGGAGAGAAAATAACAGATCCAACAGTTTTATCAAAGAGAACCATGTTTTTGTTTCAATGGGAGGCCTGGTACTTGAGGCATGGCCAGCATGCACCATGTACCACCAAAAATATATGAGCCTTGGCAGGTATGTCTCAAATCCAACTTTATCTTCTGCAAACTCCATTATGATTCCATGTTAATCATAATTATTAATTATTTTTAATTACAGACTATAATGTCAGAAATTCAGCACATGCACAAATGGGAAACATAGGTTAAGGAGCAATATTTCATTGACATGTCACAAGTATCACACTGGCTAATATCAAACAGGTTAAGGTAATCTGTAAAATTTAAATAACAGGAGATACCTTTAAAGATATTTACAGAGTATTTTCTGGAGCACAAGGAAAGCTACAAAGAATTTTGAAATTTTGTCTTGCATCAAAATCAGTTGGTTGGAAATTACATTTTTGATACCAGGCATAGCATAACAAGCATTATGAAGAAAAGCATAATGGGCCCCGAAAGGTGAACACAAGTATCCTATGTTTAATCTAGCTAAAATTCACAGCCTCATCTTCAACAATACTATCTCCCTTCAGTGTATTAGAGTACAATATTAATAGAAGTAATTTTTACTATGAAAATTTGATATAAATATATTTGCTGGAGGAGGAATTTAAAAATAATTTTGGATTTTAAAGTTTTATTAAATGGCAATAAATTTTATTTAAGCTTTTGGAATAAAAGTCTCCACTTATGACTTGAAATGCTACTTTCAAAGATACTATAAATATTTTAAATGAAATTAAAAAAAAATAATTTGTCTCCTACCTCAATTTTTAAATTTATATTTAGTCAAAAATTATTTTAGATTCAAATATTACTTTCTGTTTCTGCCTGATATAGACACATGTCTCTTAATTACAACTCTTATTTCTGTATGTACCCAGGTATGATATGCAATGACATACAATGAAGTATACAGTATTACTATCTCCTTAGAAGAGTGAATACATATTCAAAACACACAATTTAAGAAGGCTCATTTGCAATGATTTATTGTTTATATGTCAGAAATTCTGATAGTCTTGGAACTAAATAGAGCAATTTTCTATTAACCAATACGTAACTTCTATGGATGTAACAATATACTATGAAAATAAATCCCATCTACACAGGACTTTATAAAAGAGCTGAGTAAATCTCATTATTTGTCTTTTTTTTGTTTGCCATTTATATATAATCTTCCAATTGCTTGTGGTTTATTCCTGTTTTGCAGATTCTGCTTTTTTTTTTTCAAACAGTAAAATGTCTCCATTCCTTCTGAATCTTATTTCCCAAGTATCAAAGACAACTGGACATCAAAACATCAGTGTTTTCACTGAGTTAAAATATGAGTTTGATCCTACATGTACATTATGAAACTATACATGGGTTTTAGTCTATAGATGTCTTTAACAGGTTTCCTCATAGTTGAAACAAAAGAACATTTATTTTGTAATCTTTTTCTCTAATTTATCAAGAAAGTGAAATATGATGATCTAGTATGACCAGACTGCTGGATGCACCGATGCCTGTGGTTAAAGAGTTTACGAATTAATCTCGTGTAACAACGATAAAGTGGCATTTAATTCCTTAACTACTATAACAAACAGCAGCTGCAACAGTAAGCATAAACTCTGGACTCTGCTGCATTTAAGAATAAATTTGGTTTTGTCTATACAACTAGGTATAAATTTATAGTATTTTAACTACCTTGTCTTGTTACATTTCCTTTTCTCTGACTCCTGTGATTGCCCTTAATGAACTCTGAGGATACATCTACAAGGACTGATGCAGATGAAGATTTATTCTTTTGTCCATAATGTGAACTGGCTACAAACAAACGAATTCCAAACGTTAAACAGAGGTGTTAGTGCATTTTATGGCCAAGCTAAAAAGCTTTCCTTGTAAATGGGTGCACTTTATCTCTAAAATAATTGCATGGTTTCCAGACTGTAGCTCACTCTTTCTGGCTAGTTTGGTATATATTTTCATTCCCATTTCTAAACTAGCATAGTATGATGGATTTTTCTGTGAATTACCTTATCTTTCTTTGAAAGCAGAGATACCTTCCATGTTACACACTGCACGAGTACCCAAGCACAGGCGCAGAGGTTGGCTCAGTGTAGCTAGTTTCCAGTAAATTATCACCTGCACTTCCTGAGAACTAATTTCCCATGAAGACAAGTCGTGACAGGCTGACAAGATATCAGTAATTTGTAGAAGCTGTTCTCAGCTACCTCACTGCAGAAATTAAAAGTAAGAATGACTGTTTAATTCACAGGCTTATTACACTGCAGTCACTCATTAAAGGCTTTAAGACTGCGATGTTGGTGTCATGTTAGTGTTAAATCCACTCAGCTGTAGTACAAATAATCAAATATGCGTGTTCATTTTTTCACATGAACTATAAAATGCATAAGAAGGGTAGGAGTCCAGAAATACAGCAAATTTTTTTCCTTCCTAGAGATTTCTCTCACCATCAGAAACTTGTCTAACATCTCTTACTTTCAATGGTATGTGAATGGAAAGTCATCATTCTACTTTGCTGCAGAAAAATCACTTACCTTTTATGATTTTGTTTTTGCATGCGTTTACTTTTACATCACCTCTACTGGTTTCTCTACCATGTCCTGAATTGAATTCAGTTTCTTCCTTGTCTCTTCCTAAGCCAGGATATGGCAGTTACGGTATACTGTATGCACACTGCTTGTTTCCTGAATCTTTTTTTAACTCCTGTTACCCTCTGCTCTATGCTCAGACCTTGCTCAACTGATACTGGAGCAGTAGCATAAAAAGTCTGGATAGAGGCATTTCTACCCATGGAACATATTCACAAAGCAGTACTACTATCACCTGTATTACAGCGGTGCCTAGAAATCCCAGCCAAAATCAGTACCCTCCTATGCCAGGCACTGGGAAGAATGAGAGCAGATTACTATCTTGACACTGACAAGCTTACAGTAAAAGAGGACAAAGGATTGGAAGGTTTATAGAGACGTAAAAAGCGGTAAAGTGACACAACAGATCAGTGCCTTAAACACGAGCTGATCCTTGAGTCTCTGTCCTGAAGCTGGATAATATTGCCTTTCTGTATTTAGCAGCAATAACGAGACTGAGCTGGCTTTTCAAAGTCCTGAAGCAAAGAACTCCAGAGATTTTAAGACATCTTAGAAGCTGGTAGCAGACATAATATTTCTGTGACATCTGTACTCTCCATTCTTATCTTTGAAAACCTTTTTGTGTGTAAACATACTTCTGGATGTTTTTCCATTCCCTGTTTTACTCCCCAGAAACTAGAGCTAAAAATCCTGAGTGCGTGTATCAGTACCCTTCAAGAATCTGCTGTAACACAGCTACTCTGAGAATGGGGATTTCAAATAATGAGTAAGTGATAAAGAAAGTTCAAGGGAACAAGAATCCACTTTCCTGTAAAATACGTGACTATATTACTGTCATAAAAGTAAAAACACTTTTTAATGGCTTAAAATTAGCTATATTCTCAGATCTTGTTTATTTCACATTTCTTGTTACAAAACTTAAAAAAAACCCACCAAACCGCAAACAGACAAAACTATCTGCATTTACTTAAGGAGCTATCAGCTACGGAAACAGCTCTTCATGTCTGGTGAGCTCAGAAATATATACAACATGACCAACAGGTGGGTTCATGCTGAAATTATCCTTGAATGATTCCTTCAGGGAGTCATTACTCAGTTGTTTGGAAGCTGAATGACTGTCTCTTCCACTTCAGCTAACGCTAGGGCATCAATGTTATGTCTCATGAGGAAAACCATTAGGATACACAGGAGAATGTTATCATGCCAAATGAGTCCAGAAATAATTTTGAAAGAATGGAAAATTTGCTTGTTATTTTTTGTGTAGGAGCAGCAGATTGATATTTTTTAAACACCAGAAAGAGAGATGATAACAATTCCTACTTCATGCACCGACTGTTGTGCTTTGTTTTCTTTTGAAATGTTTTATTTCTATTTCTTGTCCTCCCAGGAGTCAGGGTATGGTTGGGTTTGAAAGAAGAGGAAAGATGATTTATTGATGTCACTGTGAAACAGAGAGTAGCTGTATGAGCAATTTGTTAATAGATTTAAGGATATAAAATCCAGAGATGAAGTTCCCAAACTATGGTTAGCAAGACATTTCTGCACACTAGCATATAAACATCATGGTATTATAGAATAATTTATGCTGCAAGGGACCTTTGAATGTCTTCCAGTCTAAACCAGTGCTCAAAACAGAGACAGCTTTGAAATCAGTTCAGGTTGTTCATGGCTTTGTTCATTTGAGTTCTTCATTTCATTGTTTGAGATTATAATGCTCAATAAATTTTTAATCGGCATTTTGTAGAATGCATTCCTTTTCTGAACTGCTTTCAAGGATGTATTCTGAGGGTGGTGTTCTTAAAGTTTTTGAACTTTGAATGTTATAGTCATTGTGGTCTACAGCAGGGTCACAGTGGAAGACAAATATGGTTTTAAACAATCTTTATGATAGTGTATTTTGGGGTCAACAAGAGGTTGGGCTGTTCATCAGTTTAGGTTATCTGAACATGTATTTATCTTGGCATTCTAAGACACCAAGGGATCTTCCAGGAAATGCATCTCAGGAGCTCTTTTCTTTCCTACAGGTAAGGATGGTAACGGCGTGGTGAAATAGTTATGCTGGCTCTCTTCAGACTAAGGATTTCCTCTTAACCATAAACATGAACCTTTCTCTCTTTCTTTCTTTCTTTCTTTCTTTCTTTCTTTCTTTCTTTCTTTCTTTCTTTCTTTCTTTCTTTCTTTCTTTCTTCCTTTCTTTCT
>NW_020799097.1:18770990-18773344 GCF_003259725.1 Athene cunicularia
TTCCTTCCTTCCTTCCTTCCTTTCTTCCTTCCTTCCTTCCTTCCTTCCTTCCTGTAATAGTAGCATTATGGACTTTCTGAAGCACAGAAGTGACTAGTTTTATCTTCAGTTCCTATTTTCCTGTGTGAAGACTAACAGGTACTGAATGCAAGAAGACTTCTCCTCCTGGCATGCACTGCCCAGAGATGGGAGAGAGCACACCTCTAGAAGGTAGAGGACATGTTAGACTACTGGTGTTGTTGCTTATTTGTGGGGACAGAGAGGGTCAAGATTTGCACGGTCTAAAGAAGTGCTGAGAGAGAAACTGGCCAGTATTCATCAGAAATGCAGGGGATTGAAAAAGGGCATTACAACTGGTCTCGAATGGTTTGGGCAATGGATGTGGGAATGGAGATTCTGGATGTGGAATCTAAACCTAGAATTTTTAGAGTGGGAAATGAGTGACTAGGATTTTAACAGTGTTTTTATACCTTTAATAAATTTATTGTTATAAATAAATCAAACCTGTAAGTCAATACTTTCAATAGTTGCTACAAACATTTTTATTGATTAGGTTGTTCATTATGAAAGATTAAAAATTTCTGAGATTATAGTAGGATTACTTTGAAACAAACTTAAATTGAGAAGCTGTCTATTAATAGGGCAAATCCTTACCAAGATGTCACTTACACACAGGATAAAGTTAGCTCCAAACATATAAAAATATTTAATAACTGGCAATTATGATAAGAAGTTAATACACAAATTCTTGGCTATGAGCAAAACCATCCATAAGAAAAAGATTTTGAGGAGAAAAAATAATGAATGTTTATAATATGATCTTCTTGAAATGGGTAGGGAGTAGTTTTAACAGTTTTACTGCTAAAACACTCAAGCATCAACAAGACATACATTTCCAGAAAGTTGGGAGTAAATAATAGAGGTTGGCTTTAAAGTATAAAATCGATTTTTCTAGAGGTGGAGTGACCATTTTCCAATGTTTATTCATCTACAGCTGTCTTTTAAATTGGTACAGCGGTAGAGAAAATATAGAGTTCAAAAGGTTGTCTGGATCTCCTTTTATTCTCTCTGTTCTAAGGAATTTATGGAAACTGTCAACGACAATACAAAGAAGCTTTTTCTCTGGTATGTCTGTGGCCTGTTTTGGCTATTTCTAGTTTGTGTGGGGACCAAAGCAATTCATCACTACTTTTTAGCAGAAGAATTATTAAAGGGTAGTCAAAGAAAAAAGAAAGTCTTTGAATAAAGTGAAATATTCCTTAAAGGTAGAGGATTTGGTTGAGTATGAAAGGAAGCAATCTTAGGCTCAAAAGGTTATTAAAAGATCTAAGGAGCACTGCTGCCAAAATCTCTGTAGCACTATTAATAAATATGCTTCAGTGGGAAAATATGAAATAAGATTACAAGGATAATGTAAGAGAGCACAGCTCCTTTGCAATACCTAGTTTAATTAAAAGTGGCATTACTCTTGATTCTAATGCATTGAAGTTGAACATGGAGAAGGTTTCACTTAATATTATTAAAAGCATGCTGATATGAAATAGATTTTGTTGGTGTCAGGAATACTTTTATAAAGAGATGTTTAATGTTAGAATTTAAGACTGAAGTGAAGGAAGCTCTGAAATTCTGTTGCTAGTTAGTGAATTTGAAGGGCAGGTATTTGATTTTGAGATACCTTCCCTTGACTGGTTTAATAGGAGTTACATGTCCGTTTAATGATGTGAACAACAAATGCATTTGTTAATATTTTTAAGCTTATCTGAAACGAGGTAAATTTAATCTGTTTCAGAGTTGTATGATGTTGTATGAGCTATATGAGAGATCTATAACAGAACAAAGAATATTTTGTTAGTTTTCATGTTTCTTACCAGTAGAAAATTTAATCAAAACCTATGATATGATGAAATTAATCTGGGTCAAATTTTGGTTGAATATGAAGAAATCGAGGGGAGTGGAGAATAAGGGAAATTTCCCCCCCCAAAACATTAATGTGATTGTTTACCATGTTAGTTTTGGAAGAGATTTGACTAAGCATGAATCTATGTTTAAAACTGGAAATTCCAAATAAAACTTCAAGGATATCCATGTAAAATGAAGTAAGGAACATCTAATAGTGTGGAAAAAGTCAAAGTGGGAGAAGATAGTTCTCATTTCTGAAGATGAGGTTTACATGTACTCTGTTCAGTTCTGCTGACAGAAGGCTTGATGAAAACAGAGGCTTTTATACATAAAAAGGGAAATTGAGGACTTGCTCTCCATTGCTAAGAGCAGTGTATATTTATGCATGTATTAGAAAAGTAATTCTTTAAATATCATTAAGAAGTATGTATATACATATACCTGTCTCTTATACA
>NW_020799097.1:18773394-18835861 GCF_003259725.1 Athene cunicularia
GGGGGGGGGGGGGTGTGTGTGTCTGTGTACCAACTAAGGAGGACAGGCCTTTAATCCTTTCCTACAGAAAGAGGAGCAGACTTGTCCTTTATCTGATCAACTAGTTGCTCAGGACAGGAAGCCTCAGCCTCCCCTTCCTTGAAGCTAACACTCCAAGTGCAATGTGTTTAGATGGACACTCACTGTATTTAAGAGAATGTGAGGCCTGATGGAACCATTAGCAATAATGGAACTTTAACAATGAGTGGGATTAATCTGATGAACTATGGATATCCTTATCCAACTCAGTTGTCTAGGCTCCCTTTATAGTCAATGGAGAGAACTGAACAACTGTAGAACATGATTCATCTCACCCTAAATAGATGGCTAAAGCAGAATGTTTGCATTAAAAATGCCTAAATTCAGGTATGATCAAGCTTTTAGTCTCTCTGAGAGTGAGGTTCAAATAGTGTCATTACTGGTAGTTCTGAAAATACTCAGTTGTACAAACTAGCCAGACAGCATAAAGTGAGCTATAGCTGTGTAGATTTGCACACATTGTATTGTCCTGTCACCTGGGTTTTTACGTTCCAGTTTCTGTGATCACTTTTCCTTCACATTCTTTCACGTGTGTATCTCTATACCCATATGTACATATGTATAGATGTGCTTGTCTTGGTACACAGAATCACAGAATTGTCTAGGTTGGAAAAGAATTTGAAGATTGTCTAGTCCAACCATTAACCTAACACTGACAGTTCCCAACTACACCAGATCCCTCAGCACTATGTTGACCCGACTCTTAAACACATCTGGCACACCTCTGTGCCTGACATCTGTGTCACAGTCCTTGTCCCTCGATCTCTTTCAGAGGTGTTTCCCTTACTCTGCAAGAAGTCACAGAGAATTAAGGAACAATGTTCCAGGGGTAAAACTAAGCATATTCAAAATTGCCCCAATCTAGCCTTCAGAAATCTGTTCTTTCTTTCTCATCCATCTTGTGCCTCTAATGCATTAAATGAAATTAAAGTAGGGTGACAATTTAGAGTATAATAAGAAAAGAACAAATTCAAATCTTAGATAAACTGAATAATTTCATCATGGGATCACCTGAGGATATTCCAGTATATTTACAGGGTTGGCTGAAGTAATTTTAGAGCCATTAGTAATAATTTCTTCTGAGAAATTGTGGGAGACAGAAGAAATTCCAAAGACTTGTAGGCCAGGAAATTGTAGACCAGTTATCCTAACGTTGGTTCCTAGAAAAAAACAGGAACTTTTCATCAGAGAAAAAACCAAAAACAAAACCAAAACCAGGTACTAAAAGACCACAAGGAGGTGAATAGCACCTAGGATGGTCTTGTCAAAAGCATATCATGTCAGAACAAGCTGATCTGACTTTATGACAAGGCAGCAAGTCTTGTGTACAGGAGAGAAACATCAGATGTCATACATTACTGTCTCAGTCTTTGTTTCAGACAATACAGGCATAAGAACAGACAAAACGTAGTTTAGAGAAGAATCTACTGTAAAGTGAATGCATCGTTGCTGGGAGAAAAATACTTGGAGTATAGTTATCAGAAATCCACATTTCCAACCAGATAGATGTGTCAAATGGTGACTAAGGTAGGTCAAGTATTATTCATTATTTTCATTAGATGATGAAGTAGAGACTACAAATATTACTTTATGTGAATCATGATAACTCAAACTGGGAAGGGCTGCCAAGTTCAAATTGCATCTACCCTGAAATATTGTAGAAAGGATGCAAAAACTAGGATGAAGCTTTACATGTACAAATGAAAACTTTGCACTTCTGCAAAAAGTGCACTAGTAGGACAGGCAACAGTAGAGCAAGAAGCAATTCTGTAGATCTGGAAAAAGACATCTGACAACTATAACTCAGAGGCTGTGACTCAGAGTATAACAAAAGCAACTCCTTTTCACCATTCTGTGACATTTCCCAGCTGGTAAAACGTTAATAAAAATGCTGTATAGAACCATGATTTGTGCAGTACCTTCATACACAGATGGAAAAAAATTATGAACAAGAACCTTCTAAATATATTCCTGCTATAATTATCCATCTGAAATCAACATAACAGTGTTTTGGCTAGGTAGACAATTTAGCTTTGTTTTCTTTGCTTTTGAGTGTTGTTTGGTTTTGAGTCTTAAAATAGAACACACTAATTATTATCTGCTATAAGCTTTCTTACTATGAAGCAAATGCAGTTTTCTTCCACCTCAGATCATAAATTCATGTACAGAAGAACCTCTGATACTTTTCTACAACTTTATACTGATGTAAATGATTGCACAAGGCGGTCAGTTATGCAGATATGGAGGCCTTGAGCTTTGTTTACACAGCCAAGCAGGATGCCCAATGTAGCCTCCAGTTTAAGAACACAATGAGTAGCTGCTAATTGCCGGGTTTGCCAGAGAGATGTAAAGAAAAGTGCTATCAGGCTGTTACAGTAATAACTGCAGGTAGAGGGGGAGCAATAATAAATAAATAAATCCCAAACATTTCCTTTCATAAGAGAAGTGACATGTTGCCAGATGAAGTAAAACCAAGTAACAAACCAAAATACATTACATATAGGACAAGAAACTTTATGTTCACAAGATCTTTGGCCAGGTTTCCAATTGCAAGGCAAGAGGGATTACTGTGATTTGCACAACATTTTTTAATCCTTCAGTCCCCACCTTACTTGTGCATAAACTCCCTTCTTCTATGCTATTTACTCCCATTAATTACAATATTTTTAACAGTTGACTGTACTTAAATATCCTTGAAAAGGAAAAACACAGATTAGTATTGCTTTACTTTTTAATTTATTTCTTTATAATGTTCTGTCTTTATAACAACTTGTTCGTAACACTATCACTCATACCTTGGTGTCACATTACTCTCATCCGCAGTGAATGGGTACTTGACAGTAAACTTCTACTAGTATGGGAAGAGAGCATTCTCTGGGGGTTTTGTTTGTTTGGCTGGGCTTTTTTTAGTTATTTTATAGGATCTAAAATGCTTTGAAAGCTGTTGACAGCCCATCCAAATGGTGTTTTTATAGCTATTTCACATGGACAGTCATGAGTGTTTGAAGGTACAAAGTCTGCTGGTGCTGGAGATCTCTATCATATAAAAGAAGACAGATCACCTTTGTCCAGACTGCCTACCCTGAATCATGCCTTGCATCTCCTGCAAGAGTGCATGATAGTTGGCAGAGGCCAAAGCCATGCCAAGGAAGATGTTAAAAATTTAACAGTAAGGACTATCACACGTAATTCTAAAAAGCACATCTTTGCTGTGATTTTATTTAGCAGTAACCCAGGAAACAGCATAAATCTAATCCTTGATTTGAAATCGAAGGTAATACTACATGTTCACGATGTGGACACACCACAATGCATATCGTAGTACATGAATTTATAATATTGCTGCACATATGTGATGTGGCACATTATAGGAAGAAGAGGAAATTTTAATAGAAATAACTAAAATATCTTATTCTGTGTTGTGTTTGTTTGTTTTAATAAATCAGAAGTTTAGTCTAGCCATACTCAAAATGAACTGGGCCATAGTCCAACTAGGTCAAAGATAACTTAAAATTCCATACTACAAAGCCACATTCATCCACCTATGACAAACATTCAAAACCAAAGATGTTGATTTTATACACAAATGATTTGCTACAGATCAGTATTAAATCATTAATTTTGTAAGGAATGAAACTGAAATGCAGAAATGCCTTTAAGCATGTAGCAGAAACAAGGGAAAATGAAAAATCTTACCTTAACATAAATTCTACTGTCTTAAAAAGTGCCTAAATCTTTAATACAAAGGCAGAAGAAAATCTCCTTTTTTAGATTCCATTCTGGGATCACTGCCGACTGTCAGACTTCATGCCTTATGCCAGAGTTTTGTTCAGAGTCTTTCCTCCTTGCAACAGTAGAAGAGCTGCACTGTAACTAAACTTTTGCACAATTATTTTAAACAATGAAGCAGAATTTCAAATGCTTCTACACACTATTTTCAGAAGGGCTAACTGTGTATTCAGTTGGAGGCATTAAATAGATACAACCGCATCTAAAAAGAATGCTTTTTCCTGTGACCTCAACCGTCAGAAGAAGAAAAACACAGCTGGGAGCAGTATCACAAAGCAGATGACCTAGAGGAAGAGAAGGCTGCAAGCTGTGCCTCAGTAGGGCATGGACAGCTGCAGAAATGGAGCTGTGAAGCAGCCAGTTGGAGAAAGCCAAGCCAAGCAGTAGCGTCACTATGATAAAGCTGTGGGAAGCTTTTCGAAGGTCTGACATGACTCCCCAAGCAGCGTGGTCAATGGAAAGAGAAGCACTGCCCAGGGCACGGTGGCCTGTGGAAGCTCTGGGGAGGAGAGGTAAAGCATGTGCACGCCAAAGGGCAGGAGACAGCTGGGCTACAACAGGCATTGAGAAAAATCACTAACTGCCTGCTGACCCAAACGGCAAAGTGAAACCAGGGCTATGTTCAAACTTAGGGCAAGTAAAGGTTAGTAAGTGATTTATGCAACTGGTATGAATGGCATGTGAATGCTATGGGATAATGAGAAAGAAAGAAAATTAAACTTGAGGGTTTCGGTTTGTTGGGTTGGGGTTTTTTTTTGTGGGTTTTTTTTTTTTTTTTTTAAGTGTATTTCCACAGGAGATTGTTAAAGGAGACTGGATAGGGAGACCGAATACACTTCTGGGAAGAAATATGTCAAGACTCAGCCGGGCAGAATGTTAAAATGAAACATCACCTCTCTCAATATCATCAGAAGATGAGACCTAGTCCTCATCTGACAGCCAAAATCCAGTCATAATCTGAAAGCAATCCTGCCAGGCTTGTTTTCCCCTATAATTTGCTGCAATGGGCTTTCCTATATGTGTAATAAAAAAAAAAAAGGAGAAAAGCAGAATGCCTTGGTAATGGACACAAGTAGAAAGACACTTCTTTTGACTAGAATGACATATTTGGACTAGCCAAGCTTTGTTAGATGAAGTTATAGAGAAATCTGTGTCTGACCTTAAACTCCAGCCACAATGGCAGATACATAAAACCATAACCAAGCTGACCATGAAAAGGGTCAAATGCAATCCTGGGGAGAAATTCAGCTTTAACACAACAATTCAAACAAGAAGTTGTAGCTATTCATTCTCCTGTAGTACCATCCCTGCTGATTTCTCTGCCTCATTTACTGTATAACCTGTTCAAAGCATATCACTTCAGGGCTTTTTTGCTGTATAGTTGAGTGTTGAGAGGACAGTCTGAAAGCAACAAAAAATAAAAATAATATATAAAGGGGAAATATGAACACCTCAAAACATTTTTAGAGCCTTTAAAAGTGTAGAGTCTTATTATCTTTCTAACATAAATGAAAAACGAGAGGAATTGAAGTGGTTTGTAATATACCATAGATGTAAGTTTAAATAAAGCTCAGATATGAAGTGCCTGAAAGTTGCTGCAGCATAACAAATACTTCAAGAGTCTCCACAAACTCATAACAGCCTTAGTTCAGACCAATTAAACAGATGCACACGTTGCAAGAGCTACTGTTAAAAATTAGCACCAATTTGTGTTTGCAATTGCCAAACAAAAGATTGGCCAGAAATAATAGGCTGTCCTCCTGCACTAGTTGTTATGTTATTCTTGGGCTACACAGGACACTATATATGGGTAATATTTGAATGACCTCAGTTGTCTTAGATAACATTTGGAAAGCTTTCAGCTAAAGTTTTTAACATAGGGAAAACTGAAGGTTGGATATACTATACTACAGCAACACAGTTCAAGAGAACCAAGGGGTCTTGAGCTAAGTTTGCAACAGAAAGTTTCTTTGAGCAATATGATTATACTAGTAGACCAAAACAGTCAGTGCTGAGTCATCTTTCTTCATTTACACCTGTATATGCCTTGGAGGTTTCACCTAGGTGAGGTTTAACATAGTGACCTGAATCTAACATCACCATCACGTGTATGATCCAGAGGACCAAATGGTGGATCAGACCCTCATAAGGATTTGCAATGTGTTGGTGTGCACTTCAAGCAGTTTCCAATTTAGTTTCCTCTGAAAAGAATTGAGTTACTGTATACCAAATACATGTGCAGTAAGTAGACACTATTGGGGGATTTACTTCAAAAACTGTTAATGAGCTCCAAAATGTTAACATACATGCCATCTCAAATCATCTGTTTCTGTTACCAGATGTGACTCCTCATGCAATCAATAGAGAGGTCTTACAGTCTTTATATAATGAGCTATTTGAATACAGTTCAGTTTAGGTTTCTTTAGGTTCAAATTTAGAAATTTTGCATCCCAAATTGTTAAGCTGTCTGCAGCTCAGTTTCTGACATAATGTGGCATTAATGTAGACACCTTCCTACAGTGTTCCTTACTGGTTAGCTCAGGTGGTCCCCAGCTGTGCATGCTGCCTTCTGTGAATCACATTCATGCACACCTTCATTTATCTAGAGGTTTTTCAGGGAGTCAGTGTGATTACCTAATGTATGTGGATGTTTCTGTACTGATTATGCATGTATGTCAGTTACCGGATTCTTGTCTTAGTGTCTCTTGGAGCACTGGATTTCATTTAAATTTGACCAACTATTCCCCTCATCTTCAGACCATATGGCTTCTCTAATTCACCAAGTATCTATGAATTAAGTCAGATTCTCAGTGGCTGTTTCTGTCATTGGCTTTTTAAAATCTCTATTTTCTTTCTTAAAGATATTATCAAACTTCAGATATTAAAAAAAAAAAATATCCATTGGCTAAAGATGCATTTATATTTAGCTGCACTTTATATTCCAAGTGAGTAATTGAATTTACCCTATATGCTATAAAGTTTTAGCAAGGTGAAGTTGATGCATCATTTGGGGTTCTTACCTGATGACTGGGCTTCCACAAAGTATGGATCATGGGCTTAATTTAGTGATAAAAGTTTAATGCAAACTCTTTTGAGGAGGAGCTGTCACACATAAATGGTGCAATGAGTCAATCTGGGCTGCAGGGAGACCTCTGTGAGGAGGATCAGGTCCTGCCCTGCGCCGGACACAGCCCCTTCCAGCCAGCTCCAGCCCATCAACACCAGGGCATGGCTGAGCCTCGCAGGCAGAACAGTGGCATCTCTGTGAAAATGTATTTAAGAAAGGGCTAAAACACTGCAAAAAAAAAAAAAAAAAAAAAAAAAGTGAGAAACGCAGTGTGAGAGAAGAATGAGGGGGAGGAGGTGCTCCAGGTGCCAGAGCAGAGATTGCCTTGTAGCCTTTGATGAGACCATGGTGGAGCAGACATCCAACCACAGCCCACGGAGAGGGCACAGCACACACCCACACCACAGCCCACGGAGAGGGCACAGCACACACCCACACCACGGCCCACGGAGAGGGCACAGCACACACCCACACCACAGCCCACTGAGAAGACCGCACTGGATCAGGTGGGTATGCCCTTAAGGAATTGCGGCCAAGGAGAGCCCACGTAGGAGCAGACGTGTGAGAGGGAAGGAGTGCCAGAGACGAGCTCTTATGGACTGACTCAAACCCCTATTCCCCATTCGCCTGCACTTCTCTGGGCACTGGGAATGAAGAAGTAAAGTTGAGCCTTGAAGAAAAAAAGGGAAGAAGGTGGTGTTATAATTTGTCTTTGTATCTCATTATCTAGATCTATTTTAATTGGCAAGTAATGAAATTAATTTTCCCCACGTCCAGTCTGTTTTGAGTGTGATGGCAATTGGTAAGTGATCTCCTGGTCTTTATCTTGACCCATGAGATTTTCCACACTATTTTCTCCCCCTGTCCTGTTTAGGAGGAAAAGTGAGAGAGTGACTGAGTGTTCATCTGGCATCCAACCATGGTCAGCCCACCACCACAGGTATGTATTTACCTGAATGATCCAAATTTTCTGTGTAATTTTAAAATACCAGCTTGCATGGAAGAATCTCTGGAGAGAAATCATGCCTTGGACTATATGCCAGTGTACAGAAGTAAAAAAGTGTGTGCAGAAATATATATATATATATATATATATATATATATATATATATATATAAAAAGCACTTCTTGTCCTGTATGTTTTACACTGATAGTAAGACCTGAAAATGAATCAATGAATAATGTGTTATTGTGTTGAGCTCAGCCAGATGATAGGGCTTGAAGCGATCTGAAGGTTAGGACAGGCCAGAAGCAAAATGAATAGATATATACACATCTGCACCCAAAATAGCTTATTTTTTTTAAGTTCTCATTCAGAGATATACTTAAAATCACAATATATACAACTGTATTGGAAAACATCTATGCATTCAACTCTGGTACTCCTACTGACATTGAACCACACAACAGTGCATGCATACAGCATACCCATTATGAGCAAGGTTACTGCTCATCCCAAGCAGGAATGGGAAGATTAACCCACATGGCCAACAAGCAAAATCAGGTGTATTTTAAAATTCTGGTAGCTTATATGAAACAGTTTAACACAATGCAAAGCTGTTTGACACAATCCAACACATTTGAAGCTGTGCTTTAACCAAGACTTTGCACCGCAAACTACTTCTTGTAATGTCAGTATGGATCTTGACAGGTTTTCTCACTTATATTCATCTAACACTGTTAGAGGAGAAGTTCTAACATCAAAATGCTGTACAAAGGACTCACATTTTGATACCTGACTCTTAAGGTCACAGAATCACAGAGTTCACTGTGTACTTCAGGAAGAAGAATTAACATAAACATCTAGCTGGTATCCAGCGAGAAAGTCAAAAGAAGGAGCTATTAACCTGAAATTTAAAAAAAAAAAATAAAAATCATTAAATGTGAATGTACTGATGACTGAGGGATATCACTCACTAATAAGCAAATGGAAGGCTTCCAAAAGCGAGGCTGTGTTGAGAAGATGATGTTCTCATTTACAAGCATTCTGGCCTCTCTTCCTTTTTAATAGATGCAGTAGTTACAAAAACAAGATTACAGAGGCCCTGCATAGACCCTGTGGCATCTGGTTAAGTGGTCCACAATCTGTCTTTTTTTTTTTTTTTAAGACCTACATCAAAGATGTGCCCTATTTATCTTTGTGTATTTACTATGCAAGTGACCAGACTTACTATTTAAAAACTTGACTGAATATGTGTCAGATTCTACCTGGAGGAATCCTTTCACCTCCTATAGGGACAAATAAGTGGATCTCTGGCTTGAAATCTTTCTCCCTAGCTTTTACAAAACAACTTTCATTTCAAAGGGTTGTAAATGTACTGTAGCAGTCGTATGGCCATTGCATTTTTTAGTTCTCTGCCTGTCAGTCATTGTGCTTTAAAGGTGTACAGCAAAACCAAAAACGCACAACAAATCTGTAACATGAAAATACTGTCATCCTAAAGAACTGGGAATTCTGATTTTTCTTTTTGGGATAAATGAGCCATCTACAGGAGAAAATCTGCTTTCAATTATTCTTATTTCAGACAAAAAAACCAACCCATTTGATGGGAACAGATGTGTTTTGCAGCCAACAGGGTAAAAATCGGAATAATCTAAAAGGTTTTAGTCAGGAAAACCAAAACCAATTTAATCTGAAAACATAGTCAAATGAGTTAAAATGTATAGTATTAATATAGATATCGAAGAATATATCTAGATTCCTTTCATTGTATGTGTTTTCTTGCAAAGTGATAATGTAGGTGGTTAAGCACTAGGGCTTAGTGGTAGCCTTTCAGCAGAGCTGCAACAAATAAGTAGTCTGCAGTCTCTATTAAAAGGAAATAGATATTGATGTAAGAATACCTGAAGATAATGAGACTGATTTCAGTGGGAGCTGGAGTAGACCACTTCTGTAGTTCAGCTGAAATCTTTAATTTACCTCATAAGATGGAAGTTACTCAAAGAAAAAGTAAGGAATGCATCGGAGTATCACATACCTGTTAATAACATTGGAAGCTGTTACTTTTTTATAGCTCAGTTTAAAAAGAGAGCAAACAGAAAAGTAAAAATGCCATAAAAATATTGAAAGAAACTTAGTAACCCATAAAATAGATTTAAGGCTTGCTTCTTCTTTGCACAATGTTAACTTGTTCTTTCATCAGTAGACAGGGAATAACTGCTCAATAAGGACATCTTAAAAGAGAGGTAATCCAGGAGAAAGACAAAGACAGTATTGTGGTGGTTTCACTCATCTCTTTATTATTGCTACTGACAGGTAACTGAATTTCTCCTTTGCCTGGAGCCATACCACCTGAGGTTCTAATGTTGTCAGATTTTATGCGCTAAGCATGGTTGAGAGAGCTCTAAGGAATAACAGGTACTACAGGAAAGGTTATTCTTTTTCTTGACTAGTGACACTTTTCCGTGCAACACACTTCCAGTAGAGCTTTCCCTCCTAGTGACTTAATACGTCCAACACTATTATAGTAACACTATATTAGTTTCTGTGATATGATCCAAGAGATAAGCCAGCAGGCTCAAAATCAAAAAATATCAGTTTATCTCAGTTTTGCCCATGCTGCCTGATTGGAGATACATCAGGAAAGGACAAATCTGCAGGGTGATCAAGGACAGCCACCCATGGGTGCTCAAGTCTGCTCCAGCATGCTGTGTAGTTCTGTGTAATATGCCTACTCTGAAAAGGGAAGTTTCTGATATTAATCTGTTCTTTTATTTGGTACAATTTTAAATGAATTTACATACAAATATACACTTCCTGCACCATACTCAAATTAATCAAAATATTGACAAACAAGGATTCATAAAATGAACTCCAGCTTTGGGCAAAGAGAAAGAAGATTGAATAGCAGAAATATTATTCCACTTTTAATAAGAGATATTCAGTTTCTAGGACTGGGATTCTTCCTGGAGTCATTAACTGTGATTTTTCTTTCCCTATTTTTTTTTTTTTGTGTTCCCCAATTTACCTTTATTATCATCTTTGGCTGCTATAGATTTTATCATCCTAGGTTCTTTCAGGAAACACAGCATTTCCTGAAAAGTAACAAATTAATTGCAAGATTGCCATGAATCCTACTTTGGATTTCCATTTAACCTTAACAACAGGCTTAGTTTTTACCAGTGGACTATAAGGCATCTGAGAAATGCTCACATGTTTCTTTTCCACTAGCTTTGCCTTCAGATCAATAAACTCAGTCAGAGAGGCTGTTATAAACAACTAGAAGGTATTTTAAACACCACATTTTTTCTTGCAATGATTATCTATACTCAGGCATGCCCTGCTGCCCCAACTTCTAGGCTTTAATAGGGTGGTTGTAAATCTAGAGTTCAGTGGAGCCAAACCTCAGTTCTACTGATGGAAATGAAAAGTGATCCTGATCCACTGGCTGACTGTATTTTCTCTGGTTTGAGCAGCCCTCAGATTTTTAGATAATTTCCTTAAAGGTGATGAATCTCACATAATCCAGGAAGGGGGACAATTTTTACCAGCCTAGTTTTATGTGTCTCCTCCATTCTCACATGCTATTCATTTAATCCTCATTACCCTGTATCTAGCAGTGTCTCAGAGACACCCTAAAATACCTCCATCCTTCCCTTTTCTGAGCCGTCATTTTGGTTAAATGGTTGACCCAAGTGATGTGTCATGTCATTTGGTTACTTGTCTTGTATTATTTGACTTCTTATATTCATTATTCTAATATATCATGAAAAAATGTGAATTTCAAGGTAGATGTTCTGAAATTTTACATGGCTTTATTAAAGCATGTACAAAGTATATGGATACATGGCAGACAACATAGCTTTTTTACATTTGAGGCATAGAATTCTTGTCATAGTCTAACTAAAGACACAGTTAGTCTTGGCACCCCAAAGTCATTACCAAGTCAAACCAATAAATATTGTAATGTATGATCTCAGACAGGAGCCAGTCGTCAGTATATAAAGTCCACAGCTGCATAACTTGTTGTGCCAAGTTGTAGGTATTGAATGAAAAGCAAAGTTCTGTATGTGAAGAGACTGAAATCAGGATTTGAAATACTCTTCATAGGGTTAAAAAAATATTCAACCTTGATGACTTGCTGATAGAGCTGGGCAGTTAGGTGTCAAAGGTTGGATGTAGATAACGTGTACATGTGAATCTAACATCTATTAAGACAAGACAGATATATAACTGCCTGGAGAGAAAAATTAAAAAGAAGAAAAAAAGAAAAAAATCAATCAAACAATAACAGCAACAACCCCCCCCACCTGAAAAAAAAACCCACCAACACCCCCACACACACCCCAACCAACCAATCAACCAAAACCCCCCAAAAAAACACCAAAAGGACCCCCCAAAGCAAAAGAACACGATATAAAATTGTCTGCCTTCCCAGACTAGGGTCCTCTGTAAAATGGAAAATTTGCATAAGAACTGAGTCCCTAGCTAGAAAAGCACCTGATGGATTTATGAAACAGATAATGGAAAGGCAAAGAAGCTTCTTGCTATACTTGTGGGCAATACTAATATAATATAAATATTAGTAGATATCTATTACTTTGTGCCCTGTTCTTTTCTAACATTAAGAAAGTTATTTCCATTGAATTTCTTTTAAAATGAACTTTCACTTACTGTTACTGACTGAAGCCTGTGCTAAAAGTGATGGAAGTGCAAGTGGCAATACCAAAGCCGTGACAGTCCTCAGAAATGGGAAGCTGAAAGCACTCAGTGTCACAGTACCCAGTGCCACAAAACACTGTGATACTCACATGACTCCAAGTGACACAATCTCATAATCCCACTGTGGCTTGTTCTTTCTATACCTGTATCCCATTCTTCATCTTTCTGTCAAGCACTACCAAATACCCAGGGCTGTCGAAAAATTGTCTATTAGTAACTGGGTAAACACTAAGGAAATCTTGGTTTATTTAGCCATGCACAAGCCCTTGAACAGGGTTACTTACAAACAGCATATTGGAATTTCTGCTTTTGCAAAATCTTGTCTTTGTTGTTAGTGTCTGGAAGTAAATTTGCATAATATATTAACTGACTATAAAAATTGTAATGGAAAGGAAGTGCAGGTACAAAGCAAAATTCTCTGCTGCCTGCCTCAGCTTCCCCCTCCATAAAGCCTAGCACCCTCCTCCTTGGTTGAAGCACATCTTCCTAACACAGGAACCTTGTTCTCCTGCTAAAAAAAAAAATAAAAATGTAGATGATTATGTAACAGTGCCACCTGGTGCTACCTGTCAAAAGCTTTAACATGGAATGAAAAAAACCCAAACAAACAAACAAAAGGAATCAACCTATTTATGACATTAAGTGTATGATAATATGTTGTTTCAGCCTCTCTACTCCACTACACCTGCCTTTTCCATTTTTTTTTTTCACTGTGATTTACACCAAGATCATGTTTGATTATAATTTATTCTGAGAGAGAGTTGCTATTAGTTTATACTGAAAACATACAGAACAATCTCTGAAATTGTGTAAATTATAGATGGTGCCATTAAACTAGTAATTATGTTTTGTGTTATTCCTAATATCTGAAATATTTTTATTACAAGCCCTAATATCTTGTCACCAATTCAAAAGTATATAAATGTTTGTGTGCTATGGAAACAAAGATACTGGAAAAATGTTTCAGAGGGAAAGCACAGTGTGAACAAATTCAGCAACAGTCTAGAATCAGCTGAAAATTGGGACTTTATTTAATTATTCTACTACAGTACCTTCAGAATAAGTCATCCCAAGTAAGGGAATAGCAAAACAATGTGGCACAATAAGAAGATTTCTTTATATAATGTTTTTTTGCTAAATTTCCTCTTGCAAAAGTGATTTTCTTCTCAAGTCAGTCAACCCAGAATTATCTTTCACTTATACATTTACTGCATATATATCTATATATACACATATACACACACACAAAATATGCAAGAAAGACCATCAGCCATTAAAATGTTATTACAACTCCTACTAGCTCAACAACCCCCTTGACCTCACACGGAAGCATCATCTGAACCACAGGAGATTTTCTTGCTTTCAGCCTTGGCTCTAATAACATGAAGCACAGAAATACTTCATTCCAGGCACCAGATGGGCTGGTAAGTTTGTTCTAGTGTCTTGCCACCAGCTTGCAGACACAACAGACTACAGATAACTGTCACTAAAACAAAAATACTTATTGGCTTTCAAATGACTGTACCAAATCTGTTGCTGCAGTATGTTTCTATTTGTCCATAATTGAACCGAACCTTTAGTTCTTGTAATTGCAGAATCTTGAAAGGATAACATAATAGGGTCCTCCTGGGCCATGAGTGTGTGCTCTGCTGTCTTTGTTTGCACAATGTTTGTCTTGCATGGCATCAGTCTGAAATGAGCAGTGCTCATTAGAAATGGCAAACAAGACATACTGACTTTAAAAAAAAAGTTCTTCACAGAGGTATCCCAGCAACTTCCAAGAGATGAGGGCTGGGGTTTTTTTAACCTGTGTGAAATTTTTCCCTTGCACTCACTCTGTTGCTTTGCTCTTTTTGAAGACAGGCATCATTTCCCCACCTAGGGTGGGGAGTGTCACTTTTGTCTTCATACAGAAGAAGAGTCAAATAGTCTGCTGTGGAAGAAGTGTCCACAGGAGCAGATGGACCTGGTTAGGTTCAGCAGCTGATACAAGTGCTAAGAGCCAAATCAACCAGATTTGATCATGCTATATCTGCTATTCCCCGCTCCCAAACACAAAGCTGATGAAACAGATTAGAAAGCCACCATTCTTCAAAGAAATCAGTAGCCCATATGCCTAAACTCCCCTTTTTGAACTCAGAGAGGATAATGATTATAGCATCTTCCCTGGAGATAAAGAACTGGATTCTTAATTTTTCTTCACTGGGACTCAAAGCCAGGAATTCAGTGTTGGGAGACCCTGACAATGATTATGTATTCCTAACTCCCTCTGGATTTATACCAGCTGGGGCGGCCCAACATCCAAGTATTTTCCTTTCACTTAGAGATTTTATTTCTATTTTTGATATTTTTGGTAGGTCACAAGTTTTCATTAGTTCTATAGATGGTTGTTTACCGTAGGTATTTTTTTTCCCCTTTTTAATAAATCCTGGAAAATCACAATTTTAAAACAGCATTAAGAATCAAAAGTCACATTTGGTTTATGTGGTTATTAAAATGGACTAGTCCTAAAGCTGAAAATTCAGGGTAAGAGAGAAAAATAACAGACAAGGTTGAAAAATGGGTTATTATTCAGGGATCACAGACCTCTAAGGGCTAATCATTGACTGCTTTTATTATGCAAAACGGCATCTGGTGTTCAGCTTCCACATTTGGAAAAAGTGTTGTCTAATGAACCTGCTATTCTGCACTTGCTTTCTACTTTTAATATCCTGTTAAGCACACTGATGGCTTATATGCAGTAAGAATCCGAGTTTTAAAAAGAATTAAATGAATCCATCCAAAGGTACAGAAATGGAAATCCAGTTTTTAGCTAGGTCACTGACAACGTTAGACTACCCAATAGTTTGCTTTTTTTAGGAAGAGCAAGAGATGCACAGATGTGAAAGAGGAAAAGTGTCACAGTTTTGACTTACTTTCCTTTCAGTCTTGGCAGCATGGCCTGTGGTGCTTTGTATGCAGAAAGGCAAGGAAATCCAATCCAATGGGGAAAGCCTAATTAAAGTCAAGGACTGTAATGCCATTTTTCTTTAGTGGGAGGGTCTTAGGAGACCTGTCACATCCAGTAGAAGTGTTGTAGGGGAGACAGGTAGTGACATTGGTTGTGGATTATGTGATTCAATAACTCCAATTGAGAGCTAGCGTATTTATCCTTGTTCTGGCCTCCTTCTCCCCTTTTCCTGTAGTACAGGGCATGAGAGAGCCAGGGTGGTGAGAGCCAGGCAGGTCTCTTATGTAGGACAGCAGGGATATGAGCTGTATATGAGACAGATGAACCAGGGCCAAGAGTTGGAAGGGATACGTCCTGGGACTTCATGGCTTGCGTGTTATGTCGTCTTTTCCAACCTGAATGATTCTGTGTTCAAGCCAAGAGCATCCAAAGTGCAGGAAGTATGGGTGTAGATAATAGACAAGTAGTCTGTACTTGTCTATTGTTGAGATGGCTCTCAGGAACCACCTCATGGACCAATAGAGACAGGACAGGAAAATGCTGTCAGGCTTTGCTACTGTCCTGTGAAGACAAAAGGCAAACTTATCCTTGGCTCACTCCAGGAACTGTTCTATTGAGCAAGTACCTGATTACTTATCGGCATGGTATGGGTTTCAGGCAAACAGAAAAAGACAAACTATACAGTGCACAGCTTGAAATTGTAAGTTACAAGATGCAGGGGAGATAAACATCTCTTCTCCTCCCCACTGACCAATTTACAAAAGCACCTAGATATAGGTCTTGAACTCTCAGTGGGATTCATCTGACCAAGCGTAGACACCTAAATACACTCATCTGGTCGTGAACTGGTTATTTTAATGGGTGCCCTGCTACCAAGTGGCTCAAATAGGTCAGCTGAATCCCCCTTTAAAAGTGTTATATCTCTCTGTTGACTACAAAGTAAGTCTCAAGTGACTACTTGAGATGTAGATGTCTACACTGCAGATGTCTAAAGTTAATGAGATGAATCTCAACCATAAATGTCCTACCCACTCGGGAACAGAAAAGGAGTTTGGAAGTAGCTTACTAAAATATACAAATAAAAATGTTGTTCAGTTGCAACACTTTAATTCCAAGTGCTCCCAGCAGCGAGAATGTAAAGATCTGGCAGAGAAATACTTTAACCTCTCTTAAAAAGCACTGACAAGTTGACAGTACTGTTGCTACCCTTGTAACACCTTTGCTACAAGCACACCACTACTCACAGAGACGGGATTAAGCTTGGGGGAAACTGTGTGCCGTTCTGACAGTCATGGTAATGTCATCTGATGGGTTGAGACCTAATACATTGTAAAACAGGTTTCAAATTAGTTAAAATGATCAGCCTGTGATATGAGCTAGCAGAATTCATTTTTCCATGTACTTCTTGCTAGTTGTAGTTCCTTCAAAATAGAAGATCTAAGAAATAATAGCTGCAATGGTGTCTGGCAACTTAGTTTCATTTTAGATCAATTGTCATTGGTTCAATATTATCTACACATTTGTGTTTTATTTAGTGGCCAACAGCTGTTTTATTCGTAATTAAAGTTTTTATTCCACTTCATCTGTATTTCACTTTCATAGTAAAGCAAGAAGATGGGAGATTTGTTATAAATCATTTTGTGCTTTGGGGAAACCAGGCTAAAGTTATATATCTTTCTTTGAAATATATCATAAGACAATTCAGTTACTGATGAGGCATGAATGTATCTAATGGCATATTCTGTAGGGTGATTTGTTTTAATTGTCACAGTGGGACCTGTTATTACACAGTGGTAGAATGGGTCACTGCGTTATAAAATTAAAGCTGATGCAAGGCATTCATTTCTAGCTTATTTGTAAATTCAAGTATTCGGGATAAAAATATGCTGACTATAGAGACAGTGTATGCCAACGTGCACAGCAGTGGCAAATGTCTCTTAATAATAAACAGCTGCATGAGGTCAGATGTTAAGGAAATTCAAGGGATGGCACACTGGGATTTTGTCATATGTGCGTTAGCCCAAGTAAAGTCAAGGGAAAGGTATCTGAGGGTAGGAATAATTTCTATTACCAGAGATTACTTTTCAAAGGTTATTAAATTTGGCTCATATTCATATTGCTGTGCCATAAGATGTGAAAAATAAACAAAAAAATTTGCTTTTGATGGAAAGCATTGCAATAAATTTGCTGAATTTTCAAAGTTTAAAAATTAATAATTACTGGATCAGTGACAAAAGGATGGCTTTCCTGTATTTTTGTGTTGAGTGCTTGTAACTTTCACTTCTGCTCTGTGATGGGATATAACATTATGCACCCAAAACCACTTCAGAAACACATCATCTGTTCATGTATCCACCTGCTGGTCCTTACCTCGACTGACAGGACTGTATTCTTTTCAACATCTCTGTTCAGTTTCCACAAAAATTAAAATAAGAACCTCACAGCTCAGTATCTTATATAGTATTATCAACTCCTGTAAATATCACACAGGAAGATTGTTCTAGGCAATGTTCAAAATTAGTGAAGACACTGATTTAATTCAGATCTTTCAGCTGATCTCAGAGAGCCAGATCCTTTGCCTATTTATCCAAATTCAGTCATTTTTTCAATGAATCATGGCACAAGACATTGGATAAAAGCTACCCTCAGAGTTCATTTTAATTAGTGTCTCCTACAATATCTTGTGTTATCCATGTCCCCACACAAAACATAACTTCTATCAGCAGCAAAAATACTGTGCTTTATATGGAAATGAAAAGTAAACTGAATTCTTGAACAGTCTCTCTACTTCCCAGAAAGTGAATCTTGATTTTAAGTGGCATCATTATTCAGGTATTATAAACCAAAGGTTATTCTTTGTCTTCAGTAAGAGCTTACTGCTACTAAATCCTTGACTGGGATAGTTAAAACACCAGGAATCATTAAACTTCTGATATATAGTGATCTCTCGGAATAAGTAAAAAAGAAGAAAGGGGTTTCCAAAACTTTTCCCTTCCTTTTTACAACTCTGGGGAAGAAGTAAGTGAAGCTGAGCTGAGAAATGCAGTTGTTACTGCAGTCTGTGTTATAGATAAACAGTAGTCCACCACAGATATAGTCCATGAACATCATTCTGAGACTTCAAATAAGGGTAAGGCCCACTGTGTACTTTTAGATGGTGGTTTTCTACGGGTCCCCAAACTGGTCATAGAAAATTTGGCAGAGCCATCACATTTAAACTATAAATTCTGTAATTTCTTTATTTTACACATGTGCTGGAGCAGCACTTAAAGTCAGCATTTAAAATGTGTTGAAAACATAATAACAAAGGTGTAAATTTAAAGGCAACATTAGCATCACTCCATTCCACAAAGCATACTAGTATCTTACTCTTCAGAAGAGCGTGGTTTTGTAGTGAAATTCTGTAGTCGAAAGCAAGATATTAGGAAAGAAAAAATTAAATTTACACGTTGCCTATTTTTAGTATTGCTTGATCAATATGTACTGTGCAAGTACTAGCAAGAGAATAGTTACTTATTGTGTCAACATTTACCCATTTATATGTTCTCCTAATTATATTCAGATAATTTAACTATATATCAACATATACAACATATAAGTTTCCTTGAGAAGAAAAATCTGAAGTGTTTATTCACCTGCAATTTACTACCAAACCTCAGAGCAGGTCTGTATGTGTATATAGACATGACTCTAAAAACGTGTGTTTATATGCAAACACATGTATCCAGGGAAGAACAAAACAAGGTTTTTCAGATTTAGGTCAATGTCTTTCTGTTCATGATTCTTGTTTTCTTCTTCTTCTTCTATGTGCCCTAGCAATCAGGACTGTGCTACCCTGGTGTGGCTTTGTGTCCAACAAAGCTGACTGCTGCAGAAGTCTCCAGTGCTGTGGTTCAGAAGCGACATCACTGTGTAATTCAATGCTCACATGCACTCCTCTCTCCTAGGGTAAGGAAGTGATTATTTCATGCCAGATTATTAGAAAATAATTTTTCATTCATGTCAAACACCAACAAAGTTTCCTCTTATGATACGTATTAAATAGCAATGCTGTGTTGGTGGCAGCAGCCAAAATTCTCATGAAAATAGTTTTATCATTAGCATACTGCACTATTGGGCTCACTCCATGCAGCTGACACTTAACTACCATATTTCCTAGTTTTCCTTCTCATTTATCATTACTTCATTATGATAAATCATCCAAGTCACATAACTAAAGGTGGGAAAGATCTATGTGATCATTAGTATAGTAAAATTTTTCTTCCTTTCTTCCACCTAGCTTTAAATAGGCTTGAAAATATGGCTGCAAAATATTCCCAACTTCTCGTTTCCAATCTTTAAATCTTGGCAGGGGCTACAATACTTAGTACTACAAATACTTTACCGATTATCTCTCCCCTTCCACGTGAGATTTAATATGTGAGAAGTGAGTTCTATTCTCTTTCTCATCTTTTAATCAGGGGGAACCTGTAGAACAGCTATGATTTCTGGAATCTGAAAATATATGCAAAAAAATTTCCTTCTCTGAAGTCCTTCATTTCAATCTTATGTGATTTCATTACTAAAATAATATAAATTTAGTTTTTTAAAATTCTTGATGAGTTCACTTACTCTCTTGTTGATTTCTGCTGTCTTTTATTCTATGGAAGTTTCTTTGCCTTACCTAATTTTTGAAGGTATTATCACCTCTTCCGACATTCAGTATCTCACTTTGCTTTTTCAGTTCTCTGTAACAGACTGCAGAAAATTAAAGGAGGAAAGTTATCAGTGATGACAACTATCTAGGAGCTGCAGATAGAAACACTTTTCCTTCCCATTTTGAATGAACTACCTATTTATGCCTATTTTATATGTACCTGACAGCCTGTCTGCTTTCTTCTGAAGCCAGGTCTTCTAACAGATGAATCTATTACTGCCCTGAATTAAGTCTGATTTGTGGAATGGTCCATTGCACTGACATACATGTTTGCGTCATCTTTTGCTGTCTCTCCTCAGTTTCATTCTCATTTTCTGGAAAACAGAAAAAAAAAAAAATATTAGGTTTAGATACTTGCTGTATATTTTTCATACCCAGAGAGTGAAAACTGCTTTCCACATTGCAAAGGAGCATATGCTTTAAATGTTGTTTTTTCAGGAATGCCTCAAGTAAACCTCTACCTTTTGTTTCAGACTGTTGTCCAAGCCAAAATGGATTCAGACTCGAGCCCACCAGTGACAATGAAATATGTGGACAGGCTTTTCTTTGAAGATATCAACATCTGATCTTTCACTTATCAAGCCCTGGGCAGTCTATGGAACCTTTTACAAACTTAGTTTATTTACATATATTAAAATGTTACCATAAATATTCAAATATATTTAATATCACTTTCACTCTAATAAATCAGATACTATATGAGGTACCATTTCTCAGCATGATCCTACACTCCACAGCAACTGACATCTGTCCAGACTGAGAAGGCTACAACTTACATATCTATACCAGAACTGATTACATACTTCGTAGTTAGTGGTGAAAAACAGACACATGCAAAGTGGGATTCGGGTGAACTCCTGTCTAGAAAACCCTGTAGGTCTACACAGACAATAAGAGAAGCTTACATAACAAATATCTCAAGTCAGATCAGTTACTTATTGTAAAAAGACATGTGCCTCAATGCTTTTCAGATTACTGTAGGATTCCCAAAGATTGGAAACCTAAAGATTTTTGCAGCAATATATTCTTCAAAATTCTGCAGCAAGATTTTCTCCAGGCCACTGTACTCTGAAGCAGTTATTTTTTACTTCAGTTTGATATGCACCATTACAAAAGCTCCAAAGCATAAGCATGGAAGTCTTCCCTCTCCACCCTTTAAAGCATAGCTTGTATCGCAAAAGCCTTTATCATTTTAATAAAATAGAGAGCAAAGTGACATATTTTGGACATAAGTCTCAAGACTGGCATCTGTAAGATGAATCAACATATAGATTGTTCAGATCCTCTCCCTGAAATATCCTCTGGAAGGCTTGATGGGGAATCACTTTTCTGTATTAGCAGTGCTCACCTCATTTCCAGTAGCATTCTCTCATCCTATTTGAAAAATAGATTAACTCCATTCAGAAAATCATAAGACATGAATTTTGCTGTCAACAGCAATGCAGGTAATTGTTAGTTTTATGCCTCCTTCATAGAACCATGTGATTAACATCTGGCTGCAAAAGCTCCATACAGACTAAATGTAGATGAGATATAAGTAATTTGGGGCTGACAAAGTTTTCTGAGAAATTAATCTAAACCATTACTTCATATTAAATGTAATGATCATGAGGTGATTGACTGACACAAATGAATAACTTGGTGAACCTTTTCTCTCACAAGACTGAGTTAGCTATCATTTGCCCTTCTCAGATCACAAGTTCCTTCATCCTTAATCCTTTCACTCTATCCAGGATTGAAGCAAATTTTTAAAATTCCTCCCTTAAGACCTTTTAAAATATAAAATCCTTGAAAGAAGATTGATAACACAGAGACTTTTTCAGTGCTATAGTACTTCTTACCTATGTCTTTGGAGATTTTCTCTTATATTGTAGATCCAAAATGTTATGACATCTCCATCGATTCTGTCCTGTGTTACTTCCCAGATAGTCTCACAGTCATGTGGTTCTTTCCTCAATCAGAAGTTCCAAGCACTGGGCTATTTTTCACAAAAGAAACCTGCCAAGAATATTCTAAACAGCTAGGGGGGATACAGCTCTGCAGCACTTCATAACTAATATATCTGCTGTTAACTTAATTTGGGGTAAGATTTAGCTTGTTCAGAGGAGGAAAACACTTAATAGCTGTGCTAATCATCTGAAATATATACTGAATATGTCCATAGAAAGAACATGCATTCCGATACACTGTAGAACATAAATTATGGGTTCTTTGCTTCAGGCCATTTCTGGCATTTAAAGTAATTGCAATAACGGATATGCTAAGTTTATTCCCAGATGTTGCTCCAGTAAAGACAAATGCTAATTAAAAAAAAAAAAAAAGAAAAAAAAAAGAAGGTAGCCAGTAGACTTAACACTGTTAGAATGAGCACAATTTAGTCAAAATCAGAGACCCTTAAATTCACAGTCAGGTAGATGAACACTGAGTATAGCATGAGCCAAAAGCTCAGCTTTTAGCTGTTAAAGTGGAATTCCTAATCCTTAATGAGGCATTTAAACGAGAATGAAACTTTTTTCCATCTTCACAGACTGAACTACTATCTAGCCAAGACAGCAATGGGAAGACAAACTGCAAGTACTCTTGCCATGCAGAAGGGTAGCCCTTGGTTCTTGTTTCTGTTCTTTTACACCATATCTGATGTATTTTTGTTTACTGTAAAATGCATAAACAGCCTCGAGCAAATATTCCTGATGCCTCCGTTCTTCTCTCATAGTCAAGTAATTTCTTTGATGTGTTTGATGAATCTTGCGTGTTCACTCCCTGACTTCCTGGGATGATAAATTTTATATCCCTTGAAAAACTTGGGTCACCTTAAACATTTGTGCTGGAGGCTGACTGTGTTACAATCACAGCTATACAACATGTGTCTGGCTCACCAGCTACAGACGGACTTCTGATTGTAGAGATACTTATAGTCAGTGATCCTTTTTAAGGATCACATAGTATTTACAGTTTAGCTATAAGCATCCTGTATGATACTGGGCAAATTGTTTCAGGTCAGCTCTTAGAAGGTATTTAGATTCTTTCCGAAATCAGAAGTTATGCAAGATTTAGTCAACACAACTGAGGATCTCAGCTCTGTCTTTTCTGTTTTGCATGCAAACAGATGGGACATAACATTTCCCTCCCCCGGGGCGAGACATAAAGGATAAATACATTACAAATTATGCAGCACTAAGATATCATAATGATAGAGGTTGTTAAAGAACTCAGCCTGAAGAGCTTTCTAATGAACAAGTCCTGTTTTCATTAGTGACTTAGAAGACAATGTTTAGATTAAGTTGTTGTATCTCAACTATCAAGGATAAATTGGGAAGGGTAAGTCAGTGCTTTCCCCCATTCCCTTTCATGTTTCTGTCTCTAGACTCATTTTAACAAGTTGTGAAAGCTCTTCTGAAAGGTCATGGGTATTCAGTATGTCTTAGAAAAAATCTGGTATTTTGCAAGGTTGCCTTCTCATTGGTTTTCTGACAGTGATGAAAAGGTGTCAGCCTGGAAGAAAATGCCAAAAATATATAAAGAAGAAAATTTTTTCTGTTGTTTAGTACTCTTGTCTGTTCTTTGCATGTCACATTGGAAGAAATGCCAGTTCTACATGTTTACTATTAGCAGCTCTCTGTCTTTTATTTACTTTCCATTTCATAGCTATAATTTTCACTTGTCAACTGTGGAGATGCTAAATTCCCTTCTACTCCTCTTTATCAGTCATATGGTATTTCACAGCTCTACATATCGCATTTTACATAGTTTCTTTTGTTCTGTGATTTAATATTTCTGATTTCAAATCAAACACACTAAAAACCAAGTTCTTTCCTCCCTTCCTGCTTAGCCCTCCCTCCTCTTAAATCTATGACAACAGTAAAAAATAAGATTTTTTTTTTTATTTTTTTTTTTCTGAAAATCATCTCTGCAATGTCAGAACACTGCGATTTTTTTCTATTTAAAACATTATGGCTCTTCATTGCCATTGATTCATATAGAATGCTGAATTAATAATAACTTAATAAACATCCATTTTTTTCTCCAAGAGTTCTGAAATAGTCTCTCAAACTTGTCTTGAAGCTTAAACCTAACTGACGCTGAACACTTTCTACTATCACTCCTGATAGAAAGAAATACTATGGAAGCAGTTTTCACGAGCAAGAACTTAAAGCTTGAAAACCAGAGTGGCTTTAGAATACCAGCCAACCGGTTATTTTAGTACAGACTACCTACTTGTGGCAAGCTCTCTGTTCATGTTATCATGACTGCAGTTTTAGTCAGGTAAGGCTCTTATCGGATATTCCTTAATTTAAGAAAGACAGTGGACTGCAGTAGTAGGCATCTCATTTGAATAGGTTTCTTACACAGAACAGGATTTTGCTACCAGTTAACAAGACTCTAGCAGAGCTGATCGTGATACAAGAAGGTCAGACTTGATGAGAATGACTTTATAAAGACAGGAGATTATTGAGAAGGATGTAATCTATGATGTCTTTTGGGCATGGAGGCCGCAACTGATTTATTTTGGCTGAATGCCTTTTCTTTGAAAAAAACACATTGTGTTTGCTAAATTAATTATAATCTCATGCAGTGGAAGAGCAAATAAATATATAAACCAAAATTTTTTTTTTGCCACTTTGATTAGTTGAACTATTAGAATTAATGGATATAAAGTGGCTACATATAAAAGCAATATACCTCTAAGACAAAATAAAAAAAATGAAATAACTGGGAGTTATTATTCTGCAGAAACCAGAAATGATGGAAAGTGAAAAAGACCTCTCCCTGTCCAAAAGTCCCAAAACCTAGATTACAGAGTCAGATGCACTTTGGCCAGCTGTATGTCACACAGGGAGAGAATTCCATCAGTCATAGTTTGATGGTGTGGCAAATATGGAGCTATTGCTTGCAGTACCAGGTTAAAAATGCTGTAGACATATGACACCTATTGTAAGCTCACTGTAGTTCAAGTCTACATAAAAAAAAAAAGATTGGCTATTTTTGTACTGTCAAACTTTATGTCAAATTAGATACTTTTCATCTGTAACACTAATTTTGTGCTAGATCATTCATCATCTGTCTTCTCATAGTTTATAAAACCAGGATGATAGTATCAATCTGGAATAAATTACATACTCTGTATTCTAGACAATGCACCACTTGACAGGCACTTTGCGATGCCTGCTCAATACCAGACTCTTACTGGGTGATCCAGTAGCTTATCAATTCAATAACAAATCTTGTGGGACTGTGGTCTTAGCCACTTGCTTCTTCTGAGGACCGAGGACTGTGAATGGACATGGCAATGGAAATCAAATATGAAAAGCAGTGAGAGGTCAGAGGGACCCCATGATCTATTCCTTCCAGGTTTAAGTTCTAGAGAAGTCCATTCTCACTCTGCTGAAATCCTGAATCTCTCTTGTTAGGCAGCCAGAACTCTAATTTTCTTAAGTACCCCCATTTGTCATGCTGAATCATCTTGCTAAAAAAGATGCCTAATTTGTAAGGAATTTCAGTGCCTAAATTGGAGACTGAGCTTGCAGGCAGTTTGACTCCCTCACTTGGCCACTTCTTTAGTATTTATCCCATCATCTCAAAGTCCAGTCTATTTTCAGCTTCCCTCTGCCATGACGATGTAACTCTTTCACATCCCAATTTTTCCTCAGGCCATAAATCCCAGGAAGGAATTCAAATTATTCAAGTATTTGATAGTAAAAAAAGCAAATAACTTGGAAAGGAACTAGGTCTGATATACACCGTATGAGAGGACTGGTTCAAAGAGACTGAGGGCCTAGGAAAGGCTTGCACAGGAAGAGGGAATGTCTGCAGACAGCCAGCAAGTGCAATGGTACTTGTTTGGAGAAACTAAATCTTTACTTGATTCAAACCAGTTTGTTCATCTTCTATAAAATTCATTTTTTATATGGAATATGACTAGCTGTGGATGTTGTTTACCTGGACTTTATTAAGGCCTTTGACACTGTTTCCCACAGCATTCTCCTGGAGAAACCGGCTGTTCATGGCTTGGATGGGCACATGCTTCGCTGGGTAAAAACTGTCTGGATGTCCGGGCCCAGAGTGGCTGTGAATGGAGTTAAATCCAGTTGGCATCCACAGCTGGTGTTCCCCAGGGCTCAGCATTGGGGCCAATTCTGTTTAATAACTCTATCAATGATCTGGAGAAGGGGATTGAGTGCACCTTCAGTAAGAATGCAGACCACGCCAAGTTGGGTGGGAGTGTTGATCTGCTTGAGGGTAGGAAGGCTCTGTAGAAATTAGACTGAAATAATCAACACGTTTAGGAAATAAGGCAGAAAGAAAGAATACTGTAGAATAAGAGACAGATTTTTCATTCTTTGCCCAAGACCACAAAGGAAATGAGGATGAAATTGAACCCGTACTTCTCATGTCTGAAGTTAGGCATTTAACATTAGTACCTATATTTCATTATTCTTTCTCTTGGCTTTATTTGTTAACTAGCAGCTACATCATTCATTTTTTATAATGAAAAGCTCTTACGTATCTTGGTTCTTAAAAATCTCACTTATTTTAGTCCCACCAATTACAAAAGTAATTAATTTGAGGGTTTGGTTTTTTCCCCTCTGTTAGTTTCTGAAGGAAAACAGTTACAATATTTGGGTCCTTCCCAATTTACTTATCATGTCAGCACATTTAAAGCTAAGTTATTAAGCTCCATTGCTTTATGTGAAGATCTCACTCAGCTGAAATTATTACCATGTTGGGCTCAGATCAGGTATTTCTTACTCCCACTGATTATTTTGGTTAATTTGTCTAATAGTCTGCCTTTGTAAAATGACACTTGACAGAATTATTTGATTTCAGACTCTGGAAATATGTTTCTCCTTTTCTCAAATACAGATTGTTTATAATAAAATATGTCAGTTTTTCCAGACTAAATATTTCTTTTACCTTTACTATTATGCAGAGCCTAAGGAAAAAATTCTTCATGGCAGGTCAGACACTGGAACAGGTTGTCCAGGTTGTGTCATCTCTCTATCCCTGGAGACAGTCAAAAGTCACCTGGACAGTGCCATAGGCAATCTGACCTTAAATTAAGTCCCTTCCAAACTGTCCTGTGAGCCTATGATTCATGGTTTCAGTGTGAAGAAGTCAATTTAAGATTTTCAACTGAATTTCTTGATCCTGTGTGATGCATACAGGCTAAAGTTCTGCAAGTCAAAAAATATGGGCTTCCGTGGACAATGACTTTCCCATTTTAGAGTTTTACATTTATAAATCCCAGAAATACTCTATGGTGTAAGGTCACTGTCCATAGCCTCAAAAAGACTGAACTGAAGGATATTGCTTCACAGTATTGAACATAGACTGAACGTATATAATGAAATGGAATGTACTTAAAAGGTATAGATTTTTTAACAGAGCATTGCATGGCTTGTCCAAATTATTCTGCAAAGATGCACAGTAGGAATCTGATACTCCATTAAGTTCTCCAGGACAGACACAGAGGAAACAAAAAAAACCAAAACAAAACAAAAAACAACAACAACAAAAAAAACCCCACAAACAAACAAAAAGAGGAAGAAAACCAAATGAACAAACAAAAATTTTAAAATATATTTTCTTCAAGAGAATGGAGGAGTTTAAAATAATCACAAGGGAAGGATATAAGACAGTGTTTCCTTCTTGGTCTATTTTCTGTGTTCAGTTCCCTCATCCCTCCTATAACTCCAAAGTGAGCTTTCTTTTTAAAACTTCTCAAACACTACCTATCAAAGGAGTTAGAGTATCAAAATGAGAAAAGGCCTGGGAAGATTACCAGTTCATGAAGGGACTGGGCTCTGATGAATATGCAGCAGGACTGAATTACAACGCAGCAGCTGGGACATGGTAACAGTCCCCATCCTCAGTCTCAGACTGCAGCAAGGGTAAAGGGGCTGACCAAGTCCTGCATGCTGCACAAAGTGAGAACATGCATATGGTCCAGGACAGCACTTTGCTGAGAAATGGCCACTCGTGATCATGCTATTTAACCATGTGCTTGAGATTATACACTGAAATTTTTATTAAAAATCACAAGTTTTGCTGATATGTATGACCAAAACTTTAAGCTACCTCTTTACAAGTCTCCTCAGCAAATGTCTCCTGGCTAGGTACTAGAGAGATATTATGGACATGTTAAAATAAAAAAACCAACAAAGTAGTAGCCAGTAAAAACAATTAAAAAATAAACCAAGTAAGCATTGCCTCTTTTGTTTTGTTTTGTTTTGTTTTTATTTCCCAGGGAGCTGAAATAACATTGTATAGATAAGAACATTTCTCTACTTCCAGTTCTATACCTTCTCTCAGAAACTGTGCCACTAAGTATTAATTAGCAAAATCCACATATTCACACCTGTAAACCAGATGTTGCTGAGCATACAAATACAGCCACAGTAATTCACACATTGCTACCACATTTATAGGCTAGTAAATCATTACACTTTAATGCTTAAAAAAATAGTAAGATAATAATAGAAAATCTCTCAGCAGCTGTCACTGTGGCAGGAAAAACACACCATTGCTAGACAGCATTAGCAATCTAAGTCTTAGTGCCTTGGACCACAGCCAAAAAGCTTACATCACCACTTTTAGCTGTTCTTATCCTACGTTTTTTTTTACTATAATAATGTTGTTTACAAATCATCAATACAGATTTATTTTTTTTTTTTTTAAATAAAAATGGGTGAGACAAGCAAATTCTGAAATCTTTTACACATCATGGCATGGAGTCAGTTAATAATGTGACATGCAAATAGACAAAGCTAATCTAAAGAGACTGTTATTAAATTATATCGCATCCCCTGGTAGTGGGAACAGGTAGATCTGAAGTCCCTATTGTGGTGAATTAAGTTTCATTTAATAAAACCTTCATTATTTTCCAACTTTATATGAAAAGAAAACTAAATAGATTGCTTCTGGGCACATCACTGGAAGTAATCTCTGTTCCCTGAAAGTGACAATGCCCTGAACATGATTAACATTTTTAGATTTGTTAAACAGCTCCCATAGCAAAGATGTAGGTTATTCCCTTGCTATTCCAATATCACTGATGACATTAGTAATGTGGGACTATTTCTGAAAATGCTGTTTTAGAGCAGCTAGAATGAGTAATAAACATGCTGATTATCGGCTAGAAAGGAATGACTATATTCTGTGCCTGAAGATAGGTGGAAACCTTGCCAGCGTAAGTAGATTATGACAGAGAATTAGGTCAATTTGCAGTAAAAGTGTTATAAAGCTCCTTTGTGATCTCTGCTATCAGAACCCATCACAGATAATCTTGCTGTTTCAAGCAAGCTTCTGCCTTTTCCGCCTGTTGATCTGCATCAGGGTTTCATCGATTTTATTCCTTTTCTTGATCAAAATAATCATGAATTAATAGATTTCTCCATATTAAAAACTACTGTTTATACACAGAAACACACATACAAAGACACAGGGATAGAGAGAGAGAGAGTTTTGCAGATTTTTCTTTCCAATACTGGAATTTAGTCATTGGGGGAGAAATATAAGGATGATTAAGTTACAGCAACATAATATGAATATATGGAACAATGCAGGGAATGTTGATAAATTACAGTATAGAGCAGGATTCTAGAAAGGTGCAATATATTTACCTAGTAAAAACACCACAGCTATTTTTTTTTTTTTCCTACAAGAATCAAGTAACTTGACATAAGGTCAAGGTTTATAATATTTTAAGAAAAAAAGAAACACATAATGATGTATGGCCATTATGCATCAAGCTCCCAGGTGGCCTGATACCTGCCACCCAGCTTGTGAAGCAACCTAACTCCGATTAGTTACACAGTACAGAATGACATGCACATGTAACGAGATAAAGCAGCTAAATGTACATATTCTGGACGTCTTTTGAAGTTGATGAACACATCTAATTAAACCAACTGCTCAGAACTCATTTTAAGAAGGACTGGACAACAGTCTGAGACATTACAAAGTGCATTTTTTGCAGAAGAAGTTATGTGCCAGAAGATGGTAGTTAGGTCTCATGTGAGGGAAAAGAGTAGCTTTCAGCAGCTTCCTGAAAGCAGTTTCTCCAAGAATACTATAGCTGTCACAAATGTTGTGATAAAAGTGATAAATTCACTTAAACAAAACTTGTTCCTGTTAGGCTGAAACAAAAGGAAAACAAAAACTATTGAGATGCATTTATTTTATGACTCACTGCTTTCTGAATTTCCTTCCATTGTGCTTTTTCAGTGATGAAATCCACATTAATATCTGTGAATATATAAAAAATTGCAGAAAATAGAGCAATAGCACATAGTGTGTAGACAATGTGGAATTTTATTTCTGAAAGTAGAGAGTATCTTCCTCAGAAACTTACCCTAGTGCCCGAAATAGGGCACTATATAAGATGTTAATAGGCATAAGCAGGGGTATCTAGAAGGAGGACATAGCTCACAGTCCAAATAAAATTCTAGTTTCTGTACAGTCTGAATTTAAAACAGTAGCTGTAGTTTTGATTCTTGCTTATTCTAGAAGACTCTACAAAGCCATCATAGTTACTTTTTTCTTTTCATTTCTGTGACCTAACTCTCTGCCTGGTGTGACTTGGTAGCTCACTGGTTTGAACAAAGAGGGTTAATCTAGGGATCTCTTGAGAAGATCCCCCTCCAGGCTAGATTTTTCTATGGCTGTCTATCTCAGATGCACTCATTAGGACGAATCATATAAATGTGAGTACCAGAAATTAAGCATGGAAGTGCATTTTTAGGACCAGGACGATGATAAAGGTCTTATTCTTCTAAGAGAATATGATGCTTGGCAGGGATCGATGGAAAGATTGAATTGCTTAGTGCTTCACCAGGTCAATCCTAAGGTGTTATGAAAGTCATAAAAGCATTTTCAATTCATATGTATATGTAAGCTTGTTGAGTGTGGTTCATTTTGTTGGAAAATATTATTTTACAATTTTCCATCTGCTTTATTGGTCATATTTAAATAAGTATATTCAGAAAAAAAAAGTATCAGATATTAGTTCATTAACTGTGTCCCAAAGAGAGGATAAATATCCATTATGTAATGGATAAGTTTGCAATTTACTGCTGTACTTGGCTTTTTTCTTGTGGAAGCAGCAACATGTAAGTTAGTGGCTGCTTTGCAAAGTGGTTCCAGATGTAAAGTAGGCAATCACAGTTTAAACATGAGATATTTTAGCTCAAATTAAAATTAAGTCTTTTGTTACTATGTGTGACAAAAGATAGCATTAGACCTTACTTGACTTTTTTAGCTGAGATCAGCCTATAGCTTTATGCCAACTTCTTGCAGTCATGAGGCATTTGTTTGGGTGAGAGAGAGTTTGCAGAATCTCATCTCCTGCTGAGATATTTTCTGGAGATGTTGTCACCTTTTATGTATTAGAAGATGGCAGTTTTCATGCATAATGAAGTTATGCATTTGTTCCTCAGAGCACATTGCAATGCATTGTGAAGACTTGCTTAGTTTTGGAGTTAGAAGCTTTGAAAAAAATTTGGTAAGCATAATCAAAGCATTGGTAAACGCAGGATGGGAAATGCAGAGAGAAAGATCACAGCAGAGCAGGGAACACCATGAGGTGCAATGAACAGGCACTAGCCAAACACAGACAAAACTATATGACCCTGCATCCAACTAAAATAATCAGCTAATATATGTCTTCTTGCTTTTCACATTTCCAGCTACTATGAACAAAGGTGCAACTGAATGTCCCCAAACTCAGCTAGGAAATGTATTGAAACTGGTTCTCCCATTTTTTGTTTTCAAGTGTACATGACTAAATCAAGAAAAACCTTTTAATTTGAATTGCTCAAGCAAGAACTGATGGTAGCACAACACTTATTTAGTAGAAATTTGGGGAAATATTACATCAGACACATTGCTTTCATATTACAGTTTGGTTATGTAATTTAATAGAATTTAATGCATTTCTTTTACAGCTGCTTACAACCCATCTGATTTCTATTAAGCAGGCAAGTGGAAGCATCTCTGTCAAAGGTGAATCATCATTGTTAGGTTGGTGATGACATTACTCAGTTTAGAACATTCATTTCTGTCACTGCCCAATAGTTGTTTAATAGGAAGTTTTGTAACAAGGTGGAGAGCGCACAAAAATTCCTGGAGCTGGGCATATTCTGGGCAAATGTCTGCACATTGTTCTTACTGTTTCCAGTTTTCTTATGTCAAATTGATAGGAATTTATGCTACCTTTTATTACAGACATTGCTGTAAGTATCTGTGAATATTTTGATAATATCTTGTAAATATTCTAATAGCAGGATCAAACCAAATGAAGTGTAAGACCTGAACAGCATTTCTATCCCCAAAACAAAGCCTAGGTTACTCTTTCCCTTTTTTCTGTGATGAACACAATTTGCTTCTGACCTTATCTGTATTTTTTTCTCCTCAATCATATTTACAGATATATGCATTGGAAAGTGGAGGATACATGGGTCCGTGTATTCACCAACACTTTTTACATCTTATTTCACCTTCATCAGGAAAAGAGTGCATTATAACTCAAAATTCTATTCATAATTCAAATTGCTGTCCACAATCCAAATTTAGGTAAAAAGTCAAATCATAAAGTCAAAGGACAGTGGAAAAGAAGTATCTCAGTTTTCTCAGTTCAACATCAAGGTTTTTCCCTTTATGTGGCAGAAAGGTCACATGGTAGATACGAAATTTACACAGGCTGTAAATCACAACTTTTGGAAGGATGGTAATAATAAAAAATCTAAGAATATCAAACAACAAAAAAGCAGAACAGTTTGAATCGCCAGCCTAATTTTGTCTCTGCAACAATGACAGTAATGTTTAAGCAGACTCTGTATGGAGAAAATTATGACTGCTATCTGACATGCAGTCCTATCTCTAGGTTACCTTTATGACAACCTGCATAAGCAGTCAGCCAGAGGCAGAGATGGACAGAAAAGTGAATGCTCTGCTGGCTGGCTGCCATTCTCTGACTGATAATGATACTTAATCAAATTCCTATCTGGGGTCTTTATCTTGCACCAATGTATGCAGTCATTCACTTGTTATTTGGATCACGTCTCCCTGTTACTAGTAAAAATCTGAAAATGATAACGTTTGCTGCTATTTTTATTTCTTTTTCAGAGAAAGATAGGTTTCTTCCTCCTTATCCTCCCCTCTCCCTCCCCCAACGTACATATATTGGATTATTGGCCTTCAGTTGAACTCTGTAACACTGAGCGAGCTCCAGTCTTTTTCTTGCAGATTAACGTTTTAACAGAAATTCTTCCTGTTTATGAAAATGGTGAATTCATACACACAGCTGAACTTGGCTAGCTAAGGGGTTGGATGTTTAAGAGGAAGAAAAAATTCTGGTTTACTGTTAATAAATTCGGGACACAGATAGATTTTGACAAGTCAATATCCCCACTTCGCTAGAAATGAGAGGCCTTAGTCAAAAGCATATGAAGTAAAAGTCCTTGGGTAACGAACAAAGGTGGATATTTAGGAGACACATTTAGCTAGGCCCTCCCATGTTCTATTTAAGGCTGTCACATTAACAGTCTTTTCTTTTCCTTGGTAGACTAACTGTCCAAGCTTTTCTTAATTGTTTTTTGTAATTTATGTGAATGTGATAAAAGCCTGTCTCAGATCAGGACTTCAGTAGGAAAAACAGTGAAATATTTAATGAAATACAGTGTAAGTGTAACCATATTAAGGCTAAGTATATGTCTCTTGAGTGTGTTTAACATGAACTAGATATGCCTAAAATCAACTTGTGTAAATATCTGAAAGTCAAGGTATAATGGAGAAACACCCACTCTGACTAAGGTGGGAACAGTGAACGATAGTTTGCCCCCTTTCCTTCCATTGCAGTGCCTCTCACTAAACAAAGCCAAGGTGGAAAAAAAGCGGCACAGAACACTGAAAAGAAGTCCTTAGTTCCTGAAGGGACAAGAGGGACGTGCTGGGTTAATTTCTAGTGGAAACAAGAACAGATTCTGGCCCCCCTTTCCAGTAATCAGGTTTTACTCTGGTCTTCAGAACTCAATCACAAAACAGTCCTCTGAAATTCTAGGAAGATTTGTACCGGGCATTTCTCTACTGTTTAAGAACACGGGATTTGTGTCCTGATTCCTTTATGCGAGATAGAATTGAGAAGGGCATGATGGTTTGTGCAAGTTCTTACTTTGCTTTCATATATTTCATAATTAGCTGCATCTTTGGTGAGAACTGGTCCTGACCCTGAAGTTTTTCATGAAATGAGGGGAGGAGAAAAGTGAGTACACCTGCATGGCATCCAGCAACAGCAAGAATGAAGAGACATATTTTGGAAGGAGCGGACAAGCTAGCTGGGAGAGTCAACAAAGCAGCATGATTATCAGACTTGCCTTAAGCCAAACATTACACTTAAAATACCAACTGGAGCAAGCTATGTCCAGAGTCAGATTTTTATTTTTTTTTCTGAATATAATTCACCATTTAAGGTTCAAGAGTCAATGAAAGGTTATTCAAGGCCAATCCTGACCTCAGATTAAAGTTATAAAAAACCCCAACTTTTTCCTGAAAGATTTAGAAGAGGAAAGAAGAAATCATAAATATCAAAAATATACTGAAGTGAACCAGCTTGTTTAGCTTTATTTGCCAAACCACAGGAAACTGTGAAAGAGAAACAAAGATTATAAAACCTAAATAATAATTATTATGTTTTAAACTGCTCATTTGTGTAGCCTTAGAAGGGTAAAATTATGTAAATAAATTTATATGCTCCATCTTTATATGCTCTATAAAAAAATAAATTATTCTAGAAAACCCAGCATAAGACAAAAAAAAATTGTACATTGTCCTTTTGCATTCATTTCATATCTACAAGAAAACTATATATTCCATTTACAACATGCAAAAAATGGATCTAAAATCTTCAATATCAAATAAGGTAATAGCGCACAATAATAATTTCTCAACATCAGTAACTTGAACAGAAAAATAAAAAATTTAAATTAATTAAACTATAATCAACATCCTCAATCCAAAGTCTTCAGGTACTTGGAGTATATCTTATCAACAAGGTTCCAGCTAAACAATTGTTTTTGAAATGCTTTATTTAGCCTATCACGATGATTTGATCTCTGGGATTGTTTCTAATATTCTATAATACACCAAGTGTCATTGGCTGTGCTGAGACTTCATGGATCAGCTTAGAAGAACACTTATGGAAACTGATAATAGAAAAGAGAAGAAATAGAAGTTGATGGAAATTAGCATAGGATATGGCTGCCAAGTGCTTTGTAAGGATAAGAATCCTAAGAAGGTCATTCAAAGTGCATTGGTGTGACACAAAACAGACGAGTTGGAGGTGAATTCATAAGGTAGTCAGGAGATTGGAGTCAGAGCTCAGCAAAGGAAATGCTACTAAATATCAATGATAAGAATTGACATTCACATCTACGGAGGCCGGCTGTCTGAGTTAATCTTGAGAAAGCACAATATTTGAAGGGAGAGAAACACCCCTGTGGGCACAGCCTCAAATTTGCCTTCAAAAAAAAAAAAAAAAAAAAAAAAAAAAAAAAAAAAGCGCACCATAATTTAATTACATCCAAATTATTTCTACATCTAAAATTAATGTAATTTTAAAAGTATTTTGTGCCCATATTTCATAACATTTAGGTGAGACTGTATTTATTTTAACATTACTGATCTCATCACTACTTTTCATCATATATAGTCATAATAAGATAAAAAATGAGAAAGTACATTAAAAGCTCATTGCTATTCATCTCTCTAATGTCAAGCAATAATCATTTTTGCATGCACTTTAGCGATTTTGCAATAATTTCATTGCAGAAATTGTCATGTGTATGGAAAAGTATTCATTACCAACTATAGATGAAATGAAGCTGACATTTCAGACATTCCAAAGTAGTAGTAACCCGAGCATTAAACTTATGGCAGCTTCTCACTCTCATGCTCTCTCCAGCAAAGAGTTTCGAAACACATTGCCTTAAACTATTAATACATTTAACTGAAAAATTTATAAATTTTACCTAAGTCTTTGAAATTACAGTTTATCATTTTTGTGCATATAATCTATGTATCTACTTTCTTCCCAACTTACTTTGCATCATTCACAGGCAGAGTATGTTCCTTTTTTTCTCCATTCTCATTTTCTTTGTATAAATACATAAATTCTACTCCAGCCACCCAGATCAATGATGTATCTCTTTCTATGGATTCTAGCTAACGGAAACTGTAACTTTGGTGTCTTTATAAGATTACTAAAGATTACTAAAGATAAGTGAGGTGAATCCAAGACTTAGAGCAATAGCCACAAGAGATCTATTACATTAGTTGTTCCACTCCATGGTCATAGAACTCAGTGATGTTAGACTAAAGTAAAAGCAGCTTCAGGAGGTAAAAAAATAAGGCATCAATAAGAAAACTGCAATAATTTGTCAATTAAATTGAAAATTAATATGCAGCATAAAGAGAAGAAGGTAAAGCAAGAAATATAAATGGTGCATGATAAATAACCATAAAACACTAATCCTGAAAAAAACAAACTACGAATTCAAATCTAACAGATATCAGTTCCCATCACCAGAAACATCCACGAGTTTTTAATTCTTCTGAATTATACAGGATTGCAGATAGATTTATTTGTACACAGATTAATTTGTCTACATCATTGCTGTGCCTGGGTCAAATTTTAGAAAAACTATCTCCAAAGTATATTTCCCCCAAGATGTGTTCCCCTTGACCATATCATTCCCCTGAACATGTCTTTCCATTACCCTTTTGTGAGGTTTTGTCACCAGTTTATACAACCATACTCTGAAGGTAAAGTAAGACTCTGGCAATACAAATGTCTGCTGGGGAGCAGAAATCTTTCAACAAAAATATAAATGAATTATTTCTTCTACAAATGGTAATTGGTGGATTGGGTTAAGCAATTAATTCCCAAAGAAATAGATGCCGTTTTCCCAGCATGTTCCAGTGGAAACATAAATTCCTTCACTATATGGAAACATGTTAATTCATTAATACTATCCAAAGCTGGGAGAGATGCAAGATTTGTAGTACACCTTATATCTAGAAAAATTTACAGATGTTATTAGTAACTCCAAAGTCCATTAAATGCAAAAGAGCTTTATATACTTTATCAGCTTAATATTAAGAAATGATCTCTGTCATCTTTTTCAGTGTTCTTATTTCAAGTAGAGAAACTGAGCTGTGTAGACTGTTCAGCAATGTAGGGTGATACATATAGGAAAAGCAATAGAATGGGCTGAAACAAAATGAGAAATACAACACATTTAATTGAAACAGCAAGAACTAAGTGAACAGGATGGAATTTATCCTATCTGTGTTTAGCCATTTTAGCCAGGCCATTAGTACACATGTTTATTCATCCAAGTAGTACTTTGCTCACGAATAATCAAGTCTACAGTTTCATGACTCACTGGAAAATCCAAGACTGATCTGATCTGTGGTCACTAGTGTAAATAAAAAATAGCTTTATTTAACTCCATTGTATTCCAGCAGTGTAAAGCCAAGTGAGACCCAAAGATCTCACTCTCTGCTGTGGAAAACCACTACTGTACCGGTCACTCAAATAGTCATAGTTATTGTCACCACTTTGTGATCTATTCAGAAATTTCATTTTACATTCTTGTCTTCATGCTCATCAGACTCCAGTCTGATTACTTCAGATGATTAATATGAACCTAGACTAAATGCTAGGTCTATATAGTCCTCTAAAAAATTATTTTCTCACAAAGTGCCTTCTCTCTTACCAGTGTCCTACCCCAGAAGCTTGTTATATGACCTTCTTCTTTGTAGATGCTAATAAAATCTGAGGATCCTTTTTGTTAACTATAATGGGAACTGCAGTGATCTCTCTTGCATCTGAGCCAAAGATAACTAACATCAAATGACCTTTGGATTAGCCCCTGAAGGAAGAATGGCACAATTTAAGATCTCATTTAATCTAGATTTAATACAGATACTGTTGTACAATTGCACAATGTCCAGTGAGTGAGTTTCAACTAAACAGCCTAAAATTGCAGTTACATTTTATATAAATTATATAAAATTATATAATTTATACATTATTTTTCATTATAAATTAGAAAACAAATATAAAATTACAAAAGTCTAAATTAACATACGTACATTTTATGCGACCCCTTACAAAGGCTATTAAATCTTTCTTTGGAAGCCCTTCGGTAACAGCTGGCTATAGACTGCAGAAGTGTTCTCTGGTAGTGCTATATGATTGTCTCACTTTTTATGCTTACGAGGTATTCATACTGACCCACCATAGCAGGTAGGCTCAAGTTTTTTTACTTTAAGGACCTATATAATTTTACAGTGAAAATTTAGGAATATCTTGTATTATGAACCATTGAAATAACCATTTTGGCCTGAAAGGGCAGTTGTATGTACAGACCCAGCCTTTATACTATTTGCATCCATTTTTTTCTTCTGTCATATTGAGAGATTAATCCTGAACTCCTGTTAGTTCACAGAGTGATGAGAAAATAATCAGGGAGTCTTCACTTGGCCCTTTGAAAATTTAAAAGCTTATGTAAGTGTAAAGCCTCAAATGCGTTACTGCCAAATACCAAAGCATTTAGGGATACATTTTCAATGCTCTGTGCAATGCAATAATTTGAGTAATAATCAGTGATATTTTGAAAGGGAAGCTACTGGCTAAATATTGACTACATGGCAATGAAGGCAAATTTGGCTGTAAGAAACCTTGTCTATTACCAGTACACCGTCAAGAGATGTTTATGCTCTTGTTAAAAACTCTGGCCCTGACTAAGGGAAGAAAGGATTTTATTTTTTGCAATAAAATATATTTTTGACTATAGGCTTTTTCAGGTTATTTTTTGCCAATGATGTTCAGGTAGTTAATCATCTAAACCCATACTTGCACAAAGACTAAAATTAAGTCTGTACTGACGGAGGATTTAATTCAAACTCTTGTAGTTAAAGAAACATATATCCAGTATCTTTTTCTCTAAAGAATGTTTAGTAGGATTATCTCATTTTGCATGTTTTGATCATACAAAGAGGAAATGGAGGAAATTTGAGATCATTAGGCCAGATTTACTGCTGATGTTACTCCACAGATTTCAGGGAAAATACACTTGGGGAGAATTTGACCCAGAAAATCTGAATCTTTTTGCATATAATGAAACTGATTAAGGTCAACACCTGAAGGCAGGGCTCTACACCACAAATTAAATTATTCCAATAGTTTTCTATTCTTTTCTTGAAAAAATGCATTTCCATAAAGGAAGTTTCTTAAAGTACTTCCACTTCTTGTTTTATAGTCAACAAAAATATGTGGAACCTTTAACTCCAAAGCATGTTATTTCACAGACAGCAGAATACAGATTTTAACTTAAAAACCATAAGATCATACCTGTCAGTCTTCAGGTCAGATTACACAAAAATTTAAGATGCACAAAGCAGATACAAGGAAATGGCCCAGCAATTTCAGTCAAGCAGATTTACCTTCCTCATAGTCTGTGTAGGTCAAGTCTCCAGCTGGCATAGGTTTACACGGCTGTCCTTGAAGCTAGAGGAACCACACATCTCTAACTCACCTGAAAATCTGGTTTTGTATGAACAAACAGGCACACATATGCTGCAGATAGACCTAAAGCATTTTCTTAACTAGCATTCTCTATTTGATGGAAGAAATGACTAAAATTCAGTTCATATTAAATACTAATGGTTTATTAGCCATTTTAAACTAGTGCTGCTTCTTTCTTCTTTTTTTGGTCTTTCAAAGCTATGAGATACGATAGATGCTAAATAACAAGATTCTGGAGATAAGATAGGTTTTTGTTACTTGCAAATTAAATTTTAATCATTTAAACTTTTTTTTTTTTTAATCTAAAATATTTTATTTAAAGGTGTACAAATTCTTATTATAACTGCCCTTTTTTGATATGGTGCATGGAATATCTGAGGGAATGTTGTTGTTTAATTTACACCTGCTACGTGCCAAGGATATAAAAAGATCTATCAAAGGTATTGCTGTATCAGTTTGACAGTTCCACATTTTTAGTGAAAGGCTACCAGTCAGTTAATAAATTCTACTTCATACTTCTTAAGGAATACAAAACCTTTTTGTAGCACAAAATATTAGTATATAGATAGCTATGCCAATGTTGAAGAAAGTAACCAAAAATTTAATTGTTTCCAATGTTATGAAAATTATTGCCAGGGTCTTTAATGGACAATTTATTTTTTTCCTCCATACTGAAGTAGTGGTGTTCCCGGAATGATAATAATCTATTTCTTTTCTCACACTATTGAGCTGGGAGTGACCTCACCTGACCCAATTGAAATTGATTTTGTTGTTGAACTCCTTGCTAGTGCAAATTAATCTTAGATCCATACAAGATCAGGGAAGCAAGACACAGAGTACAAAGACCTCAAGTACTGAGGGAAAAAATTAGTTCTGGAAAAAGTATTTTAAGTTTGGAAAGATAAATGGTTATAATGACTTGCTTTGATAGAACATCTGTAGGATAGGAGAAGAGAATGACAAGGGCTTTGTGAAAAAACTGTAACTTAATAGCCTAATTTCCTGCCTGGCCCCAAAGAAATATCTGTCTGGTTTTGACAGTTGATGAAAATGCACCAGGATTTGATTTGCTCACCAGTGTGGGACAGGTTCAGTCCCACCTCTGCCTCAGTTCCCTTGAGCTACACGGATACAGCAGGCAGGCTCTATTACTGCTTTCCACCTTTTCCATTATAAAAATACATTATTTGCTTTCCATTTTTTCTCCTAAAGATATTCCTGCCCCCTTTTTGATCTATTTCAGTATTTGTCTTGTTTCTACTGTAACAGCTGATCTCCATTTCTAGCCATTTGAAACAATATGCATTTCAATAAGTTTTCATGTCTCAAGAAATGTCTAAAAGCAAAAAGAAACCTTACCTTTGCAGACTATAATGTCTTTCTTGCTTAAAGCATCTGTTCTATGCTAGATGGGTTCTCTTAAGTGAATGCCAAAGATATCTAGAACACTGACCTTTATTTTTACACTCTGTAAAGGATTCCTCCAAACACCATTGGTTTTGACAGAATTCAAAGTTACCTGATATTGTAGGGCCCCTGCAGCCTGTGTTACTATAATCACCAATCACTAATGCCTGATTTATCAAGCTAAATATGGAAAAAACTAGCTTCATCTTGAGACTTATATGCTCCTCTTTGAAAAAAATATCCATGATAAATGTTATATCCTGAAATAAAATGTTCCAATATTGTATAAATGAATGCTAAATAATTCAAACGGAATAAATTAAAACTCAGCCATTGTGCAAAACCATTTATTGTAGCTTTGAAAAAGATGTGAGGCTAAAAAAAGGGGGAAGGGAGAGGAAAAAAGCCAACAACTTTCCTAATTTCAGTGTGTGATCTGTCTTGATTTGCTAATTTAAGTATTATGCTTACAGATATAGGCATGAATCTACTTTTTTCATTCTTTGCTTTTTTTTTTTTTTTAGTGAAAAATTATTCCCCCTTTAAAACTAAAATAACTTACAAGTAACTTTTGATTAACAAGTCATTTTAAAATATGAAACTAGAAATATAATGTGTTTAAGTAAAGAACCCAACAGCTGAAAAGCCATACAACTTTTGAAAGACTAGTCTGGAAGGCTGTACTTGAAAACCCCATGAGTTACAGAGAAGAGCTAAGCAGTCATAGATGAACATGTACTGAAATATAAATCAGGCCTAAATTAGTCAGAAATTTCTGTGTAGTCCTGATGTCATGATGAGGAAAAAGTTATAGAGTTAAATGTTATGAAGTTAAATTCTGGTCTATGCAAACCTAATTTATTGAAACACTCATACTGTATTAGCTAGGGAGTCCCAAGCTCCACTGGCCAGACAGGCAAATCAGTTCACCTGTGTCCCCGTGTTGTCAGCCTTTATCCATCCTAGTTATTTGAACATACACCCATAGGCATGGACCTCCTGCTTCCTCCTGTTCTCTTTCCACAGCAGTCCTGACCTCAGACATGGGGCACTATATGTCTTTATGTATTGGCCCAAAACCTGGGGTTAAATGAACTGAAAAGGGTTCCAGATTTCCTTGAGCATAAAATATTGGAGAGAGATGTGAAGAGAATTCCTCCTTTCCCATTACTAGTATACTAGTGCGTACCTGTAGGGCACAAAATGTGTTCCCAGCTTCCATGAATACAGTGAGCTCAGAGGACCTTGCATGCAGCAACGCTTTGAGGCTGGTGCTGCAGTTACTCAGTTGGAAGTCCTACCTCTATCTCTCTAGTGAGCTCACAGTAACTTCTCAACTGATAAACATAGGAAAATCAAAACAATCCAGAAAAGAGAGAACAGGCTCTCTAAGGAACTAGGAAGTAGTGCTGGATGATACAAAAAGCCAAGCCTTCCCACAGAACAGTTTTCAGATACAAAGGATACCTACACTCTATTCTCATATGATTTTTATTTTGCAATAGCTTAAATATTTTTTTAATTTATGAGAGATTGGGAGCATTATTATGTATTTCTATACATAATGATGATATATACAACAAATGCAATATGTTAGGAGTTAACAAGAACATACAGTAATAAACAGTCTATGCCTTCCTCTTTCCAGAGCTAAGGATAGACGGGAAAATGTATTTGCTTTTCATCATGAAAGAGAGATAATTTTAGAAATTGGATACTATTTCATGACAAAGGGGTCTGTATTAACATTATGGAATGCAAATTATGAAGCAGTTTGCTTGATACATTTTTGCAAAATTCAATTTATTTCACTGGAAATGTGCTAGTTTGTGTCTAGGCAGAATTATTCTTGCAATAAATGTGTTTAATTTCACAGATTTGAAAACATTACTAGCAAAGCACTGTTGATGGGAAGAATTCTAGAAATATCAGCAGTTAGATTTACCTTAAAAGAAAGATGCTTAAAAGAGTTTAAAATACTATACAAAATAGCTAGAAAATGAAAGACATTCATAGATGGACATCTCTATTCCATGGCAATACAGTGTCTATTAGATTACTATTTTTGTAAGTCACAGAGATCATGTCTGTGATGACAAATGAAGTATTGAAGTTCAATGTAAAGTAAATCTAAAAATAAAATCTGTTGATATGAGCGTCTCAAAGATATTTTCTAATGTTTCACCTTTTCAAATAGTAAAAAAGAAATTGTGATGACTAATCCAGAATTCACTTGACTACATCAGTTGCTGAAAGGAGATGAAGTATAAAATGAGAAGATAGCACACATATATTCATAATGTCTACAGAAGCACCATTTTTTTTTTAATAGGTTATTTTTTAATGAGTACAAAATACTAAATAAATCAGTGTACACTTCCTGATTGCTGATTTAACCAGTGAAAACAGGTTATGTTCACTTAGAAATAGACTAATCATACAGAGTTAATCAATACTGTAATTACAATAGACAGGAAAGCAAAAAGGCCCCAAAAATATTCTGGCTATTTCTGAAACAATCTATGGGTTTAGTGTATGAGACAATAAAGGTATCCAATAACATCAGAGTAATTAAAATTTTATTTTATTTCTTGTATTTTGAAAAATCTCAAAAAAGTTCAGTAAAATAGAGCTATGCATATTCATGGTGGTAGTAAGGAATTAAAGCACTGTGGAAAAATTCTTGACTATGAAAATAAAAATCACTTACAGTCTTAAAAATTCTCTCTGTGTCCAACACAGCCATGGGAAAAATATATGGAAGCCTCTTTCAGTATTAAACCAAAACAAAACAAAACAAAAAAACCCAACAAACCAAAACTAAAACCAAAACATTAGACCTACCAGTAGTTCACAAGTTATTTTTTTTTGGAAAAAAAAAAAAAAATCCTATTGTGGGATAATAATATACTGATTGGCCAAGCAAGATATAGTCAACTGAGTGACAGGTAACAAAATCATTATCATTTCAGTTAACATAATCAGGCTTGTGAAACACATGGAAACAGTTTCTGGAACTGGAAATATAGTAGCACCTGGGGATACAAGTACAAAACATTTCTGCTGTTGTTCGCAAATCACAAAAAATAGTCATATGTATTACATAGGAATGAGAATATTTTTTTTTTTTCCTTTGAAACTCTTCTCCATTTTTACCTTAAACTAGTGTTGCTTCTGTACTTACTGTATCAAGGGACATGTATATAGCTCAATGGGCATAAAAATGTTAAAATCTTCACATTACTCTTTCTATGAGTCAAAATTTGAATTAGCCTGAGGTCCAAAGACCTGGTCCCTTCCCCTCATCACGCGTGTTGGAAAGATATTGGATTAATGCTGGGTTCTCTTGAATCAAACCCAGTAGTTATTCTTCAAAAAGCACCTCAGTGTAGCTGATCTGAAGGTGTTTTATAGCACACAATATCAATACCAGGTCTGACTCTCTCTGACTTACTTCAACAAGTATCCCATCAGATTTTTGTGTCCTTAAACTCCTTCACATGCTCTTATGCCACAGGACAAATACCCAGGGTGTAATATACGCATGTTTTTTTAATATATAGAAACCCAGTGGTGTACCCTTCAGCCCCATGCTAGAATTCATTGCCAGAAGTGAACATATATACTAGGGAAGAAGAAGGTGTTGTGAATGGTCCTAACCAAGATGAGTTCAAAGAGTGAAGTAGTACACAGTGGTAGAGGCACGGTCACGAAGGAGTTGTGACAGTAGGGAGAACAACCCACAGATGAGTGGCTCTGGGGTAACATCTACCCACCACTGCCATGGTGCAGCATTCTAAACAGCTTAAAATGGCTGCTAAGAAATGGGAATATCAACACTTGGGGGATAAAAGGGGATGAGATTTTCCCAGCTACTCCTGCAATCCACTGCTTTGTGTCATGGAAACATAACAGTGCTCACGTTTCAGGGGAGTTGGGAGGAGTCATGGAGCCCTTTTCCTTCCATCCATAGGAATTTTCCATTGCTCTAAAAGTACTATGGATTAGACCTTACATTACTATTTCCAGACTCAGGTAGCCCCACTGCCATTTAACTGCAACTAAGTGTTTCCATATAATCACCATATTTCTATATGGCAGGCTCCAGTGATGCTAGATGCCATCCTTAAAAGGGCATACTCCGGAGTAACGTAAAACATACATGTTTGTTACTGCATAGCATGTGAGTATATTTTCTTGACAAGGTTATAGTGTATCAATGACTGTTAAACATACTTTTGCCAAGGATCTGCAAGGCATCTAATTTATGGTCATTGCCTAACAGACTGTTTAAATATTAATGAATCAGGTAGCTAAATTACATGCACGAGTAGCTGCATACAGTTATTTTAGACAGGCTGCAAAGGGTGAAATTACCAATGCAGCTCACCTGCCACTAATGCTAAAATGTGAAATTTGTTTCTAAGTTACCCATACATATATTCCAGCTTCAGCATCAGTGGCGTTTGGTAAAACTGTGTGGTTGCCAACATAATGAATTTTGTCTTGCCTCTTTGTATAAGCCTTTAATCCTGTGCTCAATGGGAATTGCAGGCAAGTGAAGAAATTGTTTTATCCCTTACTTTCTAAGATGGAAGATGTGATCATGTGTACAAGGGGTACACTGGAAATTAATCAAATGCTCACTCTTAATAATCTTACTGCACTGCTTGTGTAGAATGTTTCACATGTACAAATAGGAATTGCTCTTTGTTTCCCTATTTCTTAACCTTTTAAAACAAATCCCTAACTGGAAGGATATTTTCCTTAATCATATGGAAATATAGAATCAATTTGTTGATGAGGGACCTCAAATAAAAGTTATGAGTTTTATGGTCGATTGATCATTAAAAATATTTCTGCAGATGACTCAGAGGTCCAGAGCAATTATAAAATTCTACAGGATTCCAATTTCAATAGCTATTTTGAGAGACAGAGTCTCAAAATACTGTGTATTCATGGAACACAAACAATTACATTGCTTTTGTTTAAGCCCAGGAGGAAAAAAGAAAAAAGAAAAAAAGCAAAAAGAAAACCATGGAAGTTTATGGACTCTTTTAATAAAATTATTTTAATACTTGATTTAAAATAATGCAAAAACACATAATCACACTGACAAAAATAGCCTGTGTACTTAAGTAATCTAAGGATATAACATAAAAGCCTAAAAGGAAAAAGAGGTAATACATTCTATATAGGCAACAGATTAATAAATCTAACAGAGTTCACTCATATTAATCTTGAATTTGCACATGCAGATCTGGCACTTCTTGACATCAATGAAAGGAAGCCTCATTATAACTGGAATAAAAACCAAGCTTAAAGAGGAAGCAGTTTATCTACAAGAAAGAAAATCATAAGTATTTTGGTCTTGGTCAACAGCCCCATCTGTCCCTTAAATATCTTCCATTAGAGATACACAACAGAGTGAACATAAAACCTATATGAACTGTTTTCTAATTTTTTTCAGTATTTTGAAACCTTCTGCTCTAGTAGTCCTTTTTCCTTTCCATTCTGTTCTTCTCTGCATCCACTGCTTTGATATAGTCCCATATTAATCTTTTTCACATCTTAAACAGTGCTGACCCTTTTGTATTTTGCAGTTGCTCACACATACACATTTATACAACTATGATGCAATCCCCCTCCCATCAGATAATGTTGCAGTACAGTCTCAGCTCCTCTTCATGCATTTTTATGCTTATTTGCTTTAAAAGAAGAAAGGATTGAGAAAACTCACTTATATTTTTCCACCTAAAGGAAAAAAAAAACAAAGACTATAATAAAAATATAATAGATTTTTATATTCTAAGTCCAGCTATATACATCTATTGGCTAATGGATTCCTCAATTTCTCTATGTATATAGAAAATAAATATAGCAGTATTCTTTAGTTATACAATAAATTAAATAAATTATGCACAAGGAACCTTTAGTCCTAAAAGAAGGCTATCATATTGTTGATGCAGGTTGTGAACCTCTAAAGTAACAATACCAGTGACAGCCACATATGAGATTCCTGAGGATTTTCTGGTAGCTTTTAGAATCTGTAGATCACAATAAGAATCAGCATTTGAAAAGCCTTCTTGGTGATAGCCTCTATGTATTCCAAGGGAAGCTAACTATCTAAATCAAGAAAGAACTTTTGAAAATCCTAGTATGCTTTAAAAGTCTGGTCTTAAAAGTTAGTAGACGTCTTACTATAAATGTAACACAGGTCTTCTATAAGCTGTCTAGAGCAGCATACAGCATGAATTCTCATAAATCTGTTAGTGTGATATTCAAATACTGATCTGCAGAGAGATCTGCAGGGACTGTATGTAAGGAGAGCAAGCAACAACTAAATGTTAGAAGATCCTTCTTCACTGGCAAAGTCTTAGCAGATTTGCCAGATTTTCTTCTATTCACATCCCCATCCTTCATCAAATACCTAGTACTTTCATATGATTTGCAAGTGAAAATGTACATCATGAAAATGACCCTTCAGCTGCAAAAAGCAAAACACACTGTACCCCTTGGCTGCCATGCAAACCAGTTTTCTTTCAGAAGAAAGGAATATGCACAGAATAAGGCAAGGAAAAAGACATTTATCTCACTCCTAGCCATTAGACAAGAACATTTATAATTGCCATTCTTTGCAGTTTCTCCTTGATGGTGTTGCTTCATTCACAGTATCTCTCTAATTCATGTAGGAATTACTTTTATGTAACTGTAAGCCTCAATAAATTCCATGCTGCTAGTGCTGAAAAAAAGTGAACAGCAAAGAAATAACCATATGATTTGTTTTGCTTGCATCTTTCAGGGTTTATCCTTCACTCCAGTGTTAGCCATTCTACTTTCTAATATAACATTTTATGGATAAGTAGGTGACCACCCATAAAAATCCCTAGTAACAGCACAATGCCCACTCACCTTTCAGTCAATACTGCATGCACAATGCTACCGAAAATGAAAAGACTCTCAACAACAAATATACATGTACTGCCAGAACTGAAAAGTCATTCCATCAAAGAATTTTCTGCAAAGGATTAATTAAGACAAGATATTGTGATTCTTATTCAGGAATTTTTACTCCTTAATTGGCAAAATTCCCACCCAAATCAATTGATCTGTGGAGGAAGAGAACAACGTGAAACATTGTGAGAGGATTTCAAGCCATATGAATAAAGTGTCATTGACTGTATTCTGATATTTAGTTGTCCATTCCATGCCTTATTAGAAGACCTTCAAAGGTGAAAGACAGAAAAATATCTGTAGGAAGGAACAAAAACAAAACCCAAAAATGTTTGTGAAATTAAAGGGTGCTTGAGTCTTCATCCTCAGGAGGCTGCTTCCAGGGTATCAGATAATGGAGAGCTCTGTGCTCTGAATGCCAGAGGGCTTTGCTGTCAGACAGTGCTGGAGGCCATTATGCTGGATTATACGTACACGAACTTTTCCAGATTCATGATAACATAATACCTTTCAATTTGAGTGTAGCATAAGGTCCTCATAAACATCCAGCAGCACTGATAAAATCTCCTTTTTCATAGGTGAAATCCCAAACTGTTCAAGAGTGCTTTTCAAAATGAAGTAAAAACATTTAGCATCCATCTGCAAGTTTCTGGTAGGAAGTACAGAGTGTAAATGAAAACCACTTGTTTGTTTTGTAAATAAGTAGAAAACACCCATTCAGTGCCACAATGGTAAGCAAAAGCACACACAAACAGATAATTTATCACTCCAGGTAGTCATATAATATAAATGTTCATGTGTGGAATTGCAAATGCACCAGTACATGGTTACAGGAATCATATGGACATGTACTCTATTCATACTTAAATGTTTGACTTGTATAATAATATTATATACTGGGACTATTATACCCAGTTTGCATCTTTAAACTCGTACAGGTAACTGTTGTCTAAAAACCAGTTCTCTCTTTTGAGCTGGCAATTGTTTCACTCGGCACTAGCATATTAGGGATACGTTAATAAAAGTTTTTCCCTTAACTTCCACATTTGACTTGTGATTTTCAATTAAAACTCCTGATCTAACTTTTCTTTATTGAGTCAAACACACGAAGGGGGACCAGGGTAAGACTAAAACTGCCATTTACAAACTCATCTCTACTTATTTTGATACCTTGTCAACAAATTCATACCCTAATCTATAACCGCTTTCTAGATGCTAACAGAATAGTAAGTGTTAGCAATCCAGTCCACCTTAGATCTAGTACCTACTGACATGATAGTATCTCCTGAAATAAGTACCTAAATTTCATATAACCACCTGAAGAAGTTTGGAAGGTCCCATCAAGTCAATACCATAGCACTTGTCATCTATGGACTGAAAATACGTGTACTGAGACCAAATTTCACCCATAATGCTGTGTGGTATGCAAAGAAATAGCATCTAATAGAATTTTCTAAAGTTGATTACATTGAGAAGATAGTGTGTTCAGCAAAGCCATTCTCACTTTATCCTTGCACATTTTTTTTGAGAATTGAGCAAAGGTTAGAAAATCTTTTGCAAATATTTACAAAGAGTTGGTTTGTAAATAGAGTTTGTCATCAAAGTGTCATTTAATGTAGAAATTGCTAAGTATATTGAGGAAATAATAATAGAAATATGAAAACTATATAAACCTTGAAATCTCTTGCTGAGTCAGTTTCTATCTCCCTTTTCCTTTTGACTGTGCATCTCACTTCTTCAGTCTGTAATCAATTATTTCAGTAATGCTTCCTAATTTCACTATGATTCTAACATTTTTATCCTCACTACGCTTACTACACAAGCAATTAATTTTATTCAGATGAACATGGCACCAAGATTAAAACCAAATGCGTATGAATAATCTTACATGTACCATAAATATTCAAAAGATCAGGCTAATAAATTACACCTTCCTGGAGAAGATGTTTTTTGCCTGATTTTCAGCACAGTAACAATGACATTGCTTCACTGTCCTCACTGGACATACTTCTGAATTATTTTGGTTTATTCAAGAATTAAATTCCTACTGTGTTACCATATATCAAGTGCAATTTTATGTAGGAATATGTGCTACAACAGTAATGCATAAAACACAACTGCTGCAAACAACATGGCAGCGTGACTTATAGGGAGAGGAATTTCTAGTCTGCCATTCTGACCCTTTCTGTCTCAAAAATATTTTTGCTATTTACAGTGAAAATATAAAGACTAATTGTGAGAACTACCATACAATAATTTTCAAATAGAAAGAAATCACATTGTTTTTTTAAACACAGATTTCTCTCCTTAAATCAGGCTTAACACGGTGTGAAATTAATTTTAGGTATAGTTTCTCATATTTCCCATCTCAATGATTCTTAAAACTAAAAAGATATCATAGTCTCCACTTACTTCCTAGTGTGCATGTATTTAAAAAAAGACACATGCACACATGCAGAAAGCACAGACTCACCTGTAGTCAGCAGAGACATCAAAGGGCCCAATGGACAGTGAGTCAGAGCTCCCTTCCTGGTGGTCTGCAATGGTTATAGCTGAAATAGTGCAGTAACAAGATCTCCATGTGTACAGGGCATTCACCTTCTCAATTTGATGAGATTTCACCCCCATCTAGAAAGGGGCACAATCAGTTCTTTGTACAACTTCTGTGACAAATCCATGTCTACTTTCTTTTGATCCCTTTCCAAACTCCACATTCAAACTCTAAATTTTTACACTAATATTAAAAAAATGTGACACGGGGGTGGCTTGCAACTAAAGTAGTAATACTTGCATAAAGCAGGTACAAATATTTTAAGTGCCAGATGGAAGTCAATGTTGGTGGACATCAGTTGGTGAAATTTTTGAAGCGGCTAACTGCACATGATGTCAGGCAAGTTCAAGATGCATAAAAATATTTCTTGTAAGACTATTTCAGTCCAGTTAAACTGTCTGTATCAAACGTGCACTCTCAGGGCCAGATTCACTACTGTCTTTCAATCACACTGCAATGCAGTAGTGATGAAAGACAACACTAAACTCAACTTTCTCACCACTTAAGATATACCACAGATTTTCTTCACACAAGAAAAGTCAAACAGCCAGGAGTATGTATGAATCCAGGCTACTTGGGGATATTTTAAAATATATTAAAAAATTGTTTAAATGTCACTTCACTCTCACTTATCATCACTCACTCCACTGTGTCATCTAAATCACAGACAGGAAGCTGCTCACCTGACTATTGAATTTTGTCTCCGTATGTCCTTTTGATTCCTCACATGAACCAATAGGCAATTAAAAAAATTAGCAAAACAGACAGGTTGCAGACAGCCAGCTTAAATTTCACACTGCTGATTAATTCTGAGAGAATAAACACTACCAGAAGTTTCATTTTATTGTCATATCAAATCTTCACATTTAACACTATTATGCATCTATCATTCATTCTGCAAATAAAATGTGCTTGTTCTTTGTACTTGACTACATGTTTTAAACTTCTGTTTGACTGCTCAGAGCTACCCATATATTTGTTGGAAGAATATGGGATGAGCATATTTTGTGTGCATAAGTTTCGAGGTCCTACATCATTCAAGTCGATACCTTACAAGGCTTGTCAAATTGCAAATCTTTAAATGTAATACAAGCAGACAATTTACCCAATGTAGTCAGGACATTTGAAAGAACGAATCTCTGGCCTTAAAAAGACAACAAAGAAACTTCTTAGAGATTTACTGTCTGCTCAGGGGATGACTTCAACTTCTAGACTTCACTTCTGCTCTAACGCACTGTAAGGAGAAAATATACTGGAAGCAGTCCAAATGCATGGCAGATAGGAAAGGAATCATGCTATTAGTATGAAATAAATGACCCCTAGCTTATCTTAATTGTCAGAGAGACTAGGCTAATACTGAATTAGAAGGTCAGAAAGAGATCTCTGATGTTACCATGTCTTCCTGGCAGCAGGCAGATCTTCAACCCAGGAGAGCACTGAGTCTTTAAGACTCATGCAAAAAAAAGGGATTCTGCAACAAAGGCAAGGATGGTACATTTCAAAATCAACATATCTTATTACTAAGTTTCAAGAGTTCAGGAAGAACTAGGAAGAGGTCTCCATGCTGTTAAAGTGTCTTTCAAAAGGCTGCAAATACATTAAATTCCAGACAATGAGATGCCAACAGGAAGATATTTTTAAATGGGTTCAGGTGAATAATGTACTTGTAAGACTAGTAAATTAACTTGAAAGCTAAAAACATCAGGTCCTAAGTTGAACACAGAATAGTTTTAAATGGTGAATTACTTTATGGTAACTGGGTTTTAGCCAAGAAATATCATGTTTTTAATGAAATCAGAAATCTGCTTAGTAAACACTGACTTTTTAAAATTAGTACTTCACAGTATTTTAACATTTTAAAATAAAGAAAAAAAAATCAATCAAGAAGTATTGAGTGAGCTGAAAACTCATTGATGGATCTTCAAAACGTAATTGCATGCAGAGGGTCCTAATCCTATTAGTGTCTTATAACAGTTCCAAAGACCAGTCATCATTCAACTTCTTCATAAGGTGTAATACAGTGACATGCCACATGTAGAAAAAAAAGATTTGAAGTGCTAAGGCTTGGACAACAGGCCCAAGCCAGAGTTGACCTATAGATAAATCCTGTATATTTTATAACTGATAACCTTTGTGCTAGCAGGTATTGTACTAAGTTATAACAACCCACTTATGGTGATGTAAAAAGTGATACAGCTTTGAAGTACTGAAGCCTCAACAGGCCCCAAGCCAAAGCTGCTAACTCAGTATTTAATCATTAACAATGTAAGCTCGCTAGTCAAAGATGCAGCTTAGACAAAATATGATCAGTAGTGAGGAGAGAATGTATGAAGCTTTCCTTTCTCAGCCTTGCTCAAGGCTCAGAACCCCAGTATTTGGCCTTGTTGGAAACTCCTTTGGTTTTCCCCTCTCCAAGCCCTGGCCAGGCTTTGGTGGAATCCAACAGGAGAATGAAACCAGAAATTTTCTGCTCAAAGCAAAGGTGCCAGCTATTCTGGCCTGTCGATCTCTGGTGTATAAGGCTGGATCCGCTCACAGCGACTTTGGCAGCCTCACCTGTGGGTGGACACCCCACGTAGGATTTCCCCCTTGCCGGGACAGTCTCTGCAAACCCTCGCTGTAACCAAACCCTCGCTGTAACCGGGGCTGCCCGGCCACTGCGGGGCTGGGTGATGGGAACGTGTGCGAGTGGTGAGGGATCTGTCTTAATCACTGTTCTCTCTCTCATGCAGTAATGATTTGAGGCATTACCCTGTATTTTCCTGTTTGTTGCTTTAGGTGCACTATTCTGCCTTTTCTTACTGCATGTTTCTGTATTACTCTGTTACATTAGTTATCACCAGTAAAATACGCCTACTCTTTTCACTCTGGTGTTTGAGTTTAATTGATATCCTTAATCAGCAAAACAAGATTACAGGTTACCCCCACTTGGTAGATTGTCTTTTGGAAAGCAGTGATTCAAAAATATTGAAGAGTTATGGTGGATAATAAACTTAACATGAACTTGCAATGGAGTGGTTCAGACAGAAAATCAAGTGCAATCCCTCAGTGTAACTGGGAAATTATATACAGGATTAGAGAGATATGACACCTTTGTATATGGGAAGACTGTTACTGGAATGCAGTATTTAGCCCCAGTATCAGCCACTTGAAAAGGCTATAGACAAACAGGAAAGTCTGCAGAGAAAAGGAAAACAAAAAAGATTATGACAAAAAATGCCTCACTAAACTCACTCTTTTAAATGAAAGAGATGTCAAAAGCTCTACAAATTGTTAATGAGAGAAAAAGATGTGATTTAACAACATTTTTGAATTAACAGCCAACATAATCTGTAGCGGCTGGAATTGAAGGCAGATCTATTCAGATAGGAAATAAACCAAACACTTTTAACGTCAATAGTAATCAATCATTAGAACAGTTTACCTAAAGGTGTGATGGATTAGCTATCATTTGACATATTTACTAGCAAGTGTAAAGTTATCCATCTACAAACAAAAAAAGAGAGGTCACACAAAATGTGCAGGTCAAACACACAAAATAGAGACCTTATCCTGAGATAACATGGCAAGACTTTTAGGGACCTTTGTGGATAATATGCAGAACTTGAGATCCCTATACAAAATGCTGCGGTCAAGAGAACTAACATGATCATCAACTGTATAAACACAACACAAAATAGAAAAATGGAGCTACCACCTCTGCATTTGTCATTACTGCCATGGCATGACGCTGGAGTGCTTTATCAAAATTGTGAATTAGGGAGAGTTCAAAGGAGTCCTGTAAAAATTGTGAGTCATGTTAAACTCATATCCATTCCAAAAGGAAACAATGCTGCTTTACACTGAGTTTAAATAAGTATTAAAAATATTCAGTATTGATTTTCATGAATTCTCCATTACTGGGAATGTTGTTCTGGATTTTATTTTTAATCAAATACATAGTTTCTTTCTAAGAAGGGATGGTTTAGTTAATACAGAAATTAATATGAGGAAAATGTGTCCTGCATTATACAATATGTCAAACTAAATGCTTGGGAAGGTCAAGACCCTCTGTTTTCCAAAATAATGGCCCTTTAGTAGTCATGCATATGACCACCCACATGGTGGAATTCTATATCCAGGTTGTCAGATACTTAGCTTTGGGCATCCCAAAAAAAAAAAAAAAAAAAAAAAAAAAAAAAAGCAGCTTTTTTTCCTGTTGTTTTAAAAAAAGTAATCACAATTAATTGAAAAAATAATTTAGACAAAACTTCTTACTGATGAAATAAGATTTTTCTCAAATAAAAGACTTGAAAAAGAGTATCTTCAAACCGCTAGGTTTCACTAGGTATTCAACCACAAAACTGTAAAATATATGATTGGGCTTTAGCTGCTTTAAAAACATTTTTGCTAAGAAAAAATTTTTGTAAAATAAAGCTAACGGTTTTCATTGAAAAGTCCACCTTTGCTTGTGGGACACTTAGAAGATAGCTTCTTTGCTAAATTTCTTTTATCAAAACCATCAGAATTGTTCCAGCTGTAAATTTGTATAATGAGTAATTTGCACTGTCAGGTACAATCCAGCACACATTCATTCTGCCTACACAGTGAACCAGGCAGAGCAAGCTTTGGCCCCAAAGCTGCCTGGGTCCTCAGCATGGCACCTTGGCAAGCCTGCAGCAGTATGTCCATCCTCTCAGACTTCACATCATTTGTGCATGTGCATGTATCTCTGTTGGGACTGGTTAAGGCAGTGAAGGCCAGCTGGTGCTCTCAGGGTCCTGACACTTTCAACTCTCTACTAAAAGTACCAAAACCAGAGAAGCAAATGTGTCCCTGAGGAACTGAATTAGTTTTGTGCTGAAGAATTTGCAACATTACAAGCTGTGCCTTATTTAACATGAAATTAGTTCCAGGTTTGAATGTAAAGGTTCATTACTTTTTTATACCTTTAGATAAACCTAGTCTGCATTTTCTTTCCTTCTATTTTCTTTCCTTTTTTTCTTTTTTCTTATGGAACAAAGTAATTGAAGTTTGCATCATTTCAGATTTCCCTGTGAAAGCTCTTGCTGTTATCTAGATCAGGATTGAGATGATCTGCCAATAAAGAGATTTGGGGAAAAGTCGGTTCAGGAATATTTTAATATATGGGCCACATATGATTATGGGAAAATAGATTATTTTCTTTGATATATGGTTAAGGAGAAGTATTCTTTTTCTTGAAAGATTACTCTGAGTACACATGAAGTATACAATGGGGGCTGAAATTGCTTCTGCATTGCTAAGGAGGTAAGAAAATGTTGATAAAATAGGAACAAGATTATGAAGATTCCTTCGTTCCTCTGATTATGCACAGTTAGAAAAATGGATTGAAACAAATTTCAGTATAATGGAGCAGATACTGTTAAAATAGTTTTTTATTGTATTTTGCCATCAGCTTTGTAAAGAATAATTTAGAAAGAATAAGAAGGTAAAGATACTAAAACAAATGAATGAATATATTTATGAAAATAACTCACAAGCTCTCAGGGAGTCTTAGTATGACAAATAATAGAGGCATAGTCCTGCCATTTGCAAGGTGTAAACAAGATTTCACTTTCACTTTCAAAAGTGAGAGTACTGCAGATTACATTTTGAGGTTTTATTTTTAAAATTAAATGAGAAAAAAATCCAGAACCACCAATTTCACTGAAAGGAAATGCTTGAACAGCATCTCTGATTTCTTAGTGCCCAGTGTGTTCTTAACAGGGTTTAATAGTTGTTCATAGATTACACGTTTCATGGCACAACCATTTTTCTTATGTACCTACATTAATAGATTCAAAAAGTCAAAGTTACACTTCAAATTGCAACTTTGACACACTTCTCACAGATGCATCAACTTCCAGTCAAGGCAAGGAGTCTCATGATTGTCTGGGTGGGTTATCTGGTCACCAGTGAGCCCTACATAGTCAAAACACATGTAGTTCATAAAATGTGCAATAAATTGTCTTTAGGCTTACCTTTATTTTCCTGTTTGTTTTTGAATATGTGTGCATATTTGAGGGCTGCCAAAGTGGTCAGCATACAATAGCAGAACAAAACCAAAACACTTTGCTTGAAGTTTGTAATAATACTTCTGAAATGACAAGAAAAAGACATCTATAAAATCTATTTAACATCACTGAAACAATTAATTGTTCCAGGTTTCTTTAGAAAATTATGCAACGAGTGAACAAGTGCTTGTCAGATCACTTTGTAATTAAATTCATACTTTTGTTCCTGTTTTAAAAATGTCCACATATTCCATCTGCCCATGCAAAATGCTTAAGTATTTTCAGCCAACTTCCCCAAGTAAAGCTGTACACCCATCACATGCAGCACACTTTACTGTTACAGGGGCCTTGGCTGTAAAGTATCCTACTCAAGGCCAAGTGATTACCTTTCTTTTTTTTTTTTTTTTTTTTTTTTTTTTTTTTTAAAAGACCATTTCAGAATTAGAAATGTTAAGATCTCAGACTCTTTTTACAGAGGAAAAGGTTTTCTGGAACCCCTGGAACTGGTGTATCAACTCCTTTGAATGCAGTCAGGGAGATTGTTTTTCCTGACATTTTTCTAAAACGAAAGCTGATAAGGGAGGGAGAGGCAGAGATGGTGCAAGCTATTTTGTGCCACAATGTTCTCATGGTTGTGCACACTCCTCCAAGGCTTCAGAAAGTTCTGCCTAAAACTAGAAAACCTGACCAAAACTCCTTATTGAAGACCGCTGTGACTCTTACCTGTTTCTTGGACGGTTTTGGCATTTGCAGATGCAGCTTTCCTACCCTTGGTGCAATTGGAAGGACTCTTCAGAAATTATTTTTCTGTAAAAACCCTCACTTCAGTTTAAGATCATCAGTTGTTTTTGCCACAAAAGGTAGAAAAGACTTTAGCTACCTGTTACAACCTTCAGGAAGCACATCTGGAAGAGAAGCAGTAACCTCTGGTCCTAGACAGAGCTGTTCTGGTCATTTACAGAGTATCTTTTGGAGAAAAACAAAAACCAAAGAAACTGTCAAAATAAGAAAAATCATCTGAAAAAAAAAAAAAAAAAGAAAAATCAGTCTTAGTGTGGTGGCAAATGGACTCTGGTGCTGTGAATAAGAATGAAACAATTACAGAAAGCCCTGAATACCCTAGTGAATCACTGAGGGCTCTCCTCAGCCAGGCAGGCAGAAGTGCTGAGCTGAACTGCTTCCAGATGCTGGTCTGGATTCCCAGTGGTACCAGGTTCTTCACCCTGGGGAAAATCCTTTAAAATTCTGTCCTAGATCTGCTTTTTGCTTATCATCCCATACCAAAAGTCTAAACTCAGCATTTCTTGGTGGAAGAGAGGGAAATGATAAAGTAGATTAGATTCACAGTAGGAAAACACTTCTGGAGATCATCTAGTCCAATCCCCGCTCCTCAGAATCAGTCAGAGCAGGCTGCCCAGGACCATGTTCAGTCAGGTTTTGAATATCTCCAAGGATAGAGACTCTGCAATCTCTTTTGACAGCCTGCTCCAGCATTCAGCCACCCCCACTGCAAAAGACTCTAACAGAGATGTTGAGACTTTCAAAAATTGGCCTTTAGTCAAAAGAACTTTAAGAGTGAATGAGCTGAGCAGTTACAAGGTGTCTTCTGATTCAGGGTCAACTGGTCTATTCTCCAAGCTCCAACACAGTTTAATACATATATGGTCTTGAACTTTATCTAAAAAAACCCACCAAAACCAAAACCAACAAAATTCCAGCTGCTTGCTTCATGACAACACTTCGAGGTCCTATAAGCTCTTTTTCTGTTAATGATTCCAGTAGATGGCCTCAAGATATGGAGGTTCACTACCTCATAACATTTAGCATTCATAAGTAATTGCTTAAAAATCATTAAGATATAGAGCTGGAAGAACCTGAAGTAATCTAGTACCTTCTTCTGTTTTGATAATAAATCAATTATATTCAATTTATTTTAATGAGTTTTATAAAATAACACATAAAAAAATCACAGAACTATGTGGAGCAAATCCACACCTCTTTTTTCATGTGTCTGCTAACCTAGAACAAATATTTCCAATTACATTTCATTGGCCAAACATACTAGAAACTTTTATCTCACTGGGACAACTGTTCTGTGGCTTTCAATACTTGTTGATGGGTCATAAGGCAATTTCTCAGGTACAAACCATTAGGTTGACAAATTGTTGACAAAAAAGACTGTGGGATGTAGGGTGGCAGACTGCAGAGGGCACAACAGAATGAGAAACAGACAGCCAGTATAACCTGCCAACTGGCAAGTTTCTGAAGTGTGAAGGTTGGTCTCACACTCATTCTAACACTCAGTACTGCAAATTCAAATGCTTAGCCCTGGGGTCAACATTTGCCAGGAGTAGGAGTTAGCCTTCCAATTCAGATTCACAGTAGTAGTACTATAAAGAGGTGGAACAGCCGAAAGAGTTGAATTCTCCCAGCACTAAGAGATAGAGAAATAATGAAGGGGATTCAGGAAAATAATACTGAAGCAAGACAAGATGGGAGACATTTGTATCAGCCTTAAACCCCAAACTATATTAATGGAAAAACTGAAACCAGTGATGAAAAATATACACATTTTTTCTAATAGAAACATAATGTGCTGCAGGATTATAATAATCTAATGCATTTGATACAAAATTAAATGGGATAAATGCAGAATGGGTAAAAAGTACCTGTTTGGTAAAATGGTAGTGATTTAAGACATCAGCTGTTAGTTTTCATGTGCCTATTTCCAAATTTATTAGAGCTGATGGGAGTTCAATCATTAGTCCAGCAACACTGTTGGATCTGGTCCTGGATTCAGTTAGGTTGGTTATTGCATTAGATAAGGATGTTCAGGTGAAATGTGAAATCAACTATGAGCCAATCTATTCCCTTAATCAAACATATATGGCAATAACCATATGTATTTTAAAAGAGAACATAATCAATCAGTATTGGTCACATATACAATTTTCTTCTCCCAGTGAAATTATGCCAATTTAGAGCTCCTTAGGAGCCATTTCAGAACATTTTTGAAGGAACCTGTGAAGTCCTGAGGTAAACAACATTTGTCAGAAATTAAACACGACTATTTATCAGAAAATGAACACTTGTCTATAGAAGTCTAAGAAGGCAAATAGCAAATGGATATGTCTTGATCCAGGTAAAATTCTACTTCAGGAGTCTGAGATAACTAATTTCTAAGGTACAAAGAACACTATAACAGGCAGTTCTTCTGGAGACAGTGATACTTGTTTTGAATTTAGTTAATGTTTTGCACCATATTGAAACATATCTTCCTCTCTAATCCTGTCACTTCTGAATTTTGGGTATATAACAAGTTTGATTCTGAGCTCCAAAGGAGTTTTCTAGGTCACCAAACCCATTCTCTCAAAAGCTAAATGAATTTTCATTGGTGTGATTTTCTTTCCCACATAAGTATCATCTAAACACATGTGAATATCAGTTAATGGGATCAAAACCACCACACATTTTCTTTTACCATAAGAGAAGTAATTTGTATTCAGGCAAGTCAAAAAAAAAAAGACTTCTCCTAATGAAAAGTTGAAAAGGAGAGGCATGTGTAAAACAAAGGCAAAGTTCTGTCATCCAAGAATATCAATGAGTATGTTTACAAAGCTGTAGAATATTTCAATCCAATTTTTTCTAGTTTGGGGAGTGTGTGTCAGAATCAAAAATCTGTGTGATTTTTATTTGGCATTTGCTGTGATCAGAGACTCCAATTTCCTCTGCTCAGGGCACTGAAAGACCCTTTTGGGGCTCATGTTAATCCTGCTTGGAATAACAGAAGTTAAAGCCCACTAACCCTATTCAAAATTGGATTTCCACAAGGAGGTTCTCTCTGCTACTAATGTATAAATACTTATCTCTTATGTCTGTACTGCTTTATTCCCGTGGTGTAACCACAGAATGTTATTAAAACAAGCAAAACTGGAACCAGCAATCCAGTTACTAAAAGATCTCACTTCTAGAAGGAAAATCCCAAGGTAGCATATGATTTGTGTTGTCAAAGTGTTTTCAGGGGGAAAGTGTAAGTCTGATAGCTAAAGCCAGATGTGAAAGCAACCCCCCCCAGGAATAGCAGAGCGGAGTGAAGCTGAAACAAGGATGTTGACATCTGGTTGAGTGAAGAAGAGATAAACAGAAGGTACCAGTCACCAGGCCTGAAACAAACTCGGTTTAGATATGCTGGGCTGTCGTGCCAGAGGTTGGCATGACAACCTTTTTGTTAAAAGGGGGTTGTAAAGTTTGTAGTTACAATAATGCATAGACATCATGGTCAACCAACTGTCTAAATGTGACTGAGGTAAGTGGTAAGTGTAATTTAAGATGAACAGTAAGGTGCAAAAGTTAGCACCTAGAAGATGGTGGAAAAAAAATGCAGGGATTTGTACAAATATATCTTTAAAGATATGAGACAGAAAAATCTCTTTATAGGTATTCTGTAATTGGAGGGACAGGAGAAGAAACTACTTATGAATGTTATTTGAGATGGAAAAGTGCTTAGTTCCAGTGCTGTCTGTACATTTCCCAGAGTTGCAGGAGTTTGCTAGTGTGTCCAGCAGGGTAAAGAATGGCAGGAGGTGCAACTACTTAATGTGGCCGGTGCAGGAGATACTGTACCATGTACCTAGAAGGAATAGCTAGTGGAAAAACAGCTCAGAATGAATCAGACCTTGCTATGGAGAAAATTATAATAAACTCAAGCAGTGAATGAAGATTAAGCCAGCAAGAAGAAAGTGAGATTAAGAAAGATTAAGCCTTGTTGGTTGTCTCTGAGAAACACGCTGTTGTAGTAGTTAAACAGGGCAACAATAAATACTTCCTAAAATGTGACTATAGAGTTTCTATTATTTTTTAGTAAAGCAATCACCTGTTAAACCATATGGTTTATATTTGTTAGTAAGAGAAGATTCCTCATTGACTACCAGTCAACTTAGTCTGGTGGTGGGGACTTGAATTGGTGCTATGCTGCAATTCTGGTAAACCAGACAGAGCCCTCCCACTGCTCCTGATCAAGTTCTGAGAGATGAGTGGCTGCTAAGCCTTGGTTTCCAAAGTGCTTTTTCACTTTAAATATCCACAACTAGCAGCAAAATGAGTTTATTTCCCTTTCTTTTGTCATGCTTCTTGACAACTGACCATACATTTCAATAAAACAGGGTGAGCTGATTTATCAACTAAAGAGAGTTGCCTTCTCTCCTCTGCCCTTCTCCTGACTGCATGATCCTGCTCTTTTCTCCAGCTGCACTAGCGCTACTTCTACTCAGCAGATTCTTTGCTGATTCAATTTTGTTCATTAAGCCAATGGAAAAGTATTCTATTCCTTCTGCTTGGTTTATTTTCTGCCAGCCCAGTGACCTGAATTGGCTCGTCAAAGGATCAGGCAGTCCCAGAGCAGAGTGAAATGGCAGGAATACATTGAGAGCAGGAAAAACAGCCCTTTTACCAGGAAGAAGCTATTAGATGAGCTCAACCTTCTCCTAATACAGCATCCACACAGCCACTAAGCTCCAAATCATAAGCAGGAACAATGTGAAGTAAACTGGTACTCATCTTACTTAAAACATGTCAGATCACAACCTGCAGCATATTTGGAGCTGATCGACTGCAGCAAAACTGTCCGTACAACTGCAGAAGGCAAACTCTTAAGTCATCTCAGTGTCAGTTACCCTTGTGGATGAGGCAAAACCCTAATAAGTAAACCTGTCTCT
>NW_020799097.1:18835911-18886217 GCF_003259725.1 Athene cunicularia
GGGAGAACCAGCTAATCTTTGCTGACCATCCATGTGTATGTTCTCAAGCTTTAAGTTAATTCAAGTTGGTTTATTCTTCTTGTACTGAAACAGTATTTGCATTTGTTAGGGTTTAGGTCACATGCATGGACAGTTACCACAAACCTGCTGACACACAAAAGTTTGGTTGTGTGTCCAAACCCTCAGATTTCATGGTTGGGTTGTTTTTTGGTTTTGTATTTTGTTTATTTGTTTTTGGTTTTTTATTGTTTGCTTGTCTCCTTTCGCTACTCTAGGTTTTGTTTGTTTTGTTTTTTTTTTCTTTTTCCTGTGGATGTTTCTCTGCTACCCCTTAGCTCCTTTCCTGATTTATACTATGCAGAATATGTATTTAATAACATTATACCTGCCATAGATGTATACTTGAAGACAGCACGACATAAAATATTCTGAGTAAAACTGGGCAAATATTTTTGGTCGGGAATTTTTCCAATAACAAGTCCAGCTCAATGTTAGACAATCCACATATATTCATCACTACTTTCAGCTGATTGAAACAGCAATTTAAGCTGTGAGAAGCATACCTAAATTAATAGATCCCCAAAAGAAAACTAGAGTTTTCTCTTCTGGAGGTATCAGTGCAACAGTGAACTTGATTCCAGACAGTGCACCTCTTTTAAGCTCCTATAACTCTACTGAGAAAAATACTAGCTGATTTACAGTAAGCTGAGAGAAAAAAAAAAAAAAAAAAGGGGTAAACTGTGGCTACTGAACAGGTCACTAGCTGTTTTACTTGCTTGGAATCTGATCAAATGAGAGAACCTGAACCAGAGGAAAAATATCCTGGACAGGCAATTGAATGTGTTTGCAAGAAATAATTAAAAAAAAAAAAATCATTGTTGCTCTAGTATGAAACTATAAAGGAATGTACGGTGGCATGAAATACAGATTTCAAATAATATTAGAAGGCTTACATTACATTTTCTGCTCAGCTGAAATGAAAATCCAGATGTGGGAATCAGTTATCTGTGAATGGTGACTATGTCACAGAGGATTGATAAATAAAGATTTTTGTCTGGATCAATCATCTATTATAAGCAGATAATAAGAAGATATTTCTGATTTCTGTTAGATATACATCGTGTAGTTTCCTAGGCTTTATTCAACTGTAGCATACTATGAAACAATACCAATGCCTGTAATAGATGCCAAACCTAAGGAATGGGAACATTATACCTGTCAAAACCAATAAAACTGTTCTAAAGTGAGATTCTACCTTTCCTCAGTTTTATCCTTCCTTACAAATGAGTTTACTATTGTCTCTAGGTTAATCATTTTGCATACCTCTGCAGCACTTGAAAAACTGTCAGATGCTGTACAGAAAATATACAAATACACAGAAGCAAGGTGATGACCTCAGAGCTTGTTACTTGACTACAAACCAGACCTATGCAAGAGCTACAAATAACAGCACAGGGATTATAAACTGATAACAGCGAGCTTGCTCAGAAGTGACACAGAAGCTGATCAAAACCAGGGCTCCAGACATCATGATGCAAAGCCTGATGGTGCCTGCTACATTTCCTCAAGCTGTAAATTAGAGTGATAGGTTTTCTTTTCCACTAGCTGATCTGCAGCAGGTGCCAACATGCCTAACCTTTGACTAACAGCCAGAGGCTCAGGTTTTTACCTGTGCCATCCAACTCACTCACTTCCCAGCGATGTCTGCTGCTTGATTTTGTTTGCTTTTCTTATTTTTTTTCAGCTTTTTGCCTGCTGTAATAGCCAGGTGTGTAGAGACAAGCAGCTGAGATGCTTTATTTATTCATTCCATTTCTCCCCTTTCTTTGCCAGGAGCTGGAGATAGTGCATGCAGTCTGCAGGAAAATTGCTCTTGCATGGTAGCCCCTCCCAAGCTTCATCTCTGTTGCAGGTAGCTCCTCATCAGTGAGAGGACACAGACATAACAGATACCCCGAGTAAAATTGGTATTTGGGGCAGGAAATATTTATTAAAACCAAAACAAATCTAGCTCAAAATACCAAGAAGTGTAGTATGTTTGCCTTTAATAACATAGCAACACAGAACTGAAGAGAGGTGGAGAAGGGGAAAAATCAGAGGCGTTTCAGTTTCAGATGATAAGCAGAAATGTGCAGGTGTTGTGCATTAGATGACCTTCCCTATGTGGGTCACCATACATCAGTACTCTGTTAGCAGCCTTACCTAAGGCAGCTTGATGTCTCTCATTTCTCATGTCTTCATACAGGAATGATTACAATGCTTAAGTATGTATAGATTGGCTTACAGACTGCTGGGGAAGGAAATAAATCTACAAATATTTGAAAGGTGTAAAAGCCATCAAGACAGAATAATTATTTATCATAGTGATAGGACTAATTTAATATTAAAGAAATACAGAGTGGAAAGTCAAATCTACCTAGCACAGGTAATAGTGTCTCACTTAGCAGTAGCTCTGGTACCTTGATTTTCTCAAGGAAAAAAAGATCCAGTATGGGTACATTTGTTCTTCATTCCAGACATAGCATATAAAGAGGTTATGGTGACATGAGACTTGTGCTTGTGTATGCATGCCTGTGTGACACAGACCTCTTTCATCTTGACAACAGAAGCTGTTAAGTGACCTATAACTGATATTGCTGATTTAGAACATTGTTTAGCTTGGGCATGCTTTTGTACCACTGAGGAACTGGGGTTCTGCTAGAGCCTGGAAATGTTTGTGACCAAGACAGAAAGTATCTTTTCTCTGTGATGTATGACTTTGCACAATATCAAAGAAATATTAACAGCCTGAGGAATATTATTCAGACCTTGAAACTATGTTATATTACTAGTTAAAATTCTTTATATAAATATGAAATTAAATTCTTGTTTATATTCTACAATCCATGAGTTAGGATTTTTATGTGGATAAAGCTTGAACTCACTTGGACTTCTATTTTGATTTTGAACTTAGCTCTCTAATATGAAAAGCATTAAAGCAATTGCACGTGTTCATGTCTGCTGGAGGAGAAAAAAACCCCATAGTTCTGAATTAGATGTCCATAGAGTTAACCACAGCTGAATTTCTTCACAGAATTTGAATTCATGCAGACATAGTAAAAGTTAAACTTCTAGGCCCCATCTTGCAACAGATGTGATAGAAACAGCACCTGAAGATTCCCCGGTTATGATAATTCCAACCAAAATAATAGGAGGTTGTCTCTTAAATAAATGTCTGTTGGATTTTACACTGTGCATGTTATGCACATGGCTGGGCAGGACAGAACAATTATATTGCAGTACTTAGCAGCAAGAATGGAATCAACAGAAACATGTACAGTCCTATTTTTTTTACTTTTTCAAGGTAATGCAGTGACTTGAAAAATTCTAAGGTGCAGCTGAGTTTGAAACATTGCAGCAATTTTAACTATTATGATGTAATAGTAGAACACTTATACAAAAGAATTCATGCGAACAGGTTTGTTGGTTTGGGGGTTGTTTTGGTTTGTTTTGTTGTTTTATTGCCTGTTCTTCACTCATTTTCTGTGAATACCTCTCTGGTATTTTGTGTTCAGCCTCAGAGTGAAATTCTGCAGCAGCATGTCTGCCCCACCCTGAGGGACTTAGGAGGCATGACACTGGACTCCAGGCTAAAAGCTGAAAAGCGCCTTTGTTTGCCTTTAAGTACCCTGCCTGGAAGCATTAATGTTTTACCACTGATCTCTGTCCTAACAGCAAATGCAGCTATAATGCTTCCTTTCCATTCCCTGGGAAAAAAAAAAAAAAAAAAAAAAAAAAAAAAAAAAAAAAAAAAAAAGGTAAATGATTGGAAACTGTGGGCTTCTACTATCAAGCCTAACATAAGAGTCTGACTTTCAGGAAGCTAGGTACAATCCATAGGAAATCTGTTGATTGTGTTCATTTTTGTAAATAGAACTGGTGCACTGTTGTGGAGAAAGCTCTTAAAAATTAGGGAGAACACAACTTGCATCTGAAACCATGTGCAAAAGCTCTGGACTGGGATCAGTAGAATTAAGTTTCCAGATCTAGTAGATGCTTCTTGGATATTTTTGAACAAGTTATTTTGTGAGCATTTGCCTTGTCTTCGCAGAGAAAGTTAAAAGCATTTTTCACACCCTAGTTGGAATTTAGAGTCTTCTGCGTTCAGAGGAAGTCTGGGATCAGCCAGCACCTCGAGCGAGTACTCTGCTAGTGACAGTAATGATACTGACCATGAAAACCAGACTGATTTCTGTTTAGTGCATTTATGAAATAATTATATACAGTTAGTAGGTGTTCATAGAACAGCTGAACATTCATGAATATGTTTGTGAATTCTGGCACTTTTAGGAATTTGCAATGGATGTCACTGTCTTCCTATTCACTACAGTCTGTTTGCCAGTCATCTTACTGTCTGAAAAGTTTGACAGCCATCAGACAGAAAAACAACCAGACATCGCCAGAAGTAAAAAGGTGAGGTGAACAGTTCAGAAACAAATTGCAGTCTGGCCAATTTGCTAAAACTGAAAGACTTAGCAAGTACTTATGAATACCAAATATATTCTCAGTTTATGGAAATGGTTTGGAAATTATTCCAGAGTAAACAAAAGAAAATCTGAAATTTCAAACATTTTTTTGGTTTGACAGCTACACTTTGAGCAACTCTTACCATAAGTAATCACAGATGTCTCAAGAAAAACAAAAGTCACTTTTGTGTTGTGGTTTCTTTATTGTTTTTATTCCCTTCATTTATAACAGAATTAGAAATCTCAATTTGTCTACTGGATAATTATATAACTTGACCTTGGATTCTGACTTTTAGTTGATGATTGGTCTTGAATAAGTCATTTCACTTCCTGCACCTTACTTTAGCCAAAGAGCAGAACCTGTTCCATCACAAGGCGCTCAGGTGATGTCTATAGAGGACTTTAAAGTCAACAGAAGTAAAAAGGGCAAGAGTTACAAGTTGCAACAGTGGAAATTCTAATTAGATATAAAGAAAAAATTATTTATATGAGAGTGGTTAAGCACTGCATGCCAACAGAAGTTCTAGAATCTCCATTCTTGGATATTTTCAATTCTTAGTTGGATAATGACCTGAGCAACCAAGCCTAAGTGTGAAGCTAGCCCCACCTTGAGAAGGAGGCTGGATTCAGTGGCCTCCAGAAGGTCCCCCAATACCTAAATTTTCAACATTTAGAAATTTAGCATTGTAATGATGTTGTTTGTGTTGTTGATTCTCCAGTGTCATGAAAGCAGTTGTGCAAGTGCTCAGAAGTGTCCTACCATGTGTACAGGATGACAGTAAAGGCACTATGAGTCTGGATGTTTCCTGGATATCAAAAGAAGCATTAGGCTTCAACATAGTTTTCCACATCTTTAACCAGAGCTGTGAATTCTCATTAAGAATCTAGAGAAAAACTTGCGTCCTCCAGCCACTGTCATATAATGTCTGTTGGCTTCTATCACAAAGAGCAAATAAAGAGACAAAGAGCTTAGGGAGCATTTTCATTACTTTTTCAGGGTGGATGAGTTTGTATCAAAAGGTCAGGAAAGTATTTGTGGCCAATGTAAGTAGGTATAGCCCAGAAGAAAGACATGGTAGAGAATCAGACTCCTATTTCTCACTTCTGTTGTTCACAGTAGGTCTTTCTGGCATTCAGTCTCTGCTGGCTGATGAAATGCCTCCCATCAGACAGAATACAGACTAAAACATGTATCTATCTGGCCCTGTAGACTTGACATTGATAACGAATGACCTACAGTTTTGCTGGTTTTTCAGAAGTCTTTAGCCAAGAATGTACTCCTCAACAGCCTACGTGTAGCTTTTGCCTGGGATTTAGCTGCTCCCCATTAGAATAGAATAGAATAGAATAGAATAGAATAGAATAGAATAGAATAGAATAGAATAGAATAGAATAGAATAGAATAGAATAGAATAGAATAGAATAGAATAGAATAGAATAGAATAGAATAGAATAATAATTTCAGTTGGAAGGAACATACAACAATCATCTAGTCCAACTGCCTGACCACTTCAGGGCTGACCAAAAGCTACAACATATTAAGGGCATGGGCCAAATGTCTCCTGAACACTGACATGTTTGGGGCATCGACCGCCTCTCTAGGAAGCCCATTCCAGTGTTTGACTACCCATTCAATAAAGAAATGCTTCCTAATGTCGTCTGAACCTCCCCAATGAAGCTTTGAACCATTCCCATGTGTCCTATCACTGGATACAAGGGAGAAGAGCTCAGCACCTCCCTCTCCATTTCCTCTCAGAAAGCTGTAGAGACCAGTGAGGTGTCCCCTCAGCCTCTTTTTCTCCAAAGTGGACAAGCCCCAAGTCCTTAGCCACTCCTCATAGGACAGTCCTTCCAGCCCTTTCACCAGTTTGTTGCCCTCCCTGGATGCATTCAAGTACCTTAATATCCTTCTTAAATTGTGGGACCCACAACTGCACACAATACAGTACAGGCTGGTTATGCTGTGTTTGATGCACCCCAAGATGTGGCTTGCCATCCTGGCTGCCACATTACTGACTCATCTCTGCATCCTGCTCCCCAGTCATGAAGATAGCCTTGATGACAGAAAAGTTGGCTTCATGCCCTGTGAGGCTAATTGCCTCACACTGCCTCTGGGAAGGTCAGGTAGCTGGAAGCCATGACTAGACCTCTCCTCAGTCAGCCTTTCTGGCTAACAGGAATTACCTCATTGCGTGAGTTGTGTTCCACAATAACCTGGCAAGGTCCTGTCTGATTTATGTTCATCTCAGACAGGCAGAAAAGAAGCTGCAAGAGGCAGACAGGCCTAAGAACAGTTAAGTGGAAACAGAATCCTGGAGGGAGAGAAAAAAAAAAAAAAGGAAAAGTCATCAACCTGTAATTTGACCTTGTTTCACTTCTCTGCCACAGAATAGTTATTTACATAAAGATGTCTTTCTCTTCTGTGGGACAGAAGGAGAACCCACTAGGAAATATGGCGGTAGGGACCTGTAATCCCATCCATCATATAAATGCTGAATAAGTACTTTGATACATTGACTGTGAAGGGCTATTTTCTTTAACATCTCATATAAATGCTCCATATCAGGCAGGGTGAATCTGACAGACACCATTCAACCTCCAACATACTCCCATTATTGTCTCTCCTCCATCCTTGGAACACTCTTTCACTTTGAGACTGCGCTTCTTGGGGTATATCCTCAGTTCTTCCAGTTCTGTAGTCCTTCCTCAACATTGAGAATGGGACTAAATATTCTTCCTATGTACTCTCTGTAGCTTGGACATATGACCTTCATCCTATAGGAAATGCAACTAAAGCAAACAAAATATGTTTCTGCCTCTCAGCTAGTCAGCTCGCTAGCAGACCTGAGGTGCTGAGTATTTCTACTAAACTCGGTGGAGCTAGAACTGATAAGCACCAAAGTGAAGGATTTTAAAATCAACAGCTTTGCAAAGGAGCAAAGGTAGACAGCTCACCTATTAAATATCTTTACAGGGCAATAGATCTTTCTCCCATTGGCAAGTCACCTTGAGCCCTGCCTGAAATTACAACCGACTGAACCTTTGAAGTTCCAGAAGATTTGTGTATATTTTTTTTTAGGTATATGCTGTCTGCATCCATGGAAATAGTAGGCAAAAACAAAGCCCATTTTCTGTATTGATATCTATCACACATCATGCTTTAGATAATTTAAATACAAAATTCCAAATACGTCTTGTCCTTTACCCTCCATATATGTTAAACCAAACCCAACTTGTTCTAAACATTTCAGTTATGGTTGCTAAAGTACAGTGTAAAATATGATTACAGATAGTGACTTCAGACTGACAATGGTTTTTAGTGTTAAGTATAGAAGGTTAGAATATAAATTTGATTTCTGGAAAACTGAATATTCCAGATAAATGATTATAGGAAATAACTTAGACTTTTGTGTCAACAGCATTTGGCAGGAGGCCGATGAGAACAGGACAAGTGTGTCACTGTTTCAGAGAGCTTTCATCATAATATTCTCAGATGGTTTTAATGACATCATTTACCAGAAATATTCGAGGCACTAAAAAAAGAAGAGATGACTGTAATAGTATACGTTACATATTTCTTTTTAAAGCAGAAAATATTTTCTTTATTAGTGGGTTTCTCTGAATTTGTGAGGTCCCAAGTTCAGCTAATACATGTGACAAAATTCCAGTGTGGTCTACAGCACACACAAAATCTTTAAGGCATTCTTCTTTTCTAAAAATAATTCCTGTGAAAAAAATCTATGGTTATGGAAGAAAATCTTTTAGATGCAAAAAAAAGAGCAAAAGTGCATGCACAGGTCATATTTTCCTTGAAAACAAAAAAGAACATAGGGTGCTGTTTCTAAAAAAAACATAGTAGCTTTCTTCACAGGACTTTTAAAACCTAATGATTGAAATCAGTACTTGAAAAATTACATTTTTATATATGTATTTTTAAAAATACACAAAATTAGATTTACTAGAGAGCCTGACAAATCTGGAGTACTACTTGTTTATTAGTGGTGACAGTTAGCTCCCAAGTGTTCTTAATTAATCAGATGAAGAAAAAGATGCACAAATTTGCATTTATCAATTGTTTTCTTTAGCACCATCAAAGCAAAACCTAGAAAGAAGGAAAGCAGAGTCTGAGGCTGTCTAATATTATATATGTGACTATTTCTGCACAAGTCCATGACATTACTTGGATGTTTAAAGATAAAAACATTTTTAAAACATACTTGAATCCACCTAAGACTTTTTAACTAATATACAGGAATTTGTCTATTGATCTACTCTCAGCTTGCTCAGATATGTCATTTTTATGAAAACCTAAGGTAATCTGATCTAACACCAAGACACAAGGTAAAGCATATGTGTTACCAGTCTTAAAAATTCCAGTGTCACTCCACAGCGACACCTTCAAAACTGGCAACTGTAAAAGTCAGTGAATTTTGCCTTACTCTGTATTGAAAGAGGATTAAAGCTACACAGGTGTATGCACCTGTTAATTGTGAAATATTTGTCCATACACTGCCCAGGAAGAAACAAACTATGCCTTTGAATAATAATTTGTATTACGCATGGAAGATTCATTAAAAGAAAAGATATATTTCAAGAGAGAAAGAGGGATTTTTGTGTATGTTAAGGAAGATAAAGATAGGAAATCAAACTACACACAACAGAAACTAACAAAAAGACAGTGACAACTGGTATTGTTTGAAAGTGTCCCTGTTTGTCATCAAATGGCCCATTAAAGCTTTCACAATGTCTTTAGCAGTCAACCCCCTCCCTGTGTCTGAATTGAGGAATAGAAAATAGAACAGAATTTTAAAAGTCTAAGAAACAAAGCTAAATGGAAAAGAGATTACAATGGATGCTGCAAAGGATTAGGCTTGCTGCTTTCTTTTTTTTTTTTTTTTTTTTTTTTTTTCCCTCTGTCTCTCCTGTGTTGTGTGGAACACTGAAGCTTTGCTCAGAAACCACATATAGACACCATCTACCTCTGCCACTATTCACATGGTTCAAATTTCCTGTTACTCATTATCTGATGCTTTTCTCCTCTCCTATTCAGACTTTCATGCACACCTCCCCCTTCATTTTTTTTCTTAAAAAAAACCCAACAAGCCAACCTCTTGTCCCTTTCAATTTCCTCCTCTACCAAGAGCAAATCTACAGGATTACAGGGGATAACTTGAGAAGAAATTAGAGTAAACAAAACCATTGGACCTATTTATAGAAAGGGAATAAAGAAAGGATGAATCAGCCCCAACTACTGAGTTAGTCCCTCTTGTCTTCCTCAGAAGGCAGGTAGCATAATGATTCATGAGCTTTTGGCCTAAGGGAATCAGAGCAAAGCTCAAATGCAGGCGCCACAGCCTGAAAACACTACAGTTCTGTAAAATAGCTGTGGGAAATATTTTGATAAGAGGTGTCTCAAAAGCCAGTGTAATTGCTTGAAGCCCTTAAAGAGGAAATTGCCATCCTTTAAGAACAATCCTGAAAGGCTTAGGTAATTTTTTCAAAACTACAATTCATATATAAGCTAGACTTGTTGGTATCTATTTTTCTTAATCAGTGTGTTCTGCACTTCTCATTTCAGATTTTATGTTTGAAGGAAACTTCCTGTCATAAGTATTTATATCTTTTTACTGACACTACTAAATGTTTGCATACATCTAGGCAACCTATTTCATCTGTTGAAGCTTCAGTTTAACAAATAAGCAATCTGTACATCATGGCAATATATTGCACACCAAGCTATATGGTAAATTTAAACTAAATTAAATTAAAATACAGGCTCATACCAGAAAATCTAAATTAATTCCTTGGTGTAGGGAACCTTAAGAAGATTCACAGACTGGAGTCATTCTCTAGAGGACACTATCTAGAAGAATGCAAAAGGAACAACAGAAATTTTTTTTTTTTAAAATAAAACATGAAGAATAGAACCAACAAAGAGACACTTGAAGAAATCTTGAAGAAGAAAACATCAAACTATTAAATTCTTCTGAGCATGTTAACACTTAAAACAGCTTTAGTACCTGGAGACTGGAAGGTAATAAATGTGATGTTGAATTGCAAAGTCAAGTCTAGGGAACAAGAAACTAGTGAAATAAAGCTGCCATACCAAGTAAGTTGGTTGAAATAATTAATAGAATTAGTAGACATTAAGATAATTATGATATTATGGGAGACAAATAAGTTGGATTCTGTAGTGGCAAATCACTTCTTGCAGCAGTGTTAGAGTACTTGGAAGAAATAAAAAAAGCCAATGAGCAACAGTAACCTCTGATATTCCAGTTGAAGATCCAGTTAAATTTTCAAAAAGTTTCTTTCATATCTGGAAGAATTAGTTTTGTTAAGAGTCTTTTTGAAAATCTAATTGCATTAATTCCTGGTTGAAGGATAAAACAAAAGGTAGGGATCAATGGCTGTTTTCTGTAATAGAGGTTCCAGTTAGGTCCCAGTGGGATCTATACCTGGATCTGGTTTTGATTATGTTGAGCTAGAAAAAGAACAATAGTGAGGTGACAAAGTCTGTTGATATAACCAAAAGTCATGTGTGGAGATTCCCAGAAAGTTCTCATGCTATTGAGTGACTGGTCAATAATTTGACAGCCAAGACTAGGTGGTAATAAATGCAAAGTAATGCAGAAGGAATAAAAGAAGCTGTGGCATACATACAGAGTGATGGACTCTACACTTTCTATTCTGTTTCAAAAATGAGATTATAATTATATTACAAATAGTTCTATGCCACCATCACCATAATAATCATGATCAGTTTTAAAAAATGGAATATTAAGGATTATCAGAAAGCCAATAGAGAAGAAAACAGAAAACTTCATTATTATCTCTGCTTAAATCTATGACACAACTGCATCTTGCATATTATGTGTAACTCTTTTAATCCTGTCTCACTAATAAAGTACAGGAAATGTTAAAAAGATACAGAAAAAGATCAAAATGATTGTAAAAGCCAATGGGGCTTTCCACAACACTAGGGAATACAAGGCCTGATCCTAAGATAAGCAGCAGTTTTACAGCCATTTACCCAATAATGTCTCTTACTGTCAAAATATTTATCCTCACATGAATGATTTCAGAATTATTTTATTATATTTAAAATAATTGCATCTCTGTAAATAAATTCTCATTCATTTTGTCCCATGTTGTTAAGGAAGAATGTTTATAGGAAGGGTAGCTGAAATAAGTGTGAATTAAAAGTCTTACATCTTGTTCCATTTGGACAAAAGATTATCAAGGTACTTTAATTGGAGCAGATACAGATGCAAATTTTGAAAGTTCAGAACAAATACTAAAACTGAAGGCTTATTTTGCAATTTCTGAATGTCATTAGAGATTTGATTCTGCTGCTACTACACTGAAGACTGACATGGAAAATGAGAAATAAAGCAAGGGAAAAATGATCTCCCTAAACAAGATCCTCAGATATAGTGAGAAGGCCTTCATGAAAACAGACAGAAAGATCTCAGACGAAAGTTAGAGATTTTATATTCAAGACTGCAAATCAATACTGGATGGCTATGTGGGGTCTGGTTAGATCTTAATCTTGAACTCTTCAGATCTTTCTAACCTTAAAATAAGCTTCATTAAACTGTAAAAGATCTCACAAAAGGATTTGAGACTAAACTGATGGAAGGATAACATGATTAAATCATTGATCAACCTGAATGACTGCAGGCCATTGAGAAGGAAACTAGTGCTGAATGAAAAGAAGCAAAGCCCTCTAATTACTGATCAAAGATAGAAGCATGTCATGTGATTACAATTTTCAGCCGTATATCTGCATGGAGTTATGTCTTTCAGTTCTTTAAGACTTCAGCTGGGAGGATGCTCCATAAATCTGTCTTCATAATTATGTCCTTTGCAATAAACTTTTCAGCTATGTTGATATTGTCTGTGGCTACGGCTCTCAAACTTAGGAGTTTTAAAAGCTGAAAGTTTTAGAAATATCTTGGCTTATCTGCTTGTATTTACACAGTTATTTTAGAATGTCATATCGTTATAGACTGCACCACACTTCTAGTTTTAAGACACTACACTATTCTGTGGTATAAACCATTAATATCTGGATACTCTGATCATTTGGAACTTACTAGCTGAAGTAGGGAAAAAAAGGTTTTTTCTGAGTTAATTTATGAACATCTAAGAAGCAAGAAGATAGAATGAGAGAGTAACAGGTGAAAAAATCTGAATGCAAATATTTAATACTTTCAGAACAGCGCAAAATAACTTTCAAGTTTACCTGAATACTTTAAAAAAAATCAAAGCCTCATGAATATTTAAACATTAGTATTTAAACAAAAATTACATTTCTTCTGGGTGCAGGTGCCCGTGTGGGGCGGCGGGGCTGCGGGGCGGCTCTGAGGTGCGGGCGGGCTGAGACCTGCAGCCGTGGTGGTGGCACTTTGGGGGAAATATTTAAGAAAGGGTTGCTGAAATAAGTGTGAATTAAAAGTCTTACATCTTGTTCCAGAAGGTAGAGAGGAATGGGGGAATATCCTGGTTTGAGAGAGTGGCAGGGTTTTTTGGTAGCAGGGGAAGGGGCTACAGCAGTGGCTGCCTGTGAGAAGCTTCTGGAAGCTCCCCCAGCTCCAAGTCGGACCCGCCTTTGCACCAAGGCCGGGCCAATCACCTGGGCCTCTGTGATAACGTATTTAAGAAGGGGAACCTGGGAGGGGTTCTGGGAGTTGGAGAAGGTGCGAGGAGAACATCTGTGCAAACCCTGAGGTCAGTGGAAGAAAGGAGAAGAAGAGGGGGAGGTGAGCCAGAGCAGAGACTCCCCTGTATCCCGTGGTGAGATGGCAGGGCCACTGCCACCCATGGGGGTCTATGGTGGAGCAGATGCCGATTTGTGGCCTGTGCAATGTCCCACACCAGGACAGGTGACTGCGCCCGAAGAAAGCCGGGACCCCATGGCAAGAAGGCCCTGCTGTTGTAGTTCAGCGCTGGGAGGATTGCAACACACGGGGGTGACCCACGTGCCCTTGGGAGTGATTCATGTCAGAGCTGGTTTGTAGAGAACTGTCTCCTGTGTGAGAGGACCATGCTGGAACAGGGGAAGAATGCCAGAATTTCCCCCTTTCCAGAGTGCAGGAAGCAGCAGGACTGACTGCACCACCCATTCCCTTCCCCCCGTGCTTCTGAGAGGGTGGAGGTAGAGAAATCAGGAGTAAAGAAGGAGGGAGGGATAAAGGAAGGTGTTTTCAAGATGTGGTAATGTTTCTCACTGCCATACTCTGTCTGTTAAGTGGTGGTGTTAGTGTCTGTATTAAATTTTATGATTTGTTTTTCTTCCCCTAATGAGTCTGGTTTTTGCCTGTGCCTTAAAGGATGAGGTCATCCTTCCTTGTCCTTATCTTAAGTTCCTGGGTCTTTTGCTTCCCTTCTTCTCAGCGCTGGGGAGAAATGGGGAGTGGGCGGCATCTTTGCTTATTTCCCCCTTCTCAAGCACTAAGTGGGAGGGGGGAAGTGAGCAGCTGCGTGGTGCTCAGTTGCCCTCTGAGTTCAAACTACGACAGGGAAAAAGAAGCAAGAAAAAACCTTGGGAACACCAAGGTCAGAGAATAAGGCAGAGGAGGAGATGGTTCAGGTGCTGGAGCAGAGATTGTCCTGACATCTGTGGACAGACCACGCTGGAGGAGGTATTTTCCTGCAGCCTGTGGAAGGACTCATGGTGGACCAGGGGAAAAGTGTGAGGAAGAAGGATCTGTAGAGCAGAGCTGTCATGGACTGACCACCACCCACATTTCCCATCTCCCTGCACCTCTTGGAGCAAGGAGGGGAGAGGTAGGGGAGTTGGCAATGGAGTGAAGTTGAGCCTTACAGGGAAAAAAAAAAAAGGATGTGAGGGAGGTGTTGTTTTAATTTGTTTCTCATTGTCCAAATCTGTTCTAATTGACAATAAATTAAATTAATTGCCCACAAGTTGAGTCTGTTTTGCCCATTATGATAATTGGTAAGTTATCTCCCTGTCTTAATCTTCTCCCCCCAGTCCTGCTGAGGAGGAGGAGTGAGAGAGTAGCTGGGTGGGGGTCTGACAGCCAGCCAAGGTCAACCCACCATGACACTATACACATATTGAACCTGCAAGTCTCAAACCCAGGCAGAGTTATTACAATATATTATTATTACATATATGAAGTTATTACATATATGAATTCATAACAAGAAGATTAATCTGGAGATGCCATATATAAAATTTAAATCCATATCTAGGTCTATATACAAATGGAATTATATTTGAAGAATATTTGTTTTGAGAAGTTTTGATGAATAAAATACAAACTAAGGAAAACAGGAACAAGTTTGGTTTGATTATGATAATACATTGTAACAAGACTTTTTATTTCAAACTGCAAAATAAAAAAAAATGTGGGTAATATATCTCATATATATTCACTTGCATAGCTTTAAAAATCTGAAGTATTTCAGTCAGACAATAGCACAGTTATTCTAACTTGTTTTTAAGTTAGACTTCTTTTCATTGTAGTAGGTGGAAAGAGAAATATAAAGTTATAAAAAATCATAAAGATTGGAATAACATTGTAAAACATTCGATCGGGCAACAATGACAACAAGCAGTCATAACCATTTAGCTAAAAAAAAAAAAATAGGATTAAAGTACTATACATAAAGTAAAGGCTTTTGATGCCATAAACTCAGATACTCCCATATTTTAGTAGTGCAGCATTAACTTTGAAAGCTTCAGACTCTGTGGCAGTTACTTTTCATGTAGCTGATAGTTGTGTTTTGCTGTTGAATCCTTTGGGAAAACACACTTTAGAGGGGAAGATCATTCTGGAACCTATTGCAGCCATTACATAGCACAAATATTATTAAAATTACATCAAACTTATGGGTGCATTTGAGGGACCAAAACATAGAGGATGAAGGATCCCTGCTGGTGTAATTATGTTCATGTAGGGGGAATGCAAGAAAACTTGAGTGGAAGAAAAGTGATTCCATCTCAACTCAAAATATGTATGGTGAGAAGCACTTTTTGTCTCACATGGATGATAATATTTATATTTAAATTCATTTCAATTGGAACTCACACTTTCAGTCTAAGTTCTTGTTTAACAAACTGTGATTCTAAATGGATAAGAGGCTAACATAAACCTGCAAACCAGAAGACATATTCCTATTTAGGTACTGGTACTCAAGTTACTGGTTACTAATATAACAACCAGAAAAGCAATCTTAATATTCATTATTTTTAAACATCACCTTTTAGCTTTCATTCTTCATTGACAGCAGCAGTCTAGAAATGACAGTTTTAGTTACATCTTTAATTTTACTTACTGTGAACTATACACATGCACACATAAATTTGTCAATAAGCTCTTCTCATCTTCAGTTAATTATTGGAGTAACATATGTTCAAACATAATGAAAATGTTATGAAAAAATACAATTTCAACCATTTTGTTCTAGTAAAGAGAGCAAACTGTGTAGAAAATATACATTTCCCTGTGAAAGGTGGCAAGAAATAAAATTGCCAATATTTTTCCTTCTGATTCAGTACTGGGCTTGGTGGCCCAGTGTATTCAGAGAATACACCTTTTTCTACTGGTTAACTGACACAGTGTTAGTACATAGTCTCTTCTCAGGATTAAACAGAACAAAATAGTCTGCACTCAACTATTAAACACTCCACAACATCTGGTCTGATTTTGGGGAATGGTTCCTGCCCTATGTGAACTCTCAAATTTCGCAAAGACATATCTGGAGAGATAGCCTGTTGTCTCAGGCCAAAAGTGTGCCAGCAGTCATTCCAGAAATTTTGTAGTACTGACAACAGTACGTGGAAATGCTTAATTTACTAATATAGACATAAATTGTTCTTCTACAGAGTTGTGTCTCATTGGATTCATACTGACTGCTTAAATGCTGACTGTGAGTATAACCTTTACCTTAGATTTAGCCCTGATAGGTAGCTTGAAGATAATAGATATGGCCTGGGCATTCAGCAGATGGGGGTGCTCACCTCCAGAGATTCTCACAGATTTCACTTCTACTATGTGACAGACACTGTGATTGATGCCTGTCAAATATTTGATTTATTGTCCTTTTCTATGAGAAAGAGATTGGTGGGATATGTTTTCTGAGGATTTTTTAAATACATGTACACATATGCTAAAATGTATTCATAGTAGAATATGCACAACCAAAAAGGTCAAATTACTGGGTCAGTAGCAGCCATTCTGTGCCTTGGTCTAGGTTGGCATCACCATTTGAGAAAGTTTTATATTTCTCGCAAGCAAGTTACAACTCTCACTGTTTTATATTCTGGAACTGTATGTGGTGGTACCTAACCATCACAGTTAATTACCCTGTAAATTTAGTTAATCTTTTGGCATATGTGCATCTGAGTAGAAGAGCACATTGAATACAAGGACGATTGCGAATATCTGAAGCAGGCAGCTCTGAGAAGAAAATTATTATTTTCTAAAGAGGCAGGAGTATTCCTGGCACTGAACAGTCTGTAGCCAGCAATATTCCTTGTTGGAGTACAGTCAGGAGATATAATCCGAAACATACCCATTGTAAGAATGGTACAGCCATGAATAGGGGAGGATAACCTAGTCCTGAAGGACCTTCAAGTACCTAAAATACCAACGCTCTGCACAGTTTTGCCAGCTAAAGTGTAGAAAGCTTTTTGCCTTAGCTCCATTCTTCCAGTCTTGTCACATATGGCATCTTACATCCTAATATCCTGTCTGTCCCTTTTATGAACAACAGGAAAAAATAAAGTTTAACAAAAATATACTTGGCTGACTTTATACTACTTCTGGATTCTTTTCCAACAGCATGGAATCTTCCCTCATTCTTTTATAGCTCTTTTGAAAGTCGTTTTGACACCAGCCTTGGTTTGACTTTGAGAGCAAGTTTAGAAACTTTGGATAAAATACTTTTGTCATACTTGAAAAATCTCTTTCTTTACACTCTAAGCAAATTCACACCCTACCCCACCCACCCCAAACATCTACCCATCTTCTTCAATTTGTTGACTAATTCCCACATCCTTTCACCTTGTGAGTATATATATCAAACTGGTTTTATATCCATATATAAATTAATATATCAATATTCAAACTGGTTTTAAGGTTTTTATTCAAGTCGCCAGTTCCTACAGATAATGAGTTTTCTAGCAATGACCCTTTGAACCTCAGGGAGGAACTTCCACTACTCTAGAATAAACTATCTGCCTGGAAGGAATGCCTTTGAAGTTTTCAGCGGGGAGGTCTTGACACAAGTCTGCAGTCTCAGCATTTACATAAAAATGGAACAACCCCTAGACCCCACATTTAGAACCATTCTTCACTTTATTCATAATACATTTGAAGATAGTCCCAGATTTCAAAATATTTTCTATTTTTATACTTGCAAACCAAAATGAATAACTGAACTAATTTCAGACATAATTGAATGACCCCACAAGCAAAATAGATTCTACAAATCATCAGGGACTTCAGAGCAGCCTTCTGGCATTGTTGCAGTTTCTTCCCTTGCACATTAGGACTTGCAGAAAGCATCTCAGGATAGCTGGTACAAAGAGGCAGGAAGTTTACTGCACACTTGCACATTCCAAGTGTCCACTCCTGCAGAGTGAGGTCACTGAGTCCTGGAAAGACATCTAAGAGAATTAAACTAATCTCGTAAACTGACATCATCTGAGAGGAACTGGGGAAAGATGTACAGGAAAAATAATTAGTATGATAAAAAAGCTACATAACACAAATAAAACCAAATATCTAAAAATGCCTGCAGGCAGCTCAAATGATAGGCTGAGTGCTATTTTATAATTATCTATGGGATGTTTTTTGTTTAATTATGACTTCATTACATCTACATCAAGTTTAAGGCTAGTGTCGGTATGAAAAGCGGTAGGATGCCAGATTTAAATGTTCAGCAGGGGATGCTGAGAAATATTGCCAGAATTGTCAGTTTAAGACTGACAAAGTCATGCAAACTGAAGGAATTCAAAATGGGTCATGCACTTCAGATGACCTCCACAAGACCCAGTGTGCTATATGTACTATATGGCACAGGGCCAAGTTGGTTTCTGTTTTGGGGTTGTTTGGGTTTTTTTTTGTTTGTTTTTGTTTTGTTTTCTTTTGCTTTCTTTTGTTTTCTCAAGTATTACACTGCATTTATGAGTTTGAAAAAGGAAGTTGCTGAGGGCAAATTCATTTGCAAAATATCCATGTCACTGGGTTTACCATAAGAAAGGAAAGAGAACTTTAATCTCAAGTCTGAACAAAGCAGCCATGCTCTCATCTGTGACTTCATAGCCTAATAAAATTAAGATCAAATTATATTGGTACAGCAAATCCATTTCTTTTATATAGAGAACAACTGTCTGGATTATAATTTATAAAGTAAAAAATAATCTTAAAGCAGAGAAAAAAAGACACTGGGTTTGTGTCAGTGTTGAAAACAGGGGCAATATTTGGAACAAATTTCCACCTCCTGAAATTTGCATCTTAATTATGACATAGACATGGTTGAGATCCTTCATGTATCTTTGTAACAGAAGGCACAAACCATGATGTATTCCTGGATCAATCAAAACTGCACAGTCAGAACTAAACCAAAACAAGATGAACTCTACGGAGTCTATGTAGTGATACTCATAATTCTTTTTGAAGCACCTGCTGAGATGATCCTTGAGAAGGATATTCTGGAAATGTGATATGTAAACATTACCAGAGCAATGTAAAGCATGCATGGGTTTTAAAGATGTTCGCAGAGTACAAAACGTTTTATCTTACCTTTCCTGATAAATTGCAAGGTACTTATGTAGAGAGCCCTGGCATGTAGAACCACATGTAGGTAGAAATAGTGCCCATTGACTCTTGAGATATCTAAAATGAATTAATCATTCCTGAGTGCAGCATGGCATCCATCACCGCAATCAAAGAAGAGCGAAGTATCAAACAAATAGATCTCTAAAATCATAGACTCAGATTAGTCTTTCTCAAGCAGCCATGGCCTTCAAGGCTGTGCTGTGCCTGTTGTCTACATGTTGCTGATAGCTGGATGATACATGATCTAAGTTCTCTGACATGTACTCTCAAGCTTTGAACTTGGTTTACAGAAAGCAATTGCAAAGACTGTTGTATCATTTCCCTGATGAACCCACAGTCTGAGTGGAAAACAGAGGATTGCTCTGCTTGCTAAATTTTACCTTGAAGGAAAGAGGATTAATGTAATGAATTAAGTTAGTTAACAGCCATTCAGACAAGCATTCAGACAAACCCTAACACTTACATGCAGCCCTGTCAGGACTTTTATAAACACCAAAAAGTTAAAAGTAAATCTTCTTTCTAGATAGTGCAACTTTACTCTCACAGTCTTGAGAAACTTTTTAATGAAACAGATAAATAACAAATAATATGAGAGTGCTGAAAACTCATCCATAGCATCCACAGAAAACATTATGGAAAGTGAAATGAACATATGAAGCCTGAAACAATGAACAAATAACTACATCAGTAAATCATGAATCAAAGCCTTTTACCTTAGAACTGAAAAACAAAAAGAGAGATAGCACTTCATACACAGCAACTATTGTACATACTATTGTAAGGAAACATTTCAATAACAACACATGAAATAACAGACAAGGAAGTCTAACCAAGAATAGCTAATCATATTTAAAGTAAACGGGATAATAATTAATCACTTCAGTCTGAAGGTAGGCAGTTTGGGCGAACATATTCAGGTTTTTGGAGTCTTTCTCACACTATAATCTTTATATTTCTTGTGCATTACAATTTAATTTGTAAGCTATAAATATATTGTCATTCCATATATTTCTTGGAATCCCATGCAGGGTTTTTTGATATTATTAATATCACTAGACATTATTAGAGTTATTGACAAAGTATACTTAACAGTTAAGACTGTTTCTTCCAAAGGGATTTCTAATGCTACATCCAGGGTGTCTTCAGTTCCCTTTCATCAGTATTTGATACCACATGAAAGAATAATTTCTCAAGACTTCTGATATGGGGACAGTTTCTCTCTTTCATAGGAGAGAGTAAAGAATGTGTGGACCAATGTTAGCTAGACTTGCTTTCTAGGGAAGGTTTTTAAAAAAGTCTTCCTCCCTTATGCATTCTTTGGATTCTTGATTTCATTCCCTTTAAAGGCAACAGGGCAAGGTGAAGGTTAACTAATAAGAAACTTAATAATCTGTGGAAGAGGAGGAAAAAAGTACATGAGCTCCAAGCTCTAGCTACTTATTCAAATGCACTTTTCAAAGGGACCAGTGTTTGCTAGATCAGATGGAACATTTCTCTTTGATTCTAAAAAAATGTCCTGTAATACTGATGGACACTTGTTTCACAATATTAGACATTAAGTCATTTGGAGTGGGATTTAGCCTTAGATTTACATACCTAAATTTCTCAGTGCAGATCTTGCATAGACTAGAAAAAGCAGTTCTGCTCAGCATAAAATAGATATCTCATGGCTGGCCAGCTGAATAACTCTTTAGGATCCACTGACCATGATGACTAGTTGTCCAATAACTATGATCAGAACTTTAGCATCCAGCACATGTCAGCTCTTAAATTTAAGAATCTGACTGTGAGTCACAGCCCTGGGTCTGTATTAGCCACCTATACAACAGAGGTTATAACTAATATTGTAGATGAAAGATTCTTGTGTTTTGATGAACAAGCAACACCATCTTTTATTTCCTTTCAGTTTTATGTTTTGCTTCCTTTCAAGATTTTGAAATTACTCTGACCAGATTTTGTAACTAGCAAAATGCTGAGCTAAACCTTTTGTTCCCTTAAAACACTTCAGTAGAAAAAGAGAAGGCGAAAGGCAATTAACTTCTACTGGAACTGTAATCTGCAATTTATGTATGCCAATTCTGTATGGACAGGAATTACGGCAAGCATATGTTTTATAGAGTAGGACATATGGCTTCAGTTATCATGGCTATTGAAAATAAAAACAAGTTGTCTACTCTCTATTCATATTTATGTAAATGACATAGATTTCCAGTTAAGCCAATAGCTTTACAGTGGTTTTACTCCATTATAAAATGGAAGAGAAAGAGGTTCCATAACTTAATTCCTCTGTCTTCTATGCTGGCTTTACAGAATCACAGATTTATTCATTTCAACTCTATGACTTCTGGTTTACATCTATTCAACTGAGTGGAGAAATTGATACGGAGATAGTTTTTAAAATAATACGTAAAAAAAATATGGGGTGCAAAAGAATCCCATCAATTCAGTGTTCATTTGCAGTAATTAAAAGATGTTTTAGTTATGCAATATATTAATGTAATTTGTCAATTCAAACTAAAAATAGTCCAACACCCAACTGAACAGATATTCTACTTTTCAGTTGAAATATTGCTTGAAATAGTTATTGTTCATTAATTTAGGGGTTTGTTAATTTGAGGCTCATTATACTCAAGTACAAAGCAAATCACTATGGCATAATGTGGTTTTTAGATTGCTCCCTGCATGGGGAAAGTGTCAGAACAATGCCTGACAAGGCATTTACTGGAAATCTACCTTTTCTTTGCTCATTTTCTAACTTCAGGCCGATTTTACAATTTCAAACAGGTCCATTTTTGCAAGTGCATTCTGTTACAGATTTTCACCCTATTTTTCAGTTATATAAAGTTACCATTATTACTTCTGTCATGATTACTATAATACTGTAGCTAAGCAGAAAAACCTACAGAAGTGGGACTGCATTCTAATTCCATTAATTTGATTTGGTTCTATTCTCTGATTTATGAAGCACTTAAAACTTTCTTGCATCTCTCCGTAAATGAAGCTTCTTTCACATGCTGTAGTCTAGATGTGTGCTTTTTTAACTCATGCTGTGTTGTGAGCAAATCAAATTTATACTCCCCACTTGACTGCAAATCATTAGTGTGTGTTCAAGTTCTGTTTTAGCTGTTCATTTAAGAATATCAGAATACCAGCATGAGCAAACCAATGCCTTAGACTCAGAAACTTACTAATTTTTACAATTTGAGAACTTTCTGGCTGAAGGATCCTACATCCATATTATCAGACTACATATCCACATAATTTCCATCTCAAATTATATCTTTTAACACAAAAATAATCCAAGTAATCTAAACTTTAAAGTATCAGCTGGTTTAAAACAGAATATTTTAAGATACTTGTGGCAGAACATGGTAGATATTTGTTGATACCTTTATCTAATTAATGAGGACCACATTACTGTGTTTCTGTTTGTACTTTACGGTATCTTTACACCCCGAGTGTTTCTGTGAGGGTCAGAGAGACTGCGGAAAATCTTTAGCACTACGTTGCTGGGACACTACCTGGAGCTCTGAAGTCCTCTATTCTGTTCCTCCTGATGCCGCCGTCCTTGCAGACTGGTCTGTACAAATAATTTCTCCTTCCTGGGCAACACAGTTTCACTCCTCTGGCAGCCAGACAGAATTACTGCAATTAGAGGCCTGAAGAGAAACATTACATGTGACAGGGACATATTCTGTGACCATAATTTAAAAAAAAATATTTAAAAGACAATTATTTTTAACTACATTATATATGCTATTTTATTTAGAGGCTATTATTCTGTACTGGTTTAACACCTTTCCTAACTTTCTGGCACACTCTCAAGGGTTGAAGTCTGGATCTATCAGACAAATAATAATTTCAGATGTCGTAAATACAATTAAAACCCGTGCAAATGTAAAAACTAAACCAAAACCAAAACCAAACCAACAAACAAAACCATCAACAAACCACAACAACTCTTTGTTTAGAAATTCAAAAAACAAAATCTGGAGAGTGGGCATTGTGTCTCTATGAGAATCATTGAATGTCTTAAAATGTTGACCCTGCAATGGCATCAACAGATGGAAAGGTCTGTTCTATTTAAGAGTTGTTTGGTGACCTTCAGTGTAATTCTACTTAGACATGTCATCCTGGCAGCTCAGTGTCTCCAGTACTTCTACCGAAGGCCATGATCTTATAAAATAGGCCTGAGAAAACAAAATTTGAACATGAAACAATTTTATAGGGGTTATAATTTCCACTGAGCAAGACTCTGAAGAGTGTCCTTGGAAAACTCTGGTTTTTGTGCCAGCTGTAACTAAATGAGCATGAATTAAGAATGAGATGCCAGGTGCCTAGAGACATAGTTTTTACGAAAACAGAGCATGCACTGTGCAGAAACGTTCTTGGCACTAAATGATGTAGCAAAATGTGATTATTTTGAAATTTATTATACAATATGGGTAAAAGTAATTTCAGTCAATTTAGACAAAGAGAAGAGCAACACAATGAGAGTTGACACATAACACCAAAAAAAGACATCTTACTAGTGTAAATTCTTTGTACATAATTTTATAGATGCGTCATTTTTATTGAAACTAGACTGTTTATCTCCTTATTACAAAGTTATGTTACTAAGAAGAAAATAAATTCTGACTGGTAACATTCATTTTAGCACCAAGGTAATAAAAGGAAAGCAGTAGGTACTGTGCCAAGTCACTGCCTAGTCTTACCCGAGTAAAAGAGAGTAAATTGATGCAGTCTTCATTCACTTTAGATGTTATCACAGGAGAATAAGGTAGGGTCTGCTTACTGCTGTCAACTTTCCTCTTCATTGAAATCAGTGGGAAGGTTATGCCGGTTTATTCTTCTTTAATTTCTAGGAAACTAGGAAAGACAATTTTCTTCCTGGATTACTCTTTGCTTAGGGCAGGTTTTTGCCACAGACAGTATTTTGCAATTTCTGCCATCATAATATTTTCTGAAAAGCTTATTTCATGCACACAACAGACAAATATACCTTTAATGAAGACACTCTACATACAATGCAATGTCTGCTTCAAGCACACAGCCTGACTACAGTCAAGTAAGAGATTAGTGCCCATATATTTTTTCAAAATTTTCACAAGCAGCTAAGATTAACACCAAGGCATTTGTAAACAACCCTCTGCAGGACAGTCTGGTAGTTTCAGCTATAATTTTGGGGAATTTGCAGTGATTCCTGTTACAGTCTTTATTTTGGTGATTACTACTGCAGTATCAAATCAGACTGCATTATCCCCGAGGCAAACGTCTGAAACTGGGAGCCAGACAAACTCAGGGGAAATGTACTAGGTCACTCTTACTGTTGCTCCCACTGCACTATGAAGTTGTTATCTCCATGGATGCTGTCCTCCAAAAATGCAAGATACTCCTGCAGCCAGCAGTGTCTTGGCTCACTACCACGTCAGGTTTCCTGTACTGCATCCCGAGTTACTTTGAGCTCACCGGAAATCTGGAGACACATGGCACCCACAGAGTAAAGATTTTGCACGTGGGTGTTGAAGTCACCATACCCAGCAGAACGCAGAAGCACTCTGCTCTCCTCAGCAGCCCCTCTCTCTCCTTGCAGTCAATGTGTTCCCTTCTCATGTGGCAGGGCCCACCATGCTGGGCTAGATGCTCAGGGAGAGGAGGCGGCTGTGATCTAGCATTGGCAGTGGACTTCCCTGTTAATTCAGAGCTGATAAATCACAAATGCAGGGCACTGCTGAGACCCTCCCAGCTTCTGCTCAACGCCGCTGAACCTAGAATCAGACCTGCACTTTGAACACAACGTGGTGCTCACTGAAATTCTTCCTGAAAACCCTTCATTTTCCTCCAGTTAGCCCAGATTGCACTGTTATTTCAAGGTGACAGACAACTCAAGGTTCTTGCAACTATAATGTGTTCTTTAAAGTTACCAGAGACATCCAAAGCAGTGAAGATAGGAAAGGTCAAAACCTGTGAAATGTTGACCTATGCTTCTAGAGACCATTTCATAAACAAAACTGAAAAAAACCAACAGCAAACAAACTGTTAAAGTAGTACTTCTGATGTACTGTAGGTCTGCTGTAGGTCCCTATCATGTTGCCCAAACTCTACACTGAGTATAGAAATACAAGGTTTTTAATTCCACAAACCTCAGTCAAACCCTGAGAAGTAAGGTAAAGCTGCACCACCGTAATATATTTCTGATGTATAAAATTTAAAAATGTCCCGCAAAACACATCTCCTTGCTACCTCTTTTGCTATAAAACACAAAACAAAACAAAACAAAACAAAGAAAAATAATAGTTTTTTCCATTCCTTTATGCATCGTTTCTGTGCTGATTTATGGTTTATCCAAGAATAATAACATAATTACAATATCTAGATAATTCCAAGTGTACCCTGTCTTTGTTACAAGACACAGTCATCAGCTAAATGTGCTGTAGAAACATATATCTGTCTTGTAACATCTTGACACTAATATAACTTTTAGAAATAAGCTATATTTAAAAAAAATAAAGCAAACAATAACAGTCTTGGTACTGTTTCAAGCTGTAGACATTTTGTGCAAGTTCCTTATACCCCACCATACTGTTATTATAAAAGCTTTAGAAGGAAATACTGTGGCCAAATATCCAACCTCCTCATACCCACACTGGTTAGCACATGGACAGAAATAGCTACCACACTTAAAATTCACACCTTATCCTAATCCAAAAATGAATTCAAACTAATTTTCAAGTGTAGACAAGCCTCTAGTCCTGCCTAATAAATTTTTCACCATACTTATGAATTGTTGTATAGTGATACATAAAATGACCTGAAGCAATGTATGGGACTTCTTGTGTTGGAACAAGGATATATTAAAAAAAAAAAAAAAAAAAAAAAAAAAAAAAGATATTTATGATAAGTCTATTAAAATAGAAGATACATTTAACTTTTGGGGGGTTCTGAGATGTCAGAAAGTCTGGAAGCTGGAAATAACCAGTTGATAATGGTCACCAGTCTAGATGTCCAAGAATGAATAAGGCCAAAGTGACCAGAAATGTTTATTTCAGAGTTAAGTACATAATTAAGACATGTCCTGGGAAAATGGTTTTAACTGTAATTTCCTACATTTCTTTAAAAATTTGAGAGATCCTTATCAGAAAACCAAATGATGGGAGTGAAGAAAGAGGAAAGACTGAGAAAAAAAAATAAATTAATTTCTAGAACAGTATAATATTGTTTTCAGTTTAGAAGAGGAATTATTTTAAACAAAACATAATTTAAATTTTTTTTAATTGAAAAATATCAACTTTTTGTAATTATTCATATATTACTGTTCAGTAGAGTTTTGGGGAAAAAATTACATGTTACAAACAGATTATGTTGCTCTAAAAAGAAAAATGTAGAGGCTACAGGAATAAAAACTGGAGCTTACACAAGAAACCTGGAAGGAGTTAAGAAAGCCATAAATGTTACATAACAGTAAGATAGTTTTACAATTTTTCTGTGTACAGTATTAAATTATTACAGACACTTATTTTCAAGAAAGCACACCTGCATTGCTGGTTTTTTTTATGTTATCATCCTATACTAGCAGCAGAAAATGACAAAATCCGGCTTTGATATCAAAGTCATTGAAGAAGTATTATTAAACTTCTCATGTAAAACTCTAAATGGGCAAGAGCTAATGCAATAAGTGCACATTCCTACTTGACATGCAACAAATAAATACTGGGGAGAAGATGATTGCCAGTATCCATGAAAAATAATACTGCCAAAATGGTATAGATGATGAAGCATTTGGAGAAGACACCAAGAAAATATTTTAGTGACCCACTGTCCACACGGTATGTATAGCTTCACTAGGACTCCAGGCAGATTTGTAGATGAGAGCTCTTATATTTACAGTTCTAAAAACCGTTAAACAATGCCAAAAATCTGCACAGAGATGCTAAAATGTAACTCCGACTGTATTGCTACACACCATTTGCTCTAACTTGTTACCCTCAGATCAAGGCATTAAAAAGCATTCAGTGACTGAAAGCAGAGCTAAATTGAAACTACAGTTAAGATGCACGTGTGTTTAACTTGAAGGGTGATTAAGCACGGAACAACTTGTTATGGATGCAGTGTTTTCCTCCTCACTTGAGACTTTTCACACCACATTGACTGTACCTTTCTCAAAAGATATGCTCTAGATCAGTCAGAAGATGTAAATAAGCCTACGAACTACTTAATGAAATTATGTGGATTGCGTTATGCCAGATATGACAGCATGATCAGAACATGTGGCCCCAAAATTTAAGAAATCATGAAACCATTTAGGGGTTAGTCATGCTAAATCTGCTTTCAAGTTAAGGGATAAAATCTCTCACAAGTACATATAGGTGAAGAAATCATGTGAGGAATAGGTAACCATCCTCAAATGAGAAATGATATTACAATATAAAGGTTTTTATGGGATTTACTTTCATGTCCTTCCCATGATGAAAATAGCATCTTTATTAATATTCATACATTTCAGGTATTGATATTTGTTGTTTGACAGATGTTAACACAGTGAAACTAGTAGGAAAAAACCCAAATAAGCAAAGTGATCCTATTAAAGCATGTGCAAACATGCTGTGTAAACAGCTGTTTATTATCTGCATCAAAGCAAAACTTCCTATCTCTTAGCAACGGAGCCACTAGAAGACCTTCACAATCACGTCAGATTTTTCACCATGCAGAAACAAGCTGTATGTAAATGACAACTATCTGGCAATCACAGTGCGTGAGGTTGTCAGCTTCGATGTTAAGGTCCATCTGACCATGGATTCTGGAGATAATACAGGACTCAATTTTTACTTCTCTGCTGGTATACAATAGTTTTATTAACAATACCTGCATGACACATTAATGGGGAGGACTTCATGGCACCATCTGTGGGTGACTGGCAAGCAGTGGCAGGTAATGGTCTGTTGACAGCTAACTGCTTATACAACCTTGCATTTTCAGCTAGTAAATTGAAATTAACAAATTAAATATTTATCACATGTATTTACAATACTGATGTTAAAATGTCATTCTTCAACCACCTAAGATTTGACCTAGTGAACCTGAATTACTTCTGGTTAACTTAGAACACAAACTTAAGAAATCATGACTAACGGTCAGTCTTGGTTGAAAAACATTACTTTTCCAGTGCTGGCAAGCTTGAAGTTATTTCAGTTTGAACAGTCTGTAGTGTCTGATAGCCAGATGTCAGATTTGTCCCTATTACTTTACTGTTTTAAAAAGATGTCCTATAACAGAAATGGTTTCTCAGACACAAGCACTTTCAGTTTCCTAGGCTGAATACTTACATGGCAAGAAGAGAGAAGATTTTGGATAGTAAAGGAAACACTTGTAGACCATTAATAAGTTACTTTTCAAACCCAAGGAGGATAAATTAGACTGGATTTCTTCAGTCACTCAGAGTAAAGACAAGTTTTCTGGATGCCAGATAGTCCTTGTAGCTTTTTCTGAATCCTTCTCAGTGTGAAAATTTATCTGAACACTTTTCTTTGTGTGGATGCTCAACCCAGACCCTGATTTCTAGATACAAGCCCACTAACATCTTTATCAATCACACTGAGAAGATCGACCAACTTCCACTTCATATCAGCTCCAAGCTGCTATTAACACAAGTCTCACAGAATTCACTAGAAAAGTGACTCCCAATTCCTTGTCTGACTTCTTTCATAATCCTAACAACATATGGTTTCTCATTCAGCCCTTAGTGTCATTTATCTCAGAAGAATTGTTCCTAAAATGATTCTACCAGCTTGGACACATCTGTCTGCAAGACCACACTCTTCACACATCAGCTTTGATGGATGTGAGCCAGATCAGGTATCAGAAGCTAGATATGCTGGATTTATGTCACCTAAGGTTTCCCCTACGTTAGTTGAATGGTCTGCTGTCATATTAGGCAATTTACTGATTTCCCATAGGTCTCAGCATCAAGACAGAAGGCCAAGCATCAGTTTTATTAATGTAGCTCAGAGAAATCAGGGGGAGGGGAAGTGAGGGGGAAGCACATACTAAACAAAGTAAACATTACATAATTTAAGAAATAATTTGAGAAGTAATTTCAGAAATAAAACAAGACCAGGGGGCTCAAAATTCTTCAATTTTGATGGATTAAAGAAGTCCATCTCAGTTCATCTATTGTTGTTCAGAGGATGACCATCTTTCATGTAATCATATACCCAGTGACGACACATGATCCTACTAGAAATACTTGTTTGCCATGTGTCTAGAACTGATGAGCAGCAAGTCACAAGGTGGGATATGGGAGTCTAATCACTGTGAACCCCATGCTTTCAAGGCTACAACCTTCCTGGCCTAAATACTGCCTCCCTAACAAGTTCCCATCCCTTCTACATACAGTGGCCAGTATGGGGAATGTTCACTGCGACACTATCAGGATAAACACAGACCTGTTTTGCTGGGCCCACCCTACCTATGAATATGGCAAAGGGAAGGGAGTCAATCATAAGTAGCAAAGAATTGTCCTGAAGTAGCCATGTTAGAAATGAATTAGTAATATTCTCAATGCCAAACTGAGATGGCAATATCTGTTATTAGATTAAGAGCCTCAAACCTATAAAAAATGAGTGTCTGACACAGAGGAGGAAAAAAAGGCAAGAAGAAACAAAATTAACTGAGAAAGAAGACCAGAGAAAACAGCAGAGACACACAAGTAGTATTTCTTATGGAAAGTTTTTTTAACTACATAATTTCCTCTGTTTCTGTGTCATGAACTTTCCAAAGTTTGAATAAAAGAATCCCTGTGAATCCAGGACTCCTCAGATTTGTACCAGTAGCCTAAAAAACTACATTATCTTTTGTTTACTCTCCTAGTGTCATGTGAAATAAACCTTATGCAATTTATAACAATAGTTCCACAATTTCACAAGAAGGAACAAAGAGTTTTCCATTGACAGTATTACCTGTGATTTACTAGTGTAAGCACTGTGCAGGACAGTGGTAGTTGTCGTATAATTGTACTCAGGAGGAAAAAGGGCACAAATCTACTCTCTCTGGCACATATTACTAGTTGAGTTTTCTCACCACTGCAATTTCTGAAATTATCATTATTAATGTATGTTAAGAAAGCTCTGAGTAGATTAGGCTATTGGAGAGCTTAGCTATAAGGAGATCTTCTTGGAAAATCTCAGGCAGCCTTAAGTAGTAGACAAATATTGTCTCTTGCCCCCCAGGATCATGGATCACCTAGACTTAGACAGTTCTGCTTACAGAAATCATGTGATGGAAAATACTATTACTATGGACATTGGAAGAATTTTAATGGGGATTTTTTTTTTTTCTGTTACCGTGAGGTACCTACATTCTTCCTAAATTGAAATACAGGCACACACTGTTGTAAAACTGGATCCAAGTGGTCAGCACATAAACCAGTCATTTAGTCATTGACATAGCATAAATATTTGCATTAATATTCTGCAGGTGACAGAAATAACAACACTTTTCTTCCAAGCCCCTTTAGGCTATCCTGGCATCAAATGGAAGTGTGTTGTATGTCAACATAAGTGTTCAAAGGTCATAGTTATACAGTTAGGAGCATATTTATCAGAGGGACAAGCCCCAAATTTAAAAGGAAAGGGTAATATTGGAAAGAACACTAGGATCATCATCTGTGCATTGTCTGGTCTCCGGTGACTTTATTATGCATTGTATATCCCTTACAACCTGGCTAACAAACCACCTGTCTGCCACAGTTCCTGATTAGGACAATAACTATTCCACTGACAATGCCCTAATTAGGACAAAAATTCATCCATTGAGACAGAATATCTCTCTGGTGAGTCAGCCTCTAAAAGAAATGTTCATGCTCTATTGTTATCCCCTTCTGCTCCCCATTATTCTCACTTTCTTTCACCTAATACCTTACACCTATCATAACCAAGTCTTAAGACATAAAGTGTCAGTGAAAAGAAAAATTGTAATTAACATTAACAATTGAAATTGTCAAGAGCAGATGTAAAGCCCACAGCAGAGAAGTCTCCTACAGTGTTCATGCAGATATTTAACTGATGTAAAACTCTGAAGCAGTATTGCATGTTATCGCATGCCATCTTCTGGCACATCATCTGTTAAAACATTTAAGCTAAAGGTGGAGTCAGTATTGCCATCTAAATTTTCTGTCTAAATACTAACTAAAATTTTCCATTGTAAAATTCTAGGATTTGGTTCCTACTTTTAGCACTTGGAGTATTATTTCCCATGGAGCCTCAAAAGCAGTATTACTGAAAATTTTCAACAAAATCAGCCCCCTATTTCCAAAATTCAAGTTAGGAAAATACAGCGTTCAAAATCATGTTAGGCTATGAAAATCACATTCTCATTAAACTAATGCTACCATGTTTCTGACATATGGATTTAATATTCAGCAAGTGCAAGATTTATTGCTGTTCCAAGTGGCATTGTTTCTTTGCTCTCAGCAAAACAATGTAAAACCCAATGGCAAAACCCATGTCATCCCCTCCTATTGGCTGGCAGCAAAATAACCCTTTTAATCAGCTGAAGTGACAAAAGTCTGTTCTGGGAAGCTGATGGTCTCTTGAAAATTGCAGTGCACTCAGGGAATTCCATAATATCTGGTCTAAGGCTTTTCTATTTCAATAACATCAAAATTGAACAGAAGAAGGTAACATAAAATAAAAATGTTAAAATGACACATTATAGCTGAAGTTAGAAAGTCAAGAAGAATCATGATTTGTTATACAAATCAGTGTGAAAATCTGCATTAAGTCACAGACTTTAAATACATAATTATCATAACGTCTTTTAGAACATCTGACCCACTCCCTGCAGAGAACAGAGCAGCCCCAAGAGACTGGGGGAAACCTGAATTCTTTTCCTTAGTCCAGGGACTTAATGCGCTAAGAAAGTATTATACAAAATGTGGCAACTTAGTTTTCAGAGATCCCGCAGGTTCTTAGGTTGCCTGGTCACTAGTGTAATTATCTTCATAGGGAATGTTTTTCTGTACTTACACTTAGAAACTCTTATTACAGTTTATGATAACTGTCTCTTGTTCTCCTGCTACGCACCTCACTAAATACCTGCTTTCTTCATAACCTCCCTGTAGGCGCTGTGGGGTCTGCTGTTAGGTCCCCCTGAATCACTCTCTGCTCCAGGTTGCCCAAGCCCTGTTCCCTCAGTCTCTCCTCACAGGGTAAGTGCTGCAGCCTCCTGACAATTTTGGTGGCCTCTGTTCAACTCCAGTTCTTCAATGATCTTGAAATGGGTGCCCAAAACAGTTTCTAGATGCAACCTTACAAGTGGAAAGTAAAGGAGGAGCAAACTCTACCCTCAGTCACCTGGCAGCGCTGATGCTGACCACTCCAAGAAGCTGTTGGCCTTTGTCGCTGCCAGGGTGCGCCACTAGAATTTAAATTCCGGCTGAAGAGAAACTGGAGGTCTAGGACCATAATTCTGAACTTCAGATGACTAAAACACTGATCCTGTACACAGGACAATGAGAGAGAAAACTTTTTGTATTTTATTTTACATTCTGCTTTTTTGATCTTTATTCCAGCCTTCTGGCTGGTTCCATCAGGTTTTGCTACTGGATAGGATGTTTTTGTAATACGTAGCACATTTCATTTTTCTGTTTATATTTTAAGCATTTTAGGCCAGAGTTGTATGTCCAAGATAAGAAAATGGCTGTTAATTTACTTTTTTTGCTAGTAAAACAACATAAAAGGTTTCAATAAACATCAAAATTTACATATTTTCCCTGGAAGCAATTTAAATCTTATTTTAGTGTATTTAGTTGTATGTCAATCTACTTGTCCTCAACCTCTAACACTGGGTCCAACACTACTTTGCATGTTTATGGGTATAAGTAATACAAAAAATGTGAAATGCCTTTATATAATTAGTAAAGCATATGAGCAGATGTTTTGGAGTTCTGGGCAAATCTATAGGTCATTTTAAAGTAATCACAAAATTTCAAAGGATATTGTAACTGCTTCTTTTTCACCTGTTCAATTTTAATCTTATTTTTTTCCTTTATTTATTTTTAAAAAGCCAGTTTATTCCTAAAGATATATTATGTGCAAGCACTGTATCCATACTTTGTATAACTCTGAAAAACTGACTATAACAAGACTTGAAGATTTACCTCACAAATATAGAAAGTCTATCAGACCCTAAAATATTTTTAATGACTACATTAGAACATTGATTAGTATGTTCTCTAAAAAGTTCCATGGACTAGCACAAGCTATGGAACTCAGAGATATTTGAATATTTTCATAAATATTTTTTACCTGGCAGACCCAATATCTAGCAGAACAAGTGATCATGGCAATTTTGTTCCAGAAGCATTTTACTGATTTATTTGTTAAGGTTATAGATATGAACTAATGAAGGAATTTTGTAATGTGATGCTTTCTTTCCTCCTTTTTCTGCCATTTTCTTTCAACTCCCACTAGTCCTGAGCTTGTGGATTTGAACTTGCATTTGACTCATTGCGACAGGATAGTGGGAAGGCGAAGGATTTAGCAACATTTAAGGAGGCATTAGAGATTTATACTGATAGAAAGAATGCCCTATGTTGTAAAAGTCCAAACTGAAAATATTAATGTTATTAAAAAATCCTAGCAGGAATATGAAGAGTTTGGATTTATTTTGTTATTATTATTTTGTGAAAAAAAAAAAAAAAATCAAAAATCAAATTATCCCATATCTGTTTGGTGCTGAAATTTTTCTTCACCTGACAAATCCTGGAGCAGACACCATCAAAAAACATATGGCCATGTATAAGTCTGATTCAAAATGGTTGTCTCTAGTTTAGGCTGTCTGATATATGCTCCCTCTAAGCAGGATCAGGGCAGACTGTACATTTAATGAGCATGCTGGGGTTTTTTTTTAAACCAAATTTCATTAGTGACACAGAGTATCTGGATGCCTGATGGAATGTATATATTGATTTCTGTCTGTCTCTACTCTTTTTCAGACCAATAAATTATCAACTAAAGTCAACCCATAGGGAAAGTACTTTCACAAAGGCGTTTCACTCATGGTTGGTTTAAAGGGGGAGTGGGGTGGGGGTGGGGGTGGTGATTAGAATAATTGAGACTCTGGGTCACTCAGTGAAAGGGCAGTTCCTTGAAGATGTGTGAGCACATACACTCATGTCAGAGCTGCGTTTGAGAGTTATGGCAATTTGAGAAGAGTACCTAGAATCAGAATTTTCCTCACTATTCCCTTTTCTTTCAAGTCATAATTAAGAATTACAGTGGTGGTCACACTGTGCTCCTCACAGCCATGGGGGGATGCTCCCTTGTAAAACAATGATGAATGTGATGCCTTTTGAAGATGTGTGCTAGTACTGCAAAAGGTAGTGATATAACTGCTCTATATAGTTATCTTTTTTAGTATGTCCAGTGTATCTTGATCGAAGATGCAGCTCTTATTCAGCCCTTTAATTTACCTCTTTAAAGCAATAACAGATATCCTATTTTTTTTTTTTTCTTAAATAGGCAATTTCAAGGGACTAGTTTCCATTAGAAATGTGAGCCTAAGCAGCTAGTTGGCCCATATGAAAGGCATTATTCTCAGCCTCTTTTCAGTAATATATCCATCATATGTATGTCATCCTCAAACAAATTCAGGAAGGAATCTCTCCTCATCTATACCCTGAGGAGTGGTGAACTCTGATTGTGGCAGGCCAGCTGTAGGAAATTATTTGAGACTATGGGCACATCCACTGAAACTCCCTCACCGGAGTTTTCAATCACTAGATGTCAAATATGTGTATATATTTTTGTACCAATACTTAATTGTTCATTAACTTTATTGATTTCTTGTGTCAGACAAAATCTAGCTTCTTCTGGTACTGTTTGTGTGCGCCTTTAGAGCCTCCCTTTAAGGGTCTGTGCCATTATACCTTTATTCTAGGCAAGGGCAATGGTATCTCCACCAGGAGTATGCCACTCTGAGAAACAACTAGTTTTGGCACATGGTCAAAAGGCCCAATGAGAGGAGGAGCACTGGGAAGGGATCAGGGGGATGATTCCCACATTATCCTTCAGGGAGACAGATTTCTGGAATCAAGCCTAAGCACCCTGGGGAAGAGCTAGAAAAAAACCTGAAGACCTCCTGTTGATGGCGATAACTTCTGAGCCTGCCATCTCTCTACTGCCAAATCAACAACCACCCTCTCATCCTTCTGCCTGGACATCCTTGCCCCAGTGATGAGGTTAGCCAGCAGTAATAAGAAATACAAGTCAAAAGAAGGAATAAAAAGTGCAAAGGCACTGTGTTTCAGAGTCAGAATTAACTCTGTCAATTGAATCAACAGTACAAATCATCTCCAGCTCTGAGCTCTTCTCACTTGCAACACCTTGGAGAAGATCACCATGAGAATAGATCCAGCATAACAAAAGATCCATTGAGATAAACCCACCAAGAAGGCTTAGTAGAGTAAAACTAGCACTTTTCTATGACCTCAGTTGTAAATAGGAGTTCAATAAAACTTGGGGAAGATTATAAAAGTGCTTGTTGTGGGTTAACCCCAGTAGGCAGCTAAATCCCACACAACTGCTTGCTCATTTCACCCAAAATAGAATGGGGGAGACAATCAGAAAGGTAAAATTGCAAAAACTCATGGGTTGAGGTAAGAACAGTTAATAGGCAAAGCAAATTAGCACATTAATTCACTGTTTTCCATCAGGTGTTTAGCCATCAAGCCAGGCTCCATGGTTACCTGAGAAAACAAATACCAGAACTCTGAACATCTCCCCCTTCCTCCATCTTCCCCCAGTTTTTATTGCTGAGCACATCTATGGTCTGGGACATCCCTTTGGTCAGTTGGTGTCAGCTGTCCTGGCTGTGTCCCATCTTAACCTCTTGTGGACCACCAGCCTACTCACTGGGAGGGCAGTGTGAGAAACAGAAAAGGCCCTAACTCTGTGCAAGCACTGCTCAACAACAGCTAAAACCCCCTGTGTTATCAACATTGTTTTGGTCACAAGTCCAAAACACAGAACCATGCATGTTGCTATGAAGAAAACTAATTCTATCCCAGATGAAACCAGTACAGTGCTTTACCTGATTCCTACCTATGCATTTAAAATTTGGAAGTAAGAAGTGATCAAGGACATACAGCACTGTTCAATAATCTGCTTCCTTTGTGCAAGTCCCTATACCAGTATGTGAGTTTAATACAGATGAGGAATCAGGGCATTAAGGTGTGGGCCCTAACAGAAAAGAAGGGCAATTTCAGTCATCTTGGCAGTAAAACACATAATCAGAAAGCAAGTAAAGAGTGTAACACCATTCCAGGAACCCTATACTTACAATAACATGTCTGGTTGCAGATTGGCTTTCTGCCTACCTCGTGTAGTAGTTTAAACCCAGAGGGCAACTGAGCACCATGTAGCCACTCACTCACTCCTTCCCACTCAGGATTGGGAAGGAGAAAACGCAACAAAGGGCTCAGGAATTGAGCTAAGGACAGGGAAGGATGATTTACTCATTATGGTCATGGGTCACTCCATTGGGGGAGAAAAGAAACATCAATTTAATTTTGAATACCACCACCACTTAATTTACCAATCAGAATAGGACAGAGAAATACAACCACATCTTAAAAACACCTTCCCCCCACCCCTCCCTCCTTCCTCAGCTTAACTTTGCTCCTGACTTTCTCTACTTCCTCCCTGCCAGCAGAACGGAGGGGCAGGGGATGGGGGTTACGGTCAGTTCATCACCTGTTGTTTCTTCTGCTCCTTCCTCCTCAGGGGAAGGACTCCTCACACTCTTCCTCTGCTCCAGCGACCTCGATGAACTTCTCTAGCATGAGTCACTCCCATGGGCTGCAGGCCTCCCAGCAACAGGCTGTTCCAGCACGGGCTGCCCAAAGACTCACATCCTTACTCGAGCATGGCCACCTGCTCTGATGTGGGGTCCTCTACAGGCTGGAGGTGGGCATCTGCTCCACCGTGGACCTCCATGGGCTGCAAAGGGATGGCTTGCCCTCTCACCATAGGCTGCATCTGCTCCAGTACACCTCCCTTCACTTTCTTCAGCTGACCACGGTGTTTGCATAGGTATTTCCCTCACAACTCCTCGTTCTCTCAGTTTCACTTCTTAAATATGTTATCACAGAGGTGCAGCCACCATTGCTAACTAGCTCAGCCTTGGCCAGAGGTGAGTCCAACCTGGAGCTGGCGGAGTTTCGAGAAACTTCTCATAGGAGCCACCTCTGTAGCCCTCTCTCCCATTACCAAAACCATTGCACATACAAACCCAGCACATGTGTCATCACTTTCCTCACTGCCATAGACACAGAATTGCTTGCTTGCAAGAAATTATCATCAAAAATGTTTTTGTTGTTGTTGTTGTTGCTATCACCATTAACAAATTGTGACCTGAATACTAGATTGATGTAAAGAGGTCCAACAATCCAAATGGAATCAGAAGTTTTAGGCATAAACTGCAGTGTTTTCTAAGCTTGCCTTTTTGTGCCAGCTCCTTTGCAGCTGTTTTGTTGCAAATGAGGTTTCCAGCGCTTAGCAATGTTAGTCACTGATTAGAGACAGATTCTGAGCAAGTGGAAGCTGAAACTAGACACAGCTCCTGCTGAGTTATTATTGCTGCTGACCTTAAAGTTTACAAACAATTTATGTGTTCTGGTTTGGTTTGGTTTTTTCTCTCTTCCTTTCTGGATTCATTTACTATCAATCAGGTTTTAATCTACTCAGAGCTTGCAAACTTCTATTCTAGAGCCTAAACATCCCACTCTGATATTCCTTAGCATACAAGTGAAGCAGGAAAATCTTTAGAAAGGAAACTTTCCAAACCTTCAGGATATTCTCCTGAAGTTGAGAATGGTTTCTTAGAAAACAAGATTATATTTCTATTAGAACAATCTATTTTTGAAGCTTACTGAGGGTGAGACTGTGGTTTTCATCATGGCCCTGAGCATAACTGCAGCACATATAAGGGGAAAGGACTGACTATGCCACATTAGCCCTTTACAGACTCTCCAGGACTGTCTCCAAGACAGTGTTTTGAGAAACCAGATCTATCAAGCTACTAAATCTTTCTCCCTTCCCCAGTACTGTCCACATATTAGTTCTCAGAAACATTATGTGATGTCTTGCTTTGCCTCCTGAGTGAATATATCTGTAGATCCTCTGGAGCCTGTAAGCAAGCAATAGGGGACTTCTTTCCCCAACCCCCTCTTTTCTCCTTTGGCAGACCACCAACCTGCTGTGAATCAATTCAAAGTGTTGCTGCACCATCTGGGTCTGAAAAGAACAGGATCACTGCTCCTAACTCTTGAGGTCTGAGACATGTTCTGTTGAGTAGAACCTTTAAACATCCAAGTATTTTGCTTGAGAAAGAATTAAAAATTAAATTTCCAATGCAGGTTTCTCACATTAAGCAAGGGGCGGTGCCAGAAAGAGTGATAAATTTATGGGAAAAAATATGAAGGCATGTGTATTTGTTTTCTTCTATTTGCATACTGGATGAATCACGTTGTCACATAAGTTGCCTTCCTCTTCCTGCTGTTTTCCTCAGTGACATGGAGAGAGAAACTGTTCTGGATGCTCATCCCTTACACAAAGTCTATATAATATTCTGTTGGTGGAAGAATCTTCCCAATACAATTTTCCCTTTTGTGCCTTTTGACTCATACAATCCTTTCTAGTCACATTTCAGGTAATAAATAGTGGCTTGTTCCTCTAGCCAGGCTTTCACTGTTATACTGTGATGGGCTGATGATTGAGAATCAGAGTAGCTAACTCTCAAGTACTGAGAACTACTTGGCGTATATTAAAAAAATATTCAGAAATAATATGTGCAAAATAGAGGTTGTTCCTTCAACGGAAAGATCACACAGGTCTTGTAGAAAATGGATAAATAGATAAAATATGCAAAATTCAGGTGATATAACCTATACCATTTTGTAACAGAACAGAAACTATAAAATGAAGACAATCACTTCCTGATTTATACAAAATAATACATATGCCTGACAATACTACACAGTTGCAGGGTTATAAACTCTCAAGGGGCTGCACCTCCAGAAAAAAAAGGGCTTTTAAGGAGTCAAAAATACTATTGGCATAATTTTATTGGCACAGGAGAGAGCAAGTAAACTATCATTCTCAAGGTCTTGGCATAAACATTGAAGAAATCCTGAGGATCACATCTGAGTGATCACACAAAATTAGGATCCTAAGTCTGCCCTTTTGGCACCTTGTATTCAAGTTCAGGTAATCCATTTTCTTCCATTCATTTAGCACACATACACTCCCCAGCATTCTTTCTGATATGTCCTAGTCAAACTCATCTTTACCACTTGTATATATGTAACAGAGGTAGAAACCCGTCTTTAATAGTTACCAACCCAGGAACTGTACTAAAAAAAAGGGATTAAAATAAAGTACTGTTGGCAACAGAAAATGTATGAGACACCAACAGAGTCACTTTTCCAGTAGCCATGCCAACTCATCAGGATCTTTGTGAAATATGTTTTTTAGTCATGGAATCAGAATGAAAAATTTTTGTTGCTAATTGACATTCATCTACAGTATCGTGGCAGTATCATGGCCTGTAAATGCCTAAGCCTTTCTAATTTTTTCCCCCTGATAATACACAGATGTCTGACTGTGAATTCACTGATAGCTATAATGTAATGACAAAAAAAGCAAAATATTCTATGGCTTTTATTCATGGTAACCATTCATACTGACTATTCATGTATGTACTTTTTCATGTTAGATACTAAAATAATCATAAAAAAGCAGTCTGTTATAAGTTTGTAAAAAAGAAGTAAACATATTTCAATTATTGAAAGCATTGCAGTAGACATGAAGAATGCAATCACATTTGACACGTTTTTTTCTGTGAACAATGAAGCATGCAGTCATAACCAAACTGCTGTGTCTGTATCCCAGCATATACATTGCCTTTTACTATGGACCAGATTGCATCTTTGCCACATGCCCTGTGTCAGAATGAGCAAACTGAGAAGTGCTTTGATGGTTACATATGTTGTTATTGTGCAGCTTCAACAGTAGTTTCACAAGAATGTACTCAGTCTATTTAAATACATGCACTGTAGTGCAACCTCTTTTCTGCTTGGCGTATGTCTTATATTAGGCTTTATGTCTCACCATAATTAAATTAAACCTCAAATTTTTTACTGCAGATATTCTTATATGGAACTAAACGTACTTATGAGAGCTAGACCTAACACTACATCTAGAGGAAGCATCATTTTACTCCCAAGGCAGCACAAACCCCTAACTTCATTTCTTGGCTTGTTCCAGTCCACCATAAATACAAACAAAGTCCTTGTTCAGTGAGAAACCAAGAGCATCATCCAGACGACTAGATGTGGTTAACAGCTGACAGTCAACTGTGAAATAAGGCTGATAGTGTTCTCACAGGGTGAACCATATTGACAGTCATACAGTGAAAGGCTAAGAACAAACTGTTCTCAACTTTCACCATCTAAAATCCAAGGCATTGCAGTCCAACTACCTAATAAAAACCCCAAACCAAGTAAATGAAGAAAGTCTTCTCAATACTTAATATATTTACTATCTTGTGTACCAAATACTGATAATAACATTTTTTGGGTATGATACTTCCAAAATACATGGGCAATAAAAAAGCAGTTTTGAGCAAAGAATGTCTTCAGACAATTATATACACAGCATATCTGGTACTCAATTATTTTTTACAGAATATCCCTAGGTATATTTGACATATATATTGTAATTTAAAATATTCATCTGCAGTGTTATTATATTTCAATTTTATGGATTCACCATGCAAAGCTCTTTAAGGGTATTTGGTTAATAATTATTTGCCCTTTTTTTTTGCAAAAGAGCCAGTCATTTACACAATACTAATGCCATTGCATAGAAGTATGCTACTGTCCCAGAACAGGCCTTACCTGAAGTAACAAACTCTAGGAAGAGAGTGGAGGTTCAGCATGTTCCTCAGATCTGACTCCACTTGTCCATTTTGACGTTAAGGGCAACTTGAATTACCTGAATTCAGATTTCCTTCAAATCCCATTTGTTCTAGCAGCAGGCACATCCTCTTAGGAAGATTCTGAGAATTTGAGTTTTGCCAGAAATCAAATATGTGGAAGCATCAGGGAGCATATGTAAGACACAGAATGGTGGGCTGGCAACAAACATATGTAGTGAAGCTCAGGAACAAGGCAAGGTTCTCTTTTCCCTTCTCTGAAACCCGTACTGGTTTCAAGGATATTAATTTAATCATATCTCAAATACATCTGCAAGGTTGTTTCTCCATCAGAGACTAGAAAACTGATGTGTTTCCATGGTTAATGTAGTACGAGCGCATGTTAAATTGTGCTATATGGTCATCCTAAACATGTATATATGGTAATCTGGGATTGTCTAAGACTTTAAGATATGGTTACAACAAATGTTTGTGTATGTGAATTTGAAATTTGCTTCTCTTAAGCGTCTATACCAATAGACCTCAGATCTCATAACACAGAGGAATCTTGACTATATTTTTTCAAAACCTCAAACTAATCTTCAAAAATGTTTTTTCCATCTGTTCATTATTATTAAAGACTACTATCCTGTCATAACTTTCCAGCAGAGGAGAAATAACATAGCATCAGCTACCGCCACTGTGGGATTCAAGAATCTCAGTAACAACCTTTCTAGTCTTTACATAAAAGTGATATCATTCATAATGCTTAAAAATATATTGGCCTACATTTTATTTAAGAGGTAGTATCTTCCTATTATTTAAATGTCTAAGACACATCTCAGACCTGCACAGAATTTTGCCTAACTACTTTCACATCACATTCAGTAGTAGCTAGCAATCTTTCTTCTCTTCTTTCTTTTAGTTTGATATTTCATCACCTTAAATACTTATCACTGTCTTTTCTTTAATCTTGGTTACTGTTTTCCTTTTCTAGTCACACATAATAAAATTTGGTTATTATTTCTGTTTCACTTTTAATAAGAACGTAAAAGACTGCCAGTATTAATTTCCTATCTCAATAATTCTAGGACTCATTCATACTGTAATCTTTTTCTGTAAGACTTATGAAAGCTGTTACTATTTTGAGATAATAGTAGGCCAGATTCTGCACATTTTCAGTTTGAGAGGAGATTGAGCATGACTAAAGTCACCCAAAGCCAGTCTTTCTTAGCACAGTTGCAAATATAAGCATGGGAAACTCAATGCTTGCAAATAGAAAGATTCAGAGAAGCTGAGAGATCCTTCTAAGAGAGCATCACCAGCAAAACTTGAATTGAGGATTTGCCAGTTCCCAGACCCATGCATAGCCTATTGAAGCATGTCGCCTACCACAAATGAATGTTGTTTCCCTATATCAAAGCAACCTGAGTAAGAACGGGAAGGAGCAAGCAGACCTTGAAGCTCCGCATGCTGTAAGGAAACCAAACTGGAATATTGAAGATTAAAAAGTAGGTCAGACTTAGTAAATGCATTTTTAAGTAATCCACATTTTAAATCCTGATATGAAATGGATGAAATTTCTGCTCTGTTCCAGTAACCGGAGATTCACCCTAGTGCTTTTATTATGCTAAATTTCTTGTGCACACAGAAATGGCTTATGCATATTTGCATCAAAAAAGGAAATCAAAGAAGCTGCAAAATTAAACACCCAGTTCTAAATAAGAAAACTGCACAGCAAAGCTTGGAGCAGGGCCAGATGCAGTGAGAACAGCCACTTTTACCTAGCAGATATTATATATGGAAAAATCATGACCTCGCCTAGGAACAGCGGAATTGTCCAACCCACTCCTTACTAGCCTTCCATCCTCAATGGCAAATAAAAAAGGACTTCTATGACATGCAGAACAATATCTTTCATTCACTATTAAGAGACTATTTTTGTGGGTTGTATTTTATGACTGAAATATAGTGTATAATCAGCTCCTCCACGGGTCTTGCCTTGTGCTGGAAAGGACTATAAATTGTAGCACTTCTCGGTGCTGAATCTGCCTCTGGGTGTTGACACTGGAGCTGCTCCACTTTTGCTTCTTATGCCAGATATGATGCCAAAACATCCTGCTGTTAATGCTGTTATAAAAGAAGCAGAAGGATGGCAGTACACTTTTACTTGAAAAAGCAAAGTCTTTGAAACATAATTGTTCTCCACAGTGCAAAAACATGATCTGATGAGTCTCCACTCCTCTTTCACCTGCCCACATTTACAAAGTCAGTCCTCATGGTTTATTTATAGTTAAACACAAGGCCTCAGCAATCTCGATGGACCTCCCAGGTAGCTCATGTGGGTGTTCTACATAATACTTCAGCCCTTGCTTTTATAACCAAACAGGCACTGCTTCTAAAGATGCTTATAACTTGTAAAACCAATGACGTCATTAGGGAAATTTATAGTAACAGCAGCCAGAGGCAAAAATGGTCTAGTTGTCTATTATTGACAGCACATCAGAAGCTTGTGATGCTCCCACAGGCATGGGAGGGCTCATACTCCCTAACAAGTAGGAGAGATCCCTCAGACATCATATTCAACCAAGACATGCACTATGTCCTCACCTTGACTGAGCTTCTTTCTTATTTTCCTTACTGTTTTCACGTTTATATAGATACACATCTCTATACATATGTGCATACTTATACACAGATACATATACATGAGTGAATTCCATAATACTAAGATCTATAAGAGCACTGAAATTCAATCATCTTCACACTTAAATTGTTAGACTTGCACCTCACATTGCTTTGGGCTACTTGCACCCTCTCAGACAGTTTCTCGGCACATATGGTGTCAAGAGTTAAGCATAGCCCAAGGACCATTCTTAGCAGGGATATGTAGATGACTCATATTGTGGAAGGTAAAAGATTATGGAAGTAAAGCAATTATTATTGGGGACTGAGAATAAGAACCATTTGGTTTACTAGTATACAAACCACATTTGTGCCTCAAAGGGATCTCAACCAATGTGAACTTCAGGGAGAAGACACTGAAACAAACGTTTTTCACTTTTCCAGATAGTGCAAGTATGAGCCTTTTCCTACGTCATCCTTCCTGTGCTGGACCTCTAGTCAAATCTCTAGTCTTGTTGCCAGAATTTTCAACACAGTGTTGAGAAGTGTTCAAGCAGGCACCTAGCCCCCATAGAAATGGATATAGCATATGGTATGCAGCTCTAGAGACTGTTTTTTCATATTTACAGTATTATTCTACTGAAATTAATGGGAGGAACATTATACATATACACACATATATATATACACACACACATATATATATATATATATATATATAAAATCAATCAAAACATGCCCATAAAATTCCATTGACTATAAGAATATTGCAGCAGCCCTCCAGTAAGACTCAGTCCTTTGAGGGATAGTTATACAGACTTCTTTATAACCTACACATGAGTTTAGATTTCCCAAATCCTGATAAGGTAATGCCCAGGTTTTCTCAACAGGGAAATAAGCAATCAGGTGTTTAGGGTTTCCAAAATCTTCCCAGCATTTTAAAGCATAAGCTTGAAAATTATTAACATAACTATTTTTTTAGATATAGACAGCTGAAAAGTCCTCAGACTACTGGCTACCATAGAGTGAAGATCTTGAAGCAGATCACACATTTCAACAGCAATACACAACAACAAGTGGGTAAAATATTTCCCATGATAACAAAGTGCATTGGGTTTGCGTGGTACACTTTTGGTAGCAGAGAGGCTACAGCAGTGGCTTCTGTGAGAAACTTCTCCCATGCCCAACAGAGGCAATACCAGCTGGCTCAAGACAGACCTGCCACTGGCCAAGGCTGAGCCCATCAGCAACAGTGGTAGCACCTCTAGGATAATGTATTTAAGAAGGGAAAAAAAGAGCTGTGGAAACAGCAACAGAGAAAGGAGTGAGAATACATAAGAGAAAGAATTCTGCAGACACCAAGATCAGTGCCGGAGGAGGGAGGAGGTGCTGCAGGCAGAGAGCAGAGGTTCCCCTGCAGGCCGTGGTGCAGCCCATGGGGAGGCAGCTGTGCCCTGCGCCCAGGGAGGGGAACGGTGGGGCAGAGACCCACCTGCAGCCCGGGGAGGGCCCCACGCAGGAGCAGGTGGGTGTGCCTGAAGGAGCCTGTGACCCTGTGGAGATCCTGCTCTGCAACATGTTTGCTGGCAGGATTTGCGACCCCATGGGGGACCCATGCTGGTGTAGTCTATTCCTGAAGGACTGCAGCCTGTGGGGGGGACCCACGCTGGAGCAGTTCATGGAGGACTGTCTCCTGTGGGAGGGACCCATGCTGGAGCAGGGGAAGAGTGTGAGGAGTGCTCCCCCTGAGAAGGAAGAAGTGGCAGAGACAATGTGTGATGAACTGACCATAACCCCCTTTCCCCATCCCCCTGCGCTGCTGAGGGGGAGAAGGTAGAGAAAATTGGGAATAAATTTAAGCCTGCAAAGAAGGGAGGGATGGAGGGAAGGTGTTTTAAGATTTAGTTTTTATTTTTTCACTACCCTACTCTGAGTTGTTTTCCCCAAGTTGAGTCTATTTTGTGTCCGTGTTGGTTTTTGCTGAGTGATCTCCCTGTCCTTATCTTGACCCACAATCTATATTTTCTCTCCCCTGTTCAGTTGCGGAAGGGAGTGATAGAATGGCTTTTGTGGGCACCTGGTGTCCAGCCAGGGTCAACACACCACAAAAATCTTGAAGTGAATCCTTAAAAATGTGCACTATTTGGTCTTTGTTAAGCCTCCATTTTTCCATCAAGATTATGTTGACAAAAATCTTTGATAGAACTTAGGACCATAGATTACTGAAAACATCTGTGAGGGGAGCACATCACAGTTATCACTTTCATAAAGAAGCCAGTGATGAGGTAACGTTTTTTTCTTTTTTTCCTTTTTGTTTGGTGTGAAATGGAGGAGTAACTGGGAGGGGAATAAATGACCCACTGTGGCTATTATACCCTGGCAATATGCACAGAAAACACCATTCTCTGAGTGTGGTCTTCAGCAGACCCTTCCCTTTTTTGCTGTTGCCCTGACATGGCGGAGTGTCCTTGCTGCAGAAAGCCCAGCAGGGGCCAAGGACAGAGGCATCTCTGACACTGCAGGTTGCTGCAGGGTGAAGTGTCGTGCCGAGCTCAGAGACCACGGCTGTCACTCAAGGAATCATTAGCAATGAAAGAGAGGCGGTGAAGCTTGTTGTGTTGTCATCACACTGTAAGAAGTTTGGCTGCAGCCCAAATTAGCTTGCTTAGGGAGTGTGAATCAAAATGACATGTAATCTGAATGTTAATGAAAATTTTCTCTTGCTTTAGATTTCAGATTCAATCCAGAAAGCTGTCATCTGGAAAACATTATCCCTCTCCGTTCCTTTTGCTCTCTTCTTAGGATATGTATTTGCAAATATTCATGAAAAGTGGAATTATTTATTTCTCTTAAAACCTGCGCTGCTTGGATCCCAGTTTCCAGAGCACTGTATTGTTCCCAGAAATGACTCTGTGCTATTAGGAATTTTTGAACCTGTGCTGTAGCAAATGGAAAAGGAAAGTGGTACAGAAATGCCCTGTTTTTCAAGCAAGATAATTGCATGGGTTTCACAGGCAAATAAATGTCATAGCTCTAAGCACTGTTGTACAGTGGTGCAGCTGCACTGTCACAGGGAAGGTTCTCATTTATGTTACCAGAGGACTGGACTGTTTAGTTGTTATCTGTGATATTCATCCATGTTAGACTGCATCAGTGAAAATCAGATGTTATTTCACACAAGAAAATAGAGTTACTCCAATGTGAAACCAGCCTACAGTGATGGAAATTAAAGGGAAGCCTTTAATGTATACACTCATCCATTTCCTGACTAACGTGCAGTTATATGCCTCACCACTTGGCAAGGAGCATAGTTAATTTTACTTTGTATCATTTTTTCTAACAGCTATTAGAGACCTCTGGGTCTGCTGAATTCAGAGGTCCTTTTCTCTTCCTCATGCATTTAAAAGGCAGCTGGAAAATTGAATCTCCTGTCACATTGTGCCCACACTACATTTCAAGGAAGTTGCTATATGTGTTACAGAGCAAGTAACAAATAATCAGTAAGTATAAAATCTCTGTCTTCTTAGAGTCAAAAGAAAATAAATTACTAGTTTGAGAGATTTGAGATCATGAAATGGTGAGCACTACTGCTCTAACATAATTGGATCAGTAAACTATCCAAATTTTCCAAACAACGGAGAGATTCTAGCTTAAAGGAGAATATGAATGCTTGAACCTAGTAAAAGTAGTCTTAACAGATTGAGACAGACATTTCAATGCAGAAATGTGAACACAGTGCTATCAGACAGTTCAACATTTGTAAAAGAACTAGGACAATTTGTGTTTCATAAGCTTACTATTAGTCTGAAAGAATTCAGATTTTAATGAATATTAATACTTAAAGAAGTTTTGGTGGACTTTGAAGATTCTGTATTTGGGCTTTTTTTCAAGATGCATATTTACCCTTTCAACAAAGTTGGTTGTAATATTTTTTTTTTCTGCATTTGAGACAGTAGCACACTCAAGAATGAATGTAAACCAGACTGAAGTCTATTGGGACCATACAAGTCTGGAAAGGATGTCTGTATCTGCTTGAAGTTGAGTTTCTGATTCAGTGTGATTCTTAGTCAGTGTGTACACTGTTGTATTTTCAAATATTGAACCAAGAACTTGTACTGAGAGACAAAAAGAAGACTTAGGTAGCTAACTAAAATTTCAAGCGTGTTAGGTCAAAAATTTAAAACCATGAAGTCTTAAGTTATTCTGAGAGACACACACATTTTCATAAGCAAGTAAGGTTCCCTGGGCTTCCAGACGTGCACAACTGCCCATCTCCTCCACTTTTTAAATGAGATTCATCAGATGTTCTTTGACCAAATGCAACCCTGCAGAAACAAGAATTGAATAAAGAGAAAGGCACATCCATGGACATCACCTACTGAACTGAGTTTGCAAATCTTTGAGCACATAGTACAATTCCTGAGAATAAAATTTCATTGCTCTTCATATATTGTTTTTTACTAGTAATAAAACTCGCTTAACCACTTTCCTCACTCCATTGTGACATCTGCTCATCCTGGTGCAATTATTTGTAGGAACACACTATAAACCAGAAGAATGAAATGACCCAAATAAAACACAAACACTTTGGGGAGCTTTCTTTTAGCTCACATCATTCACTGAGGCTGTTTCCACAACAATGTACAAACAGCTCCATCAGCATAGCAAAGTGCAGCAGTAAACTTTGTTACAACTGTACAGAAAATACCAGACACTCATTTGTGGGAAAATCAGTTTATTAAAAGTGTTTAAATATGCTCTTCATGCAGAGAGAGCACTGTTAAGTGAACCAGACTTTCATAAAAAAGTTCTTTCTACTGAGCACAAATTTATTTTACTTCAACTGTGTCCTTTCCTTCCTTTGAAATATATTGTCAGGAAGAAAACACCTTTAGTGTCCATGCTGACAATGTTTTTCTTAATAAATTAGCATTTATTTGCTTCTGGTCTCTTGGATCAGCAGTTTTGCAAAATCTGATCAGTGACACCAACTGGAAAGGCAGAACACTTGACATTCTCTTTTTAGGACAAACTGACTCCTTGTGATTTCATACCTGACAATTGATTTCTTTTATTGTTAAAATATGGTCACTAAGTGTTATTTGGACCCTATGGACCCCATCACCAGTTAATCTGTGAAAACATTTCTGTCCTCTGGTACCTCTTGGGTGTGGGAAGGGAAGGAGTTGTTTCTTGATTCTTAAGGGCAAATGCTGTTGAAAGCCCCATGTAGAGTTTGATCTTCTTTTTGTAGCTCTTCTGCAATGTCTGGATGTAATGATATGAACCTTAAATGTGATGATCAGATAAATTTGAAAGTGTGCCAGATTAAGAAGGAACTGTAACTCAGGCTTGCTTCCACTCACTTAGGTCTAATTACAGCCACTTTACTGATGTGAAAGGTAGTCTCATTATAATTTACATGCTTATAAGCCGGAAGAAGGTGTAACATAAAAGAGATTGGTTACTTATTTTCCATCTTCCTCTAGCTCCTCAGCATGCCATTTAGACTAACCAAGACTTCTTAATACATGGGTAGAGCCGGAGTGAGTCTTAAATAAGCAAAGAAAATCTAATTTATAACACTTTAAACACCATTTTTAAAGCAGGACCAGTGTATTTAGTAGGTGTATAAAAACTGTGTACAGAAAGTGCTATTGCAAAGTTTAAAAAGTTGTGTTGAATGTTGGCTACTTGAGTAATTTCTACATCAAAGGGTTGTTTTTCACATAGGCAACCTCTATGCTTATTTGTATAGCTATACTGAACAAAGAGAGGGATCCTGTGGAAAAGATGGTATACACACAGAGAAATTTAATGTATCCAAGTAAGTGAAGATTTAAACTTGTATAAAACCTAGAAACATATCCTAACCTTCATATGCTTTATAGAGAAAATATATGAGAAAACAATGCATTTTTTTGTGATTTCCCTTTTTTAGTGGTGAGAGGAATCCCTGACTGTGTGAAAACTCATCCCATCCCTGTTGTACATTAATATTCCTATCCTGAGCTTTCAGTACTGCAGGACAGCTATGACAGAAGTCTTATTGTAGGGCACTGCCACCCAAAGTAAGTTGCTATTTAAGTGAGAGCCCAGCATGCCCAGGTCTCTGTCCTCTGATCCTCTTGCTCTGGACAATCATGGCTATTTCCATCCCCACACAGAACTGAAGGGTGATTACACAGGCTGGAGATGGATATGGCTCTCCAAAGAGAGGTAAAACAATGAATAAAGTTAGCTGTTACCTCCTCTTCTGTTTCCTCACCTTTGAAAGAGCTTCAACCCCTTATGCTGGTCTAACCAGAAAAAGGGGATGAGCCTTTATGACAGAATTTAATGTAGAGAAGTCACTTTCAGTGCATGAAATAGACAAAAAAATCCAAAC